>NW_028263375.1:14686468-15006240 GCF_051168715.1 Poecilia mexicana
GCTCTATAAAACTTGTCCGGGTGCAAAAGCAGGGTGAAGAGATAGGCGTGCTGTAAATATACGCTTCACTGATAAGGACACACAAGCAGAGATACAGGCCCCAAAGATCAAAGCTATAATAAACTGTATGTCTAAACAAGAAATTCCAATGAGTGAATCAGAAACTGCAGAAACTTTTACTACTCAAAAAAGCCCTACTGTGTCATGGTTTTCTACTCATTTCTCTAAATGCCATTATTGTCACATTCACCGCCCTCTGAGCACTGCGACAGATTGGACATTAATTTTCACCCTCGGGTTAGAGCTAGTAAAGCGTCAGGCTGTGTGTTGTCAGCTCATATAGGCTGCTGCATATGGTTTGATCAAATGAACTTATCTGCTTTCTTTAAACCTGCCGTTAAGATCAAGAGGAAGCCAGTGTGGATGTTGCACATGCTTACTTAAGTAACAACTATACTGACATTTTTCTTTTCACACCACAGAAGGTGACAAAAATGCTTAAATAACATTTCTGTAACTCACTGTAATTCAGCACATTTGTTACTAAATGGAGCTGGCTCTTAGCAGTTTCGTTCAAAGTTTGAACTGAAGTTCCTGTTTATAAAAACTGATTAGCTATGGTAAAATGTAGTTCAGGGTCTAAAAATTAGAAAACAGTTAAGCTTTTGTTTGATCGTCTCCATTAATGCGCACTGTGTTTATGCTGATTGCATAATGACCTAATGAGATGAATAGCCCAACACATGTTCAAACATCAGCTGATAAGAAATGCCCCTCTGAATGAAGAAGCACTAAGCAGATTGCACTGATTAAGTAGCCTGGTTCAATCTGAAACCCGCCCCTCCTCCTACATCTAATTCTCCTGGAGTTTCAAAAGCTGATCAACATTATTGATTATAGCCTGGGGATACAGCTTGCATTATGTGTCACCCCCCTCTTGGATAAATAAATAAACTGTGGTGGAACTGGACTAATTGGTCCAGAGATGAAACTCACAGCAAAAATTGTTTTATTATCCATTGTTGATCAGACTTACAAAACAACAAAAATATCTCAACCACCTGTTACACAACCGAGCAAGAAAAAGGAACACCTAACATTTTGAAACTCTAGTGGCTTTTCTGTCACTACTTGCAAAAACTAAAATTATGCAACAAGCTTAAAAATAAAAGCAAAATAACAGTGTGCTTATGGCTGGTAATGATGTTGATGTTTTTTGCTTTTACATTAATAGTTTGTAGATGTTTGCCTTCTACAAACAGAAAATAACCTGTTTTATTTTCTAAATGTCAGTACTTTTTTTGTTTGTCATGTTCTTTCTGAAATATGCAGTGGTTTGCAAAAGTATCAACATCCCTTCAAGTTTTTCACATTTTGTCATGTTCCAACAACACATTTCAGTGTATTTTATTGGGGTTTTTATCTGACAGAACTACACATAACAACTTATAATAGAAGTAAAGTAGAAAGAAAAGTATCCATACATTTTAAAGAAAGATCTTAAAACCGTGATGTCTTTGTACTCATCCATTTTACTCTGACACCTCTCAGTAAAATCAAGTGCAAAATAAAATACCTTCAGAAGTCACCAAATTAGTGAATTAAACCTGTGTGTAATTTAATAGTATAAAACAAGTCTTTTTATGCAATTTTAAAAAGTACAGCAGCATACCTTTTATACTATTGTGTTAAGAAACCAGCTCGGAGTTGCACAGGAGACTGGGGCAGAGGTTAATATATCTGTAGAACAAATAATATCGCATATATTGATACCTAGGTGTTAAAATAAAAAATCAGTGATTCTTGAGAATAGGGACAAAATGGGTTTTAATTTTCCCATATTTTTTTTGTTATTTCTCAACCTTATGTATGCAAATATGACAAATAATGTTTAGGAAATGTAAAGATGCTAAGGTGCAGGCTCCCAGTTGCAACATTTTTTTTTTTTTAAAATTACATTTTTAATCGACCTGACCTAGTACGTTGTCATCACAATCTGACAAAAATAAATTAAAAATAATTTTTAATGACCCTATTAGTGATATTTTTACTCATTTTACGGACAATGCTTCTCAAGAAACAAAAGAAATATTATTTAAAACCAAAAACAACAAAAAGTCCATGTGACGGAGTTGACAGTGCCTGACGGAGTTGACACAGAACTGAAGGTGGTGACAAACTAGTGAATAAAATGAAAAACTTGGTACATGTGAAGTAATGCAATTCATGTAAAATACATTAAAATGAATTAGTTGCACAATTAAGTGAGATTTGACAACAATTTCACTGAAAGAGTCAGAAAAACTCTGATGGAGTTGACATCTGACGGAGTTGAAAAAAAGCCAAACTACCTCAATTTATAGGATGTTATTCTGAAGGAGGCCATATTGTAGCTCGTCAGGTCCATGAAATCTTTACAGTTTACCAAAATTAAGCTTTTATTTCACAAAATTTCATCAAAGTTTTGTAAATTATCAGTTATGGAGTTGACACATCATGGTTGTGACAAGCAACTTAGGAATAAAACAGAAGAAAAAAACAAAAGAATAACTTAAGCTAACCAGAGCTAACAAGCCCCCTTAGCAAAGGAAGAGAAAGGACGACGTCATGGGGTCCTCAGAAGTTCTGGTGCCCCCCAATAATGCCTGATTTTTTTACATTCTTTTCATTTCTGACGGTGTTGACAAAAACTAGGGACAAATCAGTGGAGTTGGAAAATATATAAAAATGATTTTTAATTCAATTTATTGATACCTCTATAATTATTTATATTACTACTTATACTTAATTGTCACAATATATAATTTTAGTATTTCTGTAATTATTTTAAACTATTATAATGTATTGAGTTCTGCTCCTGGACAAAGGCTTTTACAGGCATCATCCACCAATTACAATGTTTAAAATATAAAAATATTCAGCAAATACCAAGCAAATATACATTGTTGTGCTCACATGACCCAGGTTAGTTGAGTCAGATATTTGAAAAAAATACATTTTGTGTATATTTTATTCAAATTTTGTGCTTTATCCAGGACCTGTTTTGTCCCTATTCTCAAGAATCACTGAAATACATAATCTGGACCTAAATATGATGGTTTTTGTGCTTTAAGGTCCTTATGAATTCATATTATGTAAATGTTTGTTTAGAAGTTTTGCCATTTTTTTAATTCTAAATTTGCTTTTCATACTTATTTTCCATGGAATATGAGATAATGACAACATAGTAATAGCAGCCGCAAACTAACACATACATACAAAAAACAGATGTTAGGAGAGATTATGGTACTCAGATCATGTTGAATATGGACTCAGAACATATTTTAGTGAGATCTTGTCTACAGCCACTGAACTCTCTAACCACAGAATGGAAACTGTAAGTTACACAGTTTCACTCTTGTGAAAAAATGGCTGACTTTGATTCTGTCAGTTAGACTTCCTCAGAAAGCATGCAGTCTCCAACTTTATATAGAGTTTAAATGCCATCTTGTGGTTACATGTGGTGTTGCAGTAAGCAAAAGCTACACACAGAATATGAAACACAAATATAATCATAAAAAGTACGATTTATTTAACTGGGGCTCGATTTTTACATAATGTTTATGAACTTAACTTGTTATTTTTTGCTAAGGCAACTTAAAGTTTATGACTTTCTTACCTGTGGCCATCTGATAATTATGGAGGGTCTTGGGATATGAGAGTATCCCAATTCTGGACTTCGCTCAAACACCAGCTCATCTTCTGAGCTCTCAGAGAGGTTAGTGCCCACTGGAGGAGACTCAAAATATGAATCTTCACCTTTATCCTGCAAGTAGCAGCCAGAGTTTGACTTGGTTGCATTGAGGTTCCTGCTTCTTCTAGAATTAGAGGACATACAAGTGAAAGTCCTCTGAAGCTGTTTATGCTGCTCTTCCTGTGTGCTGCTGAGTGTGGTTTCTGCTGGTTGAGATGTGACCGGGTTGGCTGCTGAAAGTCCATTATTGTTTCTGTTGTTCACGGAGCCATTTGACTCAGCAGACGGTGCTGAATCAGTGTTAACATCAGAAGAGTTACCAAAACAGTGGCCTAAAGATGAGCAGGGAAGTCCGTGCATGCTTGCAGAATGAGAAATGACCACGAGAGACAAAAAGGTAAGTCTTACTTTCACTGACATGAGGTGGATACAAGAGACATTGGATGTTGAGGCACAGTTAGTTATCCGGGAATAGCTTCTGTCAAATAAGAAAAACCTGAAACCTTCATGTGAGGATTAAAAAATACATAGTAAGTTTGTAGAGTCCATCAAATATCTATTTCAATAAAGACTCACTTCTAGCCTTAATATCCTCAGAAACATATGGTTACCCTGGTGTCCAGACACAGCCATAGTCCAATCTTATCCTTGAGTTAAGAAATCGTCTCACCTCTTGTACCCTCCTCTTTTCCGTCCTGCCTTGACTACCTGAATACATTTGAATTTCTTTAGGCTTTTATGTGTTAGCTGCTGGGTGTCTCATTACCCTGATGGGTAGTTCCTGGGCTGCTGTGAGCTTGAAAGCTGGGGTGGGCCCACATGGTTCCAGGCTTAGACTCTGGTTACCATCTGATTCAGGGTCAGTTACTAATACAGTTGCCCTACACTCCACCAGCCTTAATTAATGAGCTCATCTGATCACAGAGCTGTGGCCTGGGCTGTTACAGATGGTTGAATATGAGAGCTCAGGTTACAGCCAAATGCTGTAAGTGATAGCCCTGAGATGATAAAGAGAAAGGAGGAATGAGGCAGAACGACAGGGGCAGATAGGCAGACTGGCATCACTCCTCACAGAAAAGAGTGAGAGAGGGTGAACTCGTCTGCCATTGGGTGACTGCTACTTAAATATTCATACAAATGCTCTGCATCGATTGTTTATCAAGCCTGGTTTACTGGCATATATCTATTTTTTTTATAAGATATATGACTAAATATAATAATGGCTCAATACAGAACATTTCACTTTTACTTTAGATACAGTGACTTGCAAACCAATTTTTTCATATTTATAACATTACAAGGATTTTTTTTAAAAAGTCAAAAAGTGTGGCATGCATTTTATATTATGCCCCTCTTTTGTCTAATACCCCTAAATAAAATCAAGTGTAACCAACTACCTTCTGAGGTCAGTTAATTAGTAAATAGAGTTCACGGGGGCAGCTGTTGCTCAGACATTTACTAGAGAACAGTGGTAAACAGTAAAGTAAAGAAGAAACAACAGGCAGGTCAGCAGTAAAGATTTGGAGACGCATACAACAGGGCTAGTTTACAAACCAATATTCAAAGCTTCGAACATCACATGAAGCCTTCATTTGAACATGAGAAGGGTATGACTCAACAATAAAACCTATCAAAATATGGTTGTTCACATGACCTGACAGGTTGGGCAAAGAGAACACTAATCAGAGAAGCAGCCAAAAGACAGATGGAGAGACACAGCTCATGTGGCAGAGAGTGTCAACAAGGCAACATATATGTCACTAATCTGTTCTGGCAAAAACAAAGTTAACACCAAAAAAATTCCTCCAGGGAACACGTGGAAGAATGCGCTCTGGAATGGGCAGAACGGGCATCCATTGCAGAGTTGCAAGATTGAGAAAATGAACACCAAACAGATAGTTATACATAATGGTGCTTATGTGATGGCCTGGGATGTTCTGATGCTTTAGGAATTTGTTGGCATTCTGTAATTGTTAGAACTATGGATGAGCTCACTTAGGTTTTGAAGCAAGGCAATGATCCAAAGCCCATAATCAAGTCTGCATCTGAATGGATAAAAATAATAATAATAATAACTCAACAGATACACAATCACTCTTTCTGAAAAGTTGGCATTTTCAAGAAGTATTTTAATATCACAAACGAGCCTCATCTGAACACATTCTAATTTCTTGAGCTGTGCGGTGAGCTGTGTGAGCTCTACTACTTACTGAACGGCTGGCGTGAAGTCTGATCGCCCTCTGGTGCCCATTTTTATGAACTACATCACATAAGAATTTGATACTAGAAGTCCGACGCTCCTACGAGCGTTCTATTTAGATTCCAAAATCGTACAGTTTTTTTTCAGTATTAGAGATGGCCAAGTTAAATGTGTTACGTTTTTGAGCGTTTATCTTTCCACTGCAGAGTCACAGACCAACTATCCAAAACAACCCAAAGCGCTCACAATGTGAAAATGCAGATTCATTAAGTCAACACAAACGCGCCTCGTACAACATCTTCCTTTCAAAATACATTATCACAATTTTGGTTCTTCAGGAAAATTGTGGAGTCAACATCAACATCAATGTTTGTAAGGTTAGTGATACTTCAAATTGGCAGGTCAGTATGGTATTAGTTTGCAAAATAAGAGTAATCCTTGTTGTGCGCACTTATCCGGCTTTTATTTTGACATACGAGCGGAAGTGGTGTTCTGCAGAGCCCTGCTCGGATCAGATGAGAGCCAGCCCCTGGAGCGCACACAATCTGAGGATAATCGCAGGTGGAGAGGCCGGGCTGACAATCTGCCATCTAGACAGGCGACAGAAGCAGGTGTCGAGGGGTAGCTGAGCAAGCGTTTATCCCTCTGATTTCATTTATAAGCAGTCCTACTGGATCGAGATCGTTGTTTTCATTTCAAAAATTAAATTTGATGCTTCTCTCCATGATCCACAATGCGGTCCTCGGCTCGGTTCGTCGCCCGATGCGCTCTCATCCTCTACACACTCTTCTTCATTGACGGATCCAAAGGACAGCGGCAGTGTACTGAGGTGAGGAAAACAGCGGTTGTCTTCTGGGCATTTATAGTGATGCCAAACCTGGCATTTAAAAATGAAGACGCGCTGACTGGTGGCTAAACAAATCAAGTGATGAGCGAAAACGATTAATACGATGATGACATATTTCCGGGTTGGTTTATGGTGATGTGTTTAAGGTAAGACCCTTGCTGTCGATTTACACCAGATGGCCGGGGAACCGTGCCGCTTTGATTGCAGTGGTTTTGTTCAACATAGCATGCATCTACTTTGAGGTCTGGGGTGTGTTGAACTTCACCAGTAAGAGCTGTTCAGGCTGTTATCAGTTTCCTGCATGGACTGGCCTTTCCTTCCCTGTGCCTCTGGTTTCCCTCAACACCTCCTCAGAGGAGGCTGGCAGCACGGACACACATAAGCGCACCAGATAGGGGCAACATTCTTCTAAATTATTGGCTCAAATGTTGCTCCTCCAACAGAGGAGATGAACCTTTGCTCTATGGCCTTTAATTCTCTAAAGTGACCTTGATTTTTGAAGGATGATGTAGATTATATCACTATCCAAATGTCTTTTTGAAAAGAAAACACTTTGAACTTCCATGAATTTCCCATAATTCTTTTTCTTAAATTTATTTTAATTTTAATTTTTTACAAAATACAAGGCTAAAGGCTAAAATCAGAAGAACAAAAACTAGCATGGGAGCTTGTTTCTGGGAGGATAGATTTTCTCTTAATGAAATCATCATTTATAATAAAATAGAATAAAAAGAAACACTGACTATGATGTAGTGTTTCATATGGGACAAACTTAATCTGAAGTAAGCTTGATTAATTTATACAAAATTCTAGCTAGTTGTTAGGGGTGCACTGATTTATCAGTCAGCCGATTTGTTTGTGTTGATTTTCTTGCTTTAGAGAGATCAGTGATTGGCCAATTTATACATGTGAAGCCAATCTTATCCACCGATCTTATCTACATTGGTAAAGGTCTAAAATAAACCTCTGCTCTCTTGTGAGAACTGTTTGACTGATAGATCGGCCTACCAGGTCATGTCTGCATCTTCACAGTTAGCAATATTTACCCCTCCGTTGCCAGTTCACCGACTTTCTGGCTATATTGATCAACATTTCAGACAAAAAAAATTGGTATTGGATAAAATTGGAATCGGCAGGTTAGGCTTCTTAAAAGATCGGTAATCGGCAATTGACCAGAAAACTGCAATTGGTGCACCCCGAGTTGTTGTTTTTTTTTAAAGAGAAAAACTTCTAAATCTGTGATTATTTACAACTACTGACAGTAAAAAGAGAAGATTAGGGTTCACAGTAGCACAAGTCATTAGAATGCAACTATGATCCTGATTTACTTTTTTTTTTTATCTTTCTTGGTATCTTGCCTCAGATATGTGCTACATTTCCTTTATTGTCAATGTAATTTGACTTTAGTGCTGTTCACGGCACCAAAGCTATTCCCAGCTTTATCTCCTGTGGTGAATTATAATAGTAGGCCTCCCTTCTTTGTTCTTGCAAAGACAGAACAGTTCCTGGTAAAATGCCGTTGTCCCCACTGCCGTCTGCATGGAGATAGTATGTTATGTGTCCCAGCCTGAGGAGGGGTCAGAGCTGGACAGATAGCAGCCAGAGCAGGCACTCATGTCTTGTTAGGGTTCTTCTAAGCCAAGTGGACATGGAAAGTGATATCAGTGTTTGTTGCGACTGCAGCAGCACTCTCTTGCCGGATATTTACAGTGAGGTGACTCAGCGCTCTCCTTTGGGTGTGAATCCCCTCCCTCCCCCGCCCACCTCACAGTGATGACCTGCCTTGGCCCCCGATTGGTTCTTTGTTTGATGTTGTGTTGTGTGATCTCTTATGCAGATGCTTTCTGGTTTTTTTGTTTGTTTTTTTTTTCTTTACAGACTGACTATTATTATGAGTACACAGAGTGTGACAGCACAGGATCTCGGTGGAGAGTGGCCATCCCGCAGAATCCCGGGTTCTGCACCGGACTACCACAACCCGTGAGGGGCACAGAGTGCAGTAAGTTGGGATCACGTGGAGTGTATGCTAACACTTGTTTTTGACTATATTTTAGTATGAGGTTGATTAGGGAGTCCACAGTTTTATCAATTTATCATCCCTCATCTTTACTGCATAAAGTGTAACACAGTAGCCCTGTTGCATTTGCAAGAAAAATAACTATATTATTTGTGCTTTGTATGTTACTATGTGGCCAGATTGTGTCTTTATAGAAGAACGCCTGGCCTCCAGCAAGTTAGTATTGTTACTATTTAGTATCTATTTATGGCGCCATCTCAGGTTTTGATGGTAAGCTAATCAAACTAAGATCATGTTACCTTTGTGTGAGAGTAATTATATGTAATGCAAGTTATCAGTGCTAATGGTTTAGCAGCATCTGTTTATCCGTCCATTGTCTATACCAGCTTATTGTTGTTGTAGGTTGATGGGGAGCTGGTGCCTTTCTCCAGTGGTTATTGGCAGGTTAAGGTCAAGGTTATGTCATAATGTTGCAATTTAACGCAAGACATGTTACAATTAACTCGGGCAACTGGCTACGGAGTAACATATTACTCTGTGTTTGACGCTAAAGCATATGTTTGTATTTGTGTAGCAGAGATAAAAGCTGGGTTGTTTCATAACAGAAACATTACATTTAATTTTTTCAACGAAATGGTTAAAGATAGCTCCATGTTACAGACAGAAGTGTAAGAAATGTTACAACTTTTCTCAATCTGCCCTGACATTTAAGAAAGTCTGAAATCCTTTTTGTTGGGACGTTGCCCTCGTGACAAGCGTTTGACAGTGGAACCAGGAAGCCTGGATTTAGCTATGCAATGAATGTGGATGTTGAGCAGGGTAGTAATGCAGGCATTGTCTTAGATACATCTACAACCTGTTTATCCTGTGTTGTTACATAACTTAACTACTGTCTTGATAATTATCTCAAACATAATCTTGTGTAACGTTGCATTGACAAATGCCAGATAAGGAGAGATGAACCTTGTTAGTTCTTTTTCTTCATGCTGCACAAAATGGAAGCTAACAAAATTTTCTAAGAGATGCCTTTATGGTGTCAGATGTTTCTGCAGTGCAGGGAGGCTCTTACTTTTAGTTTTGTTTTGTTTTTGTTTCCTTCTCCCTTCTCCAGCTTTCTATTATTTTTACTTAGAGATCAACCGTCTCTTGTGTTCACAGCAGTTCATAGGATCCACATGAGCTGGCATAATTCTCACCCGGTATGTCATCAGATTGATTAAGTGGAAACATGCCGCCTATAAGCCTTTTCACTCACTCTTGCTAGTCGGAGGCATATCTTTCTCACACTTCCCCGAAAACGCTGTTGGCTTCCATTGTTTTGTCAGTAAGCCAGATCAGGTATGAGGAAAAGCTGACACTGTCAAACAAACCCAGGCACCACGACTTGATGGCTCTGGGGAAAATAGCGCAGAGACAGACACAGTGTGTAACAGGATGTAAGGATTAAGTTCCTCCATCGCTGCAGTGCAGCAGTGATTTGCACCGCTGTTTGTCTGTCAGCTTTAGTCTGTCTCAGGGTATCTGAATGTAACATAGTTTAGGGGAAAAAGGCTGAGAAATGGTTTATTTATTGAACATTTCTTCCTCGTCGTCTCATTTCGTGTCCCCAGCCTTCTCATGCAGAGCTGGGGAGTTCCTGGAGATGTCTGCTCAGGAGTGCACCCAGTGCGCGGCAGGAAGCTACTCCCTCGGCAGCGGTATCCGCTTTGACCAATGGGATACCATGCCTGCTGGATTCAGGAGCGTGGCAACTTCTCTGGGGAACGATCCCAAAAGAGATGCCCAACCTACCTGCAACAGGTTACTAAGTAAAACAAAAAAACAAAACAAAAAAACTGCATTGCAACCTATACCGCACTTTTACTCACATTGTTCTTTTACTTACAGTTCTTCCTGGGTGCCTCAAGGAAACTATCTTGAATCCAACAGGGACGAGTGTACAGTTTCTCTTATTTATGCTGTTCACTTGAAAAAGCAGGGCTATGTCAGCTTTGAGTATCAGTATCCTGATAAAAGTCTGCTGTTTGAATTCTTTGTGAGTAACCCACAAGCTCTTTCTTTTAGTACAAGCGTGTCTCAATCTTATTGGTATTAATTATGCAAGACGTTTTGCTAATAACAGAACCAGAGAATTATCTACTGATTTTTGTGTGTGTGTGCAGATTCAGAATGACCAGTGTCAGGAGATGGATCAATCAAGTAATACAAAGTGGCTCCAGCTCACTAATCATGGAGAATGGGGAACCCACACGGTAGGTGTTTTTGGCCGCTTGCCCGGCTCTTCTAAAATAAATGCTCTGAGTAGCAAACCGTGGGTGGATACAAGCAGGAAGCCTCCTGGTACACAGGAGGATACTAAAGTTACAAAAGGCTGTTTGCAGTATTTTTCCACACAGATTATAAAACCAGATAATTCATTTGGGTTGATCATAGTGCTTAGTTCAAATTGTGGAGTGTGAGCAAAAGCATTTTAAACCTGTTTCAAATGTATCTGTTGAACTAGTGTTTTTTTTTTTTTTTTTGGAATATGGTGTTAGGCATTCATTACGAGAAGATTGTGTGGCAGCATAGCATGTCATTTACATTGCTTCTACTAATTTGTCGACACTTTCGAACCATTTGAATTGATACCACAAGTATTGCATGAAAAAGTCAATCTATTTCAGCAATTTAACCATCCTTGTTAAGAAAACCTAAAGTATTTGCTCTAAACACAGACTTTGTTTATGGCAAGCTGATGATGCATACATAACATGTATTCTAGGTGAACTTGAAATCTGGCACCAACATCTTGTACTGGAGGACAGGAGGTGTTGTTATGAGGTCCAGTGTTGTGAAGCCTGTCCTGCTGAAAAACATTCAAATTGAAGGTCAGAGAAGAGTGATAATGTCCGTGTCGGTTGCACTTTGGTTGTGTAGAAAAAGTCAATTAAATAAAATTATAGAAACAAATCCAATATTACCTTTTTTCCCCCCAACCTGTCGTTTTTTTTTTATCCAAAAGGTGTTGCATACACATCGGAGTGTTTTCCTTGTAAGCCAGGGAGCTTCAGTCGCATTCCGGGCTCCTCAACATGTGAATCCTGTCCTCGGGACACCTACTCTGGCCACGGAGCCAGTTCATGCACCCCATGCAACACTACCACTGAGTATGCAGGTATGGCATGCTAGGCACACGCAAATCTTTCAGTATTTGACAATCACTGCACTGTTATGATGAACAGAAAACGACTGAAGATGCATTTTGACTGTGACACATTTTTTTAGTTCTTATTTTCCCTGAATTTTTATCTTCACTGGCCATTTTTTTTCCACTGCAGACCAGGGCCATTAGATCATCAAATGCAGCTGTGTTGAGTTGACTTAGAGCATTTGCCAGTGCAAGTTACTGAAATCTCTAGATTGAAAGCCAGGATTTTAAACAATAAATCTACAACCATGATTCTGTCACAGCAATTACACTTTGTATCCACATTGTAAGGTTCTTGGAAACTGTAAGCATTGTGCTTCAGAATGTAAAGTGCTTAAAAACCTAAGATATCA
Source organism: Poecilia mexicana (assembly GCF_051168715.1). Taxonomy (NCBI): domain Eukaryota; kingdom Metazoa; phylum Chordata; class Actinopteri; order Cyprinodontiformes; family Poeciliidae; genus Poecilia; species Poecilia mexicana. Next base: position 14,698,809 of record NW_028263375.1, read on the forward strand.
TTTTGACTGAGGGATTTGCTTCACAAAACGACTCTCAACATAATTGAGTTTTTGTATTGTACAGTGCATCTGAAAAGTATTCACATTGCTTCACTTTTTTCATATTATGTCATTGCCTTAATCCATAACCAAGTTTTTTTTTCTTTCTTTTTTTTATTTTTATTAAATAGAAAACTAAGAAATCACCTTTATTAAGGTATTTACTGCCTTTGCCATGAAGTTCAGCATTTTTCAGCAGGACAATGAGCCGAAGTGCGTCGCCGAGGTCTCAAAGGAGTGACTTGGTCCTGAACTGGCCACGTCAGAGTTTAGCCTCGAGTCCAATTGAACATTTCTGAAGCGATCTGAAAACTGCCGCACAGACGTCTCTCATCCAACCTCATGGAGCTTGAGCAGTATTGCACAGAAAAATGGGTGAAACTTCCTAAACATAGTTGTGCTGAGCTCGTGCCACCGTATGCCAAAAGTGGATCAACAGAGTATTAAGCAAAGGCAGCGAATACTTGTGTAAATGTAATTTCTTGGTTTTCTATTCTTAACAAATGTGTAAAACATAGAAACATTATTCCACATTGTCATAATGGGCTTTTTATTGTAGAATTTTGAGGATAGAGATTAATTAGTTCATTATCAATCTAATTTTAAAAAATAAATCAAATTTTATTTGGCAGGAATTTATGGCAAACTATTCTGTACTTATAATATCCTTGTAGAAAATATTTTCTCAGTTTTTCCCCATTCTAATGCTTCTGCTTTGGATAATCATATTTTACCTGACAGAGGAAGGATCGTCTGAGTGCAAGAACAGACCTCCATGTTCCAAAAAGGACTATTTCCAGATTCACACACCATGTGACCACGAAGGAAAGGTGAGGGAGAAGATGACACCTGTCAAAACATGCTGAGTGGGCGTGTTACGTTATCTCACTTTGAGATCTTTGTCACTTTACGTAACGTTAGACACAGGTCATATATAAGTGGATTGAGCCCAAGATCTGTCTAGAGGGCATCTCTGGAGCAGAAGCGCTGCCCGAGAGTGGCGAACAGGAGGAATGCCCCCCCTGTAACCCTGGTTTCTATAACAACGACACGGCCACTTGCTCCCCCTGTCCAGCCGGGACGTACTCTGACGGACTGAAACGTAAAACCTTGTGTATTTTTTAATTTATTTTTTTCCCACCGTCATCCTGTGCGTGTCATCTTAGCTGTACTTTTTAACATTGTTCGTTTTCCAGCATGCAGTCGGTGTCCAGCTGGTACTGAGCCCATCCTGGGTTACGAGTATAAATGGTGGAATGTTCTTCCGTCTAACATGAAGACCTCCTGTTTCAACGTGGGCAACACTAAATGTGACCATATGAATGGTGGGTGGTCTAACACGCTGTCTTTAATCTAGTGTTTTGTGTTTAAAAAGACTCCGCCCCTTCTATGGTTTGAGCCTCTGAATTTATTTAGGTTAGTAGAATTTGGTAGTTTATTGTTTTGGTACAAGCTTATAAGTTTAATTGCTCTACAAATGGCTAAATATTCCTTTATTTCTTCAGATTTGCCTTCTATTGATCCAAATTTTCTAGAATTTCTCTTAAAATAGTCCTTTTTTTAAGATCTACTTGATCTTGAAATGGCAGCTTTTTGTGATTTGGCTTGTATGTTTGTTTTTTGTTTTTTTGTTGCCACCTCAGACATCTCTGGTGTGAAGCAGAGCAGAATCAGCTGATTCAGCTGCTGGACAATGTGAAAGAAAAGCAACATTACCCATCCCATGGTGTCCTGGTTTTGGATTTTCTTACAAACTAATTAAATCTATCATCTCTGGGTTTTTACATGGCCGAACAATGCCAGTGAATAAAACCTGCAACTTTTAGGAATATTTAAAGAAAAAGAAAAAATCATAATAATTATATGTCCAATACAAATATCAAACTTGCTGTGGTCTTTTAAGGTTTCCCATTGTAGTCAACTTAGTTTTTTTTAAATTTATTTCATTTACCATTTTAACATTTGTGTTTTTTATTGGGATGCTGGTCATTTCAACCTTTGGACATTTCATACTTTTCCTGTTTTGGTGATTTCCTGTTGTGCTTTGCAGGTTATAGAAAAGGAGCTAACTCCGACACGTGTGCTTCATAACAATTAATGATTCTTTACAGATCATTGTGTTGAGTTCATTTGATAGATCTTGGGTCCTAGTATGTTTTATAAGAGCCAGCTGGACAAAGTAGGGAAGTCCAGCTAAACGGAAATGCTGTACTTTTAAAATCTTCAGAAAATAATGCACAATTTAACTACAGGTGAGATTTTAGCAACTTTTTGATACTTGATCTCAATAGTTAATCAACAATGCTTAACTGATAAGAGAAATAAGCTATGTCTTTTTTACTATTATTTCTTTGCCCACGTTTTTATTTGTGTTTTGTCACAAAAACACTCACAAAATGATTTCATGGTCAGGTACAGGGACAGGAACGAAACAATGTCACAACCTTTAAAAGAATCTCAAGACAGCCAAGTGACCATTTCAAGCCAAACCCTTTTGAAAAATGACAAGCGTCTACATTCTTGCAGCTGTTTATTTAAAACCAGATAAGATAAACTAATGTCTTGTTGATGACTATTTCAGGTTGGGAAGCAGCAAGAGATCATATTCACAGTGGAGCCGGCAGCTCTGATAATGATTATCTCATCCTTAACATCCATGTTCCCGGCTTCAAGTGAGTGCAGTCATATTGTGTTGTCCCAAAGCTGTCCGTTGTGACCGATTCCACTCGTTTCCGTTCGCATTGACCATCAGGCTGCCTACATCAGAGTCGAGCCAGTCAGTGACAGAATTTGGTCGCATCACATTTGAATTTGAAACTTCGTGCATGGCAGACTGTGAGTTCTACTTCATGATGGTGAGAGCGCCTCCCAACACAGCTTCGCTGCTCTGTAAATGCATAAATTTATGCTTGCAGAGTAATTTTTATTTATTTTTTTTTAATGTTCACTTTTAAGGATATCAACAGGGAGAGTACTACGGTTGTGCAGTCGTGGGAGAAAACACAAAAAAGACAAACCTACACACACACCATGTTAAAAAATGCAGCGGTTTCCTACACGTGGGCTTTCCAGAGGACAAACCAACCTTCAGATGTAAGTACGAATACACAGCTTTACTCAGGACACCGATATGGATAATATTACTGGTTTACAATTAAAGTCCTCTTTTTTTCATGATATATTCAAGACACCACATATGGAGGGAGATTAAGGAGGGAGATTGTCATCACATACTTTTATTTCTAAAGATATACCCTGGTTTCCACAAAAATCTATGAAGAAAGATATTATATTTATGGGTGTCAACAACAACAACAATAATAATAATAATTAATAATACAGGTTTGTCTCACAACTAAGGTTCAATGGAGGACCTCTGACACTGTTTTGCTCCCTCAGGTACGTCGGTATGTCAATGATGTGGCGCGCATCTTCTCCATCACTGTGACTAACGCGGTTGATGGCGTGTCCTCCAGCTGCAGGGCTTGTGCCCTCAGCACCCAGCTCTCCAGCTCAGCATGTGTGCCCTGCCCACCTGGACATTACATAGACACACTCACCAGCAAGTGCTTAGAGTGTCCTCGCAACAGTTACCTCGAGCCGCACGCAACGCCGGGTTCTGACGCCTGCAAAGCCTGTGGGCCAGCGAGCCGCAGCGATAAGGTTTGTAAGCGGTGCAGATTTATGGATCATGCTGTTTCCCTATTTTAGGACGCCAGAGGGGGAAAAACTAACCATAAAAACCGTGTCTGTGCTTCCCAGGACCACAGGCTGTGTTACAGCGACTGCCACTTTACCCACACAGAGGGCAATGTCACGCTAAGCTTTGACTTCAGTCCCCTTGGCTCAGCAGGATCGCTCATGAATGGTCCAAAGTTTACCTCCAAGGGAACCAAGTATTTTCACATGTTCAACATTAGTCTGTGCGGAGGACAGGTGTGCACAGAAAAGCCCCCCGCAACGTGTAAATAAACGCAATCAGTTAAAGGTTTTCGTTCACAGATGGATGCCTTTCGCCCTTTTCTCTTGTTTTTAAGGATCGCATGGCGGTTTGCACAGACAACACCACCGACGTGTCGGCTTCCAGCTCCCAGAGTGAGAAAGCCGAGGGATCCAGCGCTGTGAAGACCTTCATCTGTCAGTCAACAATAATCCCAGCAAGCAGACAAGGATTCCACGCGGCGCTCTCTTCGCAGTCCATTAACCTGGCTGACACCTTTCTTGGTAAGTGAACATTGAATTACTTAGTGTGAAAACCAGCGGCAGTCAGAATAAATAGAATTGCTGTTTTTTCTTTTTTTCCTTCTGCCCTTTTTTCCCCCCCTTTAAAAGCCAACAGAAATGCATTTGCATATAGGCCCCTATACAAATGAAAGTGTAATGAAAACTCAATCTGCACATAATGTCAATCCACCTGTTGTCTGTACATGTTTATCCATGTCATGGAGCCACTGGTGTGTATCGACAGCAGTCATTTGGTGAGAGGCGGCGTTCACCCTGGACAGGGCAACACAGAAACGCAGGACAATCAACCATTCTCACACATCCACTAATATCTAAGACAAATGTAGCGTAACTAATTAACCTAATATACCTGGAGAGAACCCACACATTCACAGGAACATCATAGAAACTCCATGCAGAAAGACACCATGACCTGCTGCCTGCAGGGCTAAATGTATGTTGTAGTTGTTGTTGTTTTTTTTGCCCAGGTGCAACTGTAGATGATAATCTTGAAGGAATAAAAGCAAGACCAGACTTGTTTCCTCAGAAGTCTAAGAAAGTGCCTGATATCAACTTCTTCTTCAGGTATTTTTGTCATATCAGATGTTTTTTGTTTTTTTTTTCTCCGAAAACTCAATATATATAAAGTATGCTTCTTCTGTATTATTTTTTTCTCCTAAGATCTTTTGAGGGAACTTCGTCTTGTGAATCAGGTCGGAGCACAGTGGTGACTCTTCGCTGTAATCCCGATATGAGCACTAAAGGAGTGCTGTCTGTTCCGAGGTATTGCTTTTCTCTGCTGCTGCAGTTTATTTCCAGCAATACCTCTGACCTTTATCATTGCTGTTAAGGTCACAGACTGAAGAGTAATGCTGCTGGAGAAGTAACATGGTCTTCTTTTGGCCATTTCAGCCGGTGCCCTGAAGGAACATGCGATGGCTGCACCTTTCATTTCTTTTGGGAGAGTTCAGGGGCTTGTCCTACATGCACAATGAGAGACTATCATCTGATAGAGGGAGTCTGCAAAGGAGGACAACAGGTGTGTGTGCATGTGTGTGTGTCTTTAGTCAGACAAATTCAACTTTAGATACTAAAGAATCTACATCAGAAAAATGAAAGGGTTTTAATCCAAGCCTGTGCATTTTAGGGTCCTGTCCTGGCTTTCCGTAATTCTTTAAATATATTTGTTCTTCCTCAGGACATGCTGTATGTGTGGACTGAGCCAAAGCTGTGTATAGGTGGCGTAACCTTGCCTGATAAGAAAACTGTGCCATGTCAGGGTATGGAGTTCTGGGTTCATCTTGGTGCGGGGACGGGGATTTTTACTGCCGTGTTGCTCGTCTGCCTCACTTGCTACTTTTGGAAGAAGAATAAACGGTACCTGTCAACGTTCCCTCAAGATTCTTTCGATCTTTATTTTCCTGTATTTTCTTCCCTTTTGTTCATTATTCATCATCCTTGTTCGTTGCGGTTCCCTCATGTTCTTTTTTTTTTCCTAAATTGACTTCACTCAACTGTTTTCTTTCCCTTAGATTGTCTTTCTTTCCCTTTTTAGTTTTTCTTTTATCAATTTCTGTTTTAATGTTTCATCTTTCTTATATCTTATATTTTTGCCTTTCGTCTTGCTATTTTTCCATTTTCCTCTTTTTGTTCTTTCTGCTTACCATTCCTTCATAATCCATTTGTCCTTTGACATTTTCCTATTGTTTTTTTTTTCCGTTTTCATTTCCTTTTTCTTTTAAAGATCTTCTAATTTCTGCTTACTCTTGTTTCCTACTTTCTTTTCGTCTCTCTTCCTTCGACCCATCTTCCTTCCCTTTGTTTCCTTGTCATTTAGTTTTCATGTTTATTTTTCATCGTGCTTTCATTAATCATTTTTGTGCTTTTTGCTCCTTCTTGTTTCTTTTTTTCTTTTGTTCCTCATTTCCCTGTTGTCACATTAGCTGCTCATTTTGGACACACTTGCTTATCTGATATTTATTCTCTTGCTTGTCTCCGGAAGGTTGGAGTACAAGTACTCCCGGCTGGTTATGTCTGCCAACAAGGAGTGTGAAATGCCGGTCGCTGACAGCTGTGCTGTGATGGAGGGAGAGAATGAAGGAGACATGGAGGATGAAGTTGTGTATACCAAACCTTCACTGTTCGGCAAACTCAAAGCTATAGCGTCCAAGGTGAGAGTCGCAGCACCGTCACACACAGAGAGCTGTCTCGCCGTGATAAAAGCTTTCAGACAGCTGCAGAATAAACACTTTTGCTTCTGCTTTCAGGGAAACGGAGAGCGTTATGAAAATGTGCAGCTGAACTCGTCCCACTCAAAGGCATTGGTCTGGAGTTAGAGCTGTGTGAGCAGAAGCTGTAATGAGGGAAAACACTTTTCACTGGGTGGTCCGCTTTAAAACTGTCCCCGTTATAAGCTTTGGTACCTGGAACACAACCTGTGTGTACAAATGCACAGATGGAAAATTTTTTTTTTACATTCTTCATGTAAAGCCAGGTTAAAAAAAAAGTCACACCATCATGGCGGCCTTATTGCTTGGTACAACAGAGCCATAGTACTGTGACACAGGTGTGTAAAGACACTTCTAGCATTTTCTGGCTCAAACTTTAGTTGGAAAATGTGTTTTGGAGAGCTCAGGGTAATACGAGGACCTATGAGAGTTCTTGTTCAGTTTTGTGTACATTTATTTAATTGTTTGTAATGTTTTTTTTGTTTTTTTATTGTGGAGATCCTGATGTCAAGACACACAATGACTGTTGGTGTCTTTCCATATCACATAGATGGACTCTCACATCAGTTTGCTTTGGTCTAGAATAATGACTCTCACTTTTGTTTGTTTGGTTTATTGATTATTTTGCTTTGTTGAAGACGTTGTAGTAGAGAGATAAGACAAAGGACTGAAAATGAACATGCTATATAAAGCTGTTGAGATTGTGCTTCAAATAAAAGACATATTTATGTAGAAATTGACTCTGTGTCATTTAATTACCAAGTTTCAAAGTCGTTTTATGACCTCGGCTACAGAGAAGTCTGTCAGACAATGGTGTGTGTGTTTTAACTGAATAGTGAATCAGCTGTGAAGTTACATTGGTAAGCAATTTGTTCCAAATGAGGTGATCAATATTCCATTGATTTAAAATGTGGTAGGCCTTTCCTTTGAGTGGAAGGAACTGTGACAATGTAATCCACAGTGGGACTGCGGGGGAAAGAAAAGCTGAACTGGTTACTTCACAGAATGATAAATGTAAATGTTTTTTTGTTTGTTTTGGTTTTTTTTGGTGGAGGGGGTTAAGAAGATTTTAATCTGGTGGATTAGGAAAAGTACAGGGCATTCAAAATCTAAGAATCAGTTATACAGAACTGACTGCAGGACTAATATTGTTAGCTAAAATTACCCAGAAGAATTAAGTGGCAAAATAATGAGAGAACAAAACCTTCAGCATATTTGGTAACACTTTATGAATTGTCTTTGCGTGCAGGGATAAAGCATGACCCGTACATTGAGGCCGTAGTCCTTGATGCAACTGTCACAGGTTCAAGTCCTGGCCTGATGACCATTGTTGTCTTCCTCCTCTCTCATTACCCACTTCTCTCTCTAAGCATTCTCAAATAAAGGCCACTAGAGCCAATAAAATCTTTAGAAAGATATCTGGTATCCTTCCTCAAGCTTCTCACAAAAATTGGTTGGAGTTTTGCCCATTTCTTCTGAAAAATTTGGTGTATCTGAGTCAGTCTTTTCCTTATTTAATTAAGAGGTAACAAAGGTCAGTATGGCCAAGCATTTATATTTTTGCTTCATAAAACCACAGATTTCACAAAAAATCATGTGTTGTGTCTTTGTGCACACTAATCTGAATTAGTATTTATTTTTTTAAATCATGCAACACTTTTTGTTGTTCTATCACATAAGATCCCAGTAAAAATACATAAAATGCACTGGCTCCCTTTTTTTTGTTACGCAGCTGGGACCAGTGAAGGCACAAGAATGGTGTAGTGATCCAAGCCAACCAGCAGAGGGAGCTCACTACAAAGCTAAATGGACAGACTCCTCACCCTCGTCTGTTTATGTGAACTTTAAAAATTATGATGCAACCCTAAAGGATTATTGAGGAAAGGACTATAATTAAACCAATGTAAAAATACACAAATAAAAACACTCTACTTTTTCCCTAAAATTACTTGTTTTAATATAAAAATCAGATTTTGCAACAACTGGACAGAAAAAAAAATCTTCAGCTTCATCTTGTATTCCACTTCTTCCTCTTCTTTTTTTTAAACTACTGTCCTCCTTTCTAACAAACTGGTATTCAATACTGGCATGCATTTTCCAAAACTGGGGAGCTCTCCAGTAGATGTTTTAATTGGAGTGCCATTACTTGTGGGAACAGATGAAGCCGAGTGTTGGAGATGTCTTTAAACATTTGCCAGCAAACTCTGTGAATAGAGCCTATGTGTGTTTGTGTGTGTAGGTGATGGTGTTGCTGATGAGACAAATCTACCTACACATTTCTCAGCATTCAGAAAGGTGGCTGACCACAACACTGCAGAGAGAGGGATGAAGAGGCAACAGCAGATGTTTGCTTCATGGTATTTATTATGATGTCATCACAGCCTCTTTATTGCACATTTCATAAACGCAGGATCTATTGCTTTGTGACCAGCCAGTTTCAGAGTTCAGATCGGCATCCGCTTCATTTTGTCTCCTGAGATCCCTTCTTGCTTCAAAGCCCAGAGGCCAGGGACACATTCTGTTATATAGAGGGGGGCTACAGCATGGAGACCTTTGTAAAAGCACATGACAGTTGGCAAGGTCTGAATAGAGGAACAGTGTCCTTAATAGATGGCTGCTTCAAAAGGATATTCATGAGGAAAACCAATTAAAGAAGTCTCCAGATTAATTTATCGGGGAGATGAAATGATCATTTCCGCAAGGTAATGAGTACTGAAGCAATGCTATTTCTTTGCATCTGAGTTTTCAATTTTAACTTCCCAACATTCATTTCCCAGATCCTTTTGTCCGTCATCCCCTGTATCGCTTTTCTAACCTCGCCGAAGCAGCCTCCACGACATGTGCTTCAGAAGAGCGCTCCAGTTCAAGTGTGAGCCACCAGTCTGTCGCTCTGGCTCTGGTGGTCCTGGCTGAGACCGAATCAGTCACAAGTTTCACACACGGAGCGGCGACTTGGCTGCACAAAAGGTGGTGAGGGAAAGGTTGAAGGGTGAGGCGGGACTGTGAGCGAGAGGGTCAGAGAAGAGTGTGAGACTGTTGTCTTGGACTGGTCTCTGGACTAAATGAGTGGAGAATCAGGGTTAAGTGCTCTGTTTGTGTGCCCATTAAAAAGCCGTGAGTACAGGGCCTTACTTAGCCCGATCTCATTGGGCTCTGCCAACTTGGATCAGAACCGCCGAGCCATTTTTTTTTTTTTTTTTAGATATCTCTCTTCCTTCTGTTCCTCTTTACTCAGCCACTCATCACCCTTTCTCCCAGCCCTGCTGACAACTAAGACATTCCAGCATTGAATGTGTTGGTTGTGGTTGCCCATAACAACCTGTCATGTGGTGTGTATCTTGTGAGAGCAGGACCACAGAGTGAATGGCTAAACCTTCTTCTAACAAACACTGTGAATCTCCGAGATGCTTTGAGCTTCCATAGAGGCGCTGCTGACTTCTGGGCTGTGGGAGTGCTTTACATAATCCAGCAGCGGCAGCAGCATCCCTCTCCTCTGCCACATCGCTCTCTCCCGCTGCACTCTGCACCTAACAAACACACCCCAATGTAGGTCGCCTCCTCCTGACACATCCTTTGAAATTTCTTTCCATTTATCATTCAGTGTAGTAGTCGCAGGAGGCAGTGCAAACATGCTGACCAGTCAAAAGATGGAATCTCTAAAAGTTCTCCCCACATCTACGTCGTATGTTGTTGTTTTATTCTTTTCTTTTCGTCGACGTTAATCTTGACAAAACAGCTTTTAAAAAGTGATTCTGATCACATTCTGTTGAAAACATCAAATGTAACAGTCACACTTTATTTTAGACAGCATATTATATGTAAACATTTAAGATCAGTTAATAAATTACTACTATCCCTAAATCCAACAAATATTTTCAGGAAAATCAAACGACTGAAATAAAATTTGTAATAAATTACTCCACTATCTTCAGCTATTTAAGTTTCCTCCTAAGGACCTAATACATATTTTTGATTGAATTTATTCAACAATCTTATTAATAGCAACAGAGAGGCCACAGTCTTTCTTGCCACATTTGCATCTGCATGAATGACCTCATCTTTTTTTTTATGCTATGTTATGGATATCTGTTCTACTCTTAACATCTTTTGTTAGCAGCGATCAGCCAGCAGCTGGACAGAATGTGCTCTGTTTCCTCTCCTGAGCCTCAGTGGGACTGCCACAGCCAGCTGCTCCACTGTGCTTCCCAACGTAAACACATTTTAACACAAGCTTGTAAACCGTACACTTCAACAAGTCAAATACTCACTGAATTCCTCCTAATGATGTAGCCTATCTGTCTACCCCTCACCTCGCTTTCCTTACCTGAAACTACTGTGTTAAAAGTGTTAAAAGCGGAGGGGGGGGGGGTAGGGGGGTGGAATGGGAGTGAATATACATTTTTGAAATATTCCTGTTTTTCTTTATGTCAGACTGGAGAAAGCCAGTTTAAGTTTGTGTTTTGTCGGAGTTACTGGTCCATTACATTAGGCAAACAATCAATGGCACTGGGCTTCACAGAAAACAAAGCTGTTGCCTGAGAGGCATGGTCTTCATACCGAGGCCACTTTTTTTTTCTCTTTTCTTTTTTTTTTTTTTTTTTACATTTACCAAACAAAGACTTGGAGCTAGTAGTGTAAAACTGATCTCTAACAACATCAATCTATCAAACACACATTAAGGCACATAGCCATATTCAAAATATCACCACAGATGGTATCTATGGGGTATGAATCTTAAGCTACTATTCCCCTATAGGTGGAAAAATTCAATGTGTGTTCAGCAAAATGCACCCTTTTACTTTGTTGATTTTTTTTTTTTTTTTTTTTTTTTACAAATTAAGAACGCGATGTTCATACAGTGGTTTGCAAAAGTATTCTTGTGACTTTACAAACGTAATATATACCTTATTGGGTTTTTATGTAATAGAGCAACATAAAAATATATGTTATTATGAAATGGAAGAATAAAGATATGAGGTTTTAAAAAGGTTTTAGAGTGGACATACTTTTCTTTGTTTAACAAGTTAAGATAGACCAGGGGTCCCCAAACTTTTTCCTGTGAGGGCCACATAACTTTTCCGTTCTCTGGTGGGGGGCCGGAGTCAGTTTGTAACAGAAAAAGTGTGACGATTGCAGGAGTGCCTAAATGTAAAAATTTATTGTTTTCCAGAAAGCACAATCAAGTAACCCTCTCTTCTTCACAGAAAAAATCTAGGAAGGATTATAGTCCGTATTTTCCGAGCTATGAGCCGCACCGGATTATAAGCCGCAACCCCAAAGTTTTTTTAAAAAGAACAGTAAACATACACATATAAGCCACAGATACCTCTGCTGCTCCAAGTTTTCCACAGCGATGCAGCAGCAGCAGCAGCAGTGAGGGGGCGGGGGAGGGGGGGGGCACACACCCAAAATTTGAATCATAACAGGTCAATTGAATATCACATTTATTACGGTTGTAAAAGAAAAAGTTGCCAAGATTAGATTTAACTGAACTGATTACGGTAGTTTCCGAACGGTAACTGTAACAGTAAAAGTGCTGATCCTTCGTGTCTGCTACTAGCATGTGCTGAATGAAAAGGGGCGCTTTCTTCTTCTTCTTCTTCAGATTTCAACAGCAGCTTGCGTCCATTATTGTTGCACTACTGCCATCTATTGGATCCTAATATCTATACCTCAAATTCTCACAATGATCCCAGTATTTTTTTTAAAAAGAAAAATCTTCTTTTTCCCCTCAATGTTATTTAACTGATCAACAACATTCTCAAATTTCAATTCCCTATTAAAACATAATTCCGTTTTAATGGGCGCTTTCTTCTTTTATTTCCAATTTTGACTTTCAATGATTCACTTCGTGCTAAAGAGCCCCCTGGTGATTGAAGAAAACTCCACATATAAGCAGCTTATAGTCCGGAAAATACGGTATATGAAAAAAAAAATCTGAATGCTCTCTGGTATTGTTCAGGGGGCCGGACCAAATGTGGAGGCGGGCCGTAGTTTGGGGACCACTGGGATAGACCAACGAGCTGTACGAAACGCGTTCCTTGCACAAAATCATTCGCAGATAATGACAGTTTATCTTCTCAGTTCTGTCTATTTTGATCTCCGTTCACAGCTGTTTTAGGGTCTTCTCTCACTTTAAATACAAATAAGGTGCTGCTGGCTGCACTCCTTAGTACGTTTACACTCACACTTTGTACACACAAAAATGGCTGAAAGCAGATGCGCAATCGTACATCTATGACCCCCCCCAATCAGAATTCGAAGCGGAGACTCCAGCATAACCATCAAGGATGAACCATTTCTAGAGGGTATGTCAACAACAAAACACCTGTCTTGTCCAGCAGCCATTGTGCAACACACACAGCGGTAAAACCAGCTGACCAAACATGCTGGAGCTCCATTTAGTTTGCTTTGTAACGGCGCAGTGCTCACTTATTGTTACTTAATAATCGGGAGTTTTTTGAAACAGCACATTTTCCAGACATCAAGAAACATTAACTTAAAGTTAATTGAAAACAGCTGGGTGTTGTTGTTTTTTTAAGCATTTTGACTCAGATATAAGCACAAAAACATGTGAATTTTAAATAATAGGTCCCCTTTGAAAATAAAAATCTGAAAAGTGTGGCATACACATACAGCCAGTCATTTTAAAATTACAGTGAAAATTCAGTGTTATGATTAGTAACTTTAGCCCTGTTCAAAGAAGCTATTAGTGACAGTGGAAGAGCTCCAGATATGTGTTGCTTGGGTCCGAGGATCTTTAGAGGAGAGAGGAGATAACAGTTACTTATCCAGCTGTTACTTATCGTAAGTAAAAGTAAGCACTGTTGGGGAAAGCGAGTCAATTTAATGGGAAGATGAATGCAGGTGATTTCACGGGAATCTTGAATAAAAATTTGTTAGAGACTTCAAAACACTTTAGACTTAGTTTGAGCTTCATCCTCAAGCAGACAGCAATACTAAACATATAGCTAGAGCTACAATGACAGTCAGAAGACTTGACAATTGCAGTTTACTGATGACACCCATTCAGTCTGACTCAATTTGAGCTGCATTGCAAAGATGCAATGAGCAACAATTTTAGTTTCCAAATGAGCAAGGCTGGTAAAGATATACCCCAAAGAATTTGATTGATGCAGCCGTGAATACAACTAAACGTAGATCTACAAGTACTCAGCAGAAAATGAAAGCAACACCTCTTGTAAAGTGCTAAAACCTAGCATAATTTCCTTTCACTGCACAACTTTCTGTTGCTCTATCCCATAAAGTCCCACTAAAATACACTGAAGTCTGTGGTTGTAACAGGACAAAATGTGAAAAGGTTCATGGGATCTGAATTCTTTTGCAAGGCACTTCAATTACTGGGTGAAAAACTGATTTATTTTTGTTCTTTGGGGCTTATATAAAGCATTAGCAGTACTGTCTTTTCAGTGCAGCTATTCATTATTATTAGTAATACATCACAGCAATCTTTAAAAGACGCAGCAGTTTAGGAGTGGGAGTGAAAAAGCGATGCTTTGCTGAACACACGTCTGGAATTATGGCCATTTAGATAAAGGGATTCCATAATTAGAAAATAGGAACATTTGTATCAAAAGCAAAATGTGTTTTTCTGCCAAAACAGCCACAGAAGGATTTTTTTTTTTTTACAAAGATCCAGAATACAACAAACATCTATCAAGATGCAAAATGATATATTCTCAAACAGAAATATATCACTAAATTTAATGAATCTCTCTTTTTTTCTCTCTCTCTCCTTTCTTTCCCTTTCAATTTCCTTTCTGGCTGTTCTAGTTTGTCCAGTTTTAGCTTTTTTTTTTTGTTTTTCCACATTCATTCTAGTGTCACAAGACCTTTGACATTGTGCTGTTTGAACCGTCAGTAGTATAATATACAAATGTACAGATCCACATTAGAAATGCATACACAGTTAGTTATTACAATGATGTACTACAAAAAAGCATGAGAATCAAAAGTCTGTGGGTATTGCAGTGAGGCAAGCAGAGCCACAAATGTGCATCCAGATGGAAGGACTCAGTCCCCCTACCATGTTTAAGCTCATGTCTATTTACATTGAAACAAAGCTATCAAAAACAAAGGTTCCAAAAAATTCCTCCTAAAAACAGGTTTTTTTTTTGTTCTTTTGTTTCTCTACGTACAACAATGTTGATTTCATGTATATACATCCCTAGAAAATAATTTAATTATAGTTACACACTTTCTACATTTGTGAAACAACACAGTTCTAGTCCACAAGGAAGGCGTTTGCTTGTATTCAGTATGTGTGGTTGTGTTTGTTTGTGCGTGTGTAAAAGAGTGTTTGTGTGAAAAAGGGGGGGGTAAAACAGAGCCGGGGTGAAAAATGTTCGTTATTTGGCTAACAGTCGCAGGGGCGGGTTTAGAGAGCAGACTGGATGCTGTCACAGAGAGGAAGTGGTCGAGTCAACTATTTCTCTCCCATTGCACACTGTTGGGACGAAGTGGGCGCTGACAGAAGCTACGAACAAGAAGGAACAAGTTGATTAAAACACAAAGATTGATAATTAATAAGTAAAGAAAACATTTCACTGGATAGGAAAATGTTGTTTTTCGATTCATACTCCTATTTTGATCTGTTGGATTCATGTCCTTGTCTTCTTATAATAATAAAAGAATAATTTAAAGAATTATTATTTTATATTTGAGTGATTAAAGAAAACAGAACCAGTACTGTACATCAAAGTTTAGTGCTTGCTTCCAGCATACTTATTCCACGATGCACCTTATATGGATCAGTAGACCAATTTTGTTGTGCTACTACACTGTAGGTGGGTAAATGGCAATAAAGAGTTATCTTATCTTGTACTACTTCTCATTCATTGCCCTGCAACCTGGACAAATCACTATATAGATTTTGTCCTTATAAATTAACATACAACTGCTCTAAAAAATGTAATGTTTTCCTTGGGTTTTGACTCCACTCTTGGCTGCCTTGTACTTGGTTTCTTATTTTTACTTTTCTTTTTCAATCAACTTTTGACACAAAAATGAAAACAGCTCCTTGGGCTTCAAACTTGAACAACATTCAAAATGTAAAATTTCTACAAACACGTTGAATTTCTCATGAAAGCTTCTGATCGTATTCATGTCTCATAATCACTCTGCAGTTTTGAGGAAGAAAATGCATCTACCTCAAGCGCCTTTTTAATAAACTACTCAGGTTTGTTGGCACCATCCTCACTATAGGCCTTGTTGTTTTATTCCTGCCTGTTTGATCAGCTGTACTTCGTTCTGTGAGTTCTGTCTGCAGTGCGTGTCAAACTGATTGACAAAGAAACTAGGACAAACACCCATCGGAAAAAAAAAAAAAGTGAACTGCTTCTGAGACCAGAACCAATCAATTTAAGCGCCACTTCCATCCTGAGGTACATCAAGTGCGCAAAAGGCGCAATCTCTCCTCTCTTTTCTAATGTCCTACACATCAGCACTGTTTGTTCCCTGTGGCCACATGAGAAAACGCTGCCACTTTAATCTTTTTACTTCTCGTGTGAACAAAAGATAATAGTAAAAATGTTTGTGAAAGCCATTTATTCCCTTCTGTGTTTTAAATCATGTTGGCAAAACTTGATATTTCCCAATTTAACAGAAATTGGTGATCAATATTTCTGTTTTAACAGAAGGCTTTGATCAAATTAAGACAGTTGTAAACCCACACCCACATGTTGTATTTTTGTTCTGAAAGGAACAGTCAAAAAATTTAAATGCACCTGTCATTGGTGTGAATGTGAAATTTATTTTGGCCTTGATCAATTTAATAGAAAGTCATAGAGTTGGTTTCTTTACATTCTTTATCTCTTAAGCAGTTGAGAGATGTTCAAAAAGTTGATGAGGGCTACTCCAGAAGCTCAGTTTTAACCTGCTTTATGTTTTCCAGAACTATTTTAGATACATGATTGGGATCACTGTCAGTGAAGGAGACGCTCAGCATAATGCCTCCTTCACTTTGACCGACAGCTGCTCTTAGGTTTAATAGCCTTCCAGTGACTCCTCCAAACACTCTTGTTGTCAGTGTGGCCAAACAATGACAACTTTGTCACTGTTTGGCAAGACGTTCCCCTAGAACATACGGTATTTGTCAATAAAATGTAAAAGTTTGCTATTGGAATATTTCGTTGTTGTACAATTTTCAGTGAAACAGAGGAATACTATAATGAAAAATCTGTGTTTACATTTAACTTTGGGGTTTCGTTTCTTTTTTTTGAAAAAGAACATTGGTTAGAAAACCAATAACTTTAAGTAAACATACCGTGCCAGTAATTCAGGATTCAGTGCATGGAATCCTTTTGAACAGTGGATGCCAAACAAGCCCATCTGTCACAGAAAACCTGCCATCTCAATAAAAACAACCTACCATGAGATGCGTACGTAGTGGCAGCCCCGCTGACACTGAAGCGGTTGAGGTTAAGATGGTGGCTGGTCACATTCTTCTGGGGCTGAAACATGATGATGTTGACCTTGGGCGCAAACATACAACCCAGGACTACAAAGCCACTTAGACTGACAGAGATACACATGGTCGTAGTTTGAACCTGGAAAAAAAAAGATAAAAGTATCATTTGAATTGTTAATAAAGTTTATGCTTGTTAAGTTAAACAACTTAAGTAGCTGTTGACTGCACAGTGTAAAAATTATTGACACTTTGAAAGTTGAGTGTGGTATATTATGATTTCACCAACACAAAATAGTGCATAATTGTGAGGCAAATCAAAATCTGAAAAGTGAGCCAAGCCATGCATTTGTATTCAGCCCTTGTACCAAAATAAAATCCAGTGCAAACAGTTTGCCTCAAAAGGACCCTAGTAAATCTACTGAGGAGAACAAAACTGAAGTCTTTGGCTTACATGCAAAACAAAATGTACTTCTGAGAACTCCTGCTCTACATCACTCTAAACACACCATAACCAAGGTTAACCATGGTGGCAGGAAGATCATGGGGGAAACAATCCACCATGTTCCTTCCATTTCACAATAATGCTGGTCTGTTGCAGTAAATACAATGAAGCTTCTGGCACTTTGAACTATTGTAGATAAACCCAATCCATCAGTATGGTTTACTGATCTCTAAAATGAAACATTAAAATGCTGCTAAACAGATACAAGTGCATCCGACTCCTAATCATGAATAGAGCCAGTAGGACACTAGAGTTCTACTCTTGTCTTCAGATCTCTTTACCTTACACCAGTTCTGAGAATAACAATTACTGAATAGATCAATAAAGACTTAATCAACACAGAACACAAAAGCCAAACTTAATAGACTCTTGCTGCTCACTTTAAGTTTGTCCTACGCGGTTCATTGTGTAAATCGATGCTAAGTACTGTCCCAGTCTCTTGATCACATGTCTGCAGAGGTGTCTGTTGCAAGCTCTGCTCAGGCTCCCCTAATCACTAAGTGTTACAGCAAGTAAAATCACAGCACAGCTGAGCACATTTGTCAGTAATCAACAATTCAACATCTCCTCTGTTTATGTAAATATTTATGAGTGTGGGAGGACATTGTGTCTGCGCTAGACTAATCTTTAAGAAAGATTTCTTAGAAATATTTCTTTTTTCAATCTGAGAAAGACAAATTTAAAAGGACAGACACGGCCAAAACAAAATAATAAAAAATTACTTTTATTCAGGGATCAAATGGGCAGCTCAGACAGCACCACTTCTCTCATGCCCCTTGGAACAGACTGTGTTTGTGAACACGTCTACTTAAGGTGTGTAGGTGTACACTCAGGATTTTTGCTGTTCAGACGAACACTCATTCGCCTTTGATGGTGAGTCTGGACATGTGTCAGCAGTTTAGCGGAGCCTGTTTGTCACCTCAGAACAGCAGAATTGGGACATCTGCGGATGGGATTAGCTACAAATTAAAGTTGCCACTGCACCTGTTTGTGCCCTGTGCTTCCTGGCTGTTTCTGTCAATCAAGCTGAGTGAAAAGGAACTGCAATAAGGCATAGCTAGAAAGTAGTGATTTTTTAAAATATTTATTTTTAGCTTTAAAACTATCTTTATTTACAGATTCTTCCTTCCGTTATGTAACACGCTTGTCCTTGTAGGGTCATGAGGGGGGCGGTGTGTATCTCCTGCAGTCAACAGTCAGGAGGCGGGGTAAATCCTGGACAGGTCGTCAGTCCATTGCAATATTTACAGAATTTTAAAGTTAGATCCCCTCAGTATTATTTTGAGGTTACACTACAAAAGATTTCAACATGAAGAATTTTAACTTTTTTTTTTCTTCTTCTTCTTTTTTTGTTGTAAATTGACTCTGGTAATTAATCCTTCTTGTATAACGTATGTGCAGTCTAATTTCCTAAATTTTTTGCAGCTGTTTTGCTGACACTGTTAGCTTTTTTTTCTGTGGATTGAGGAAACTGGTAGTAATAAAGACAGAGAGGATCAATCTATCGCACCTATTTTTGAAACAGGTTACAGTTACCCTCTTTTTATGCATAAAGACAGAAGGTGCAGAAGTGATCATAGATGAAATTTACTTCTGTTTTTATTAAAAAAATAATACAAAGAACTCCAAACGGTGACTTGATGAGGCGCTTCTCAAAACCCTAACATGTGACTAAAGAAATCATGTCAGAATGATGTTTCTACATCTAACGTGATTTTGCAGATGGGTTTAAAAAGAGGTTATAAGCGCATCACTTTAATTTATTTGGTTCTCAAAAATGTATGATTCTAAAATTGCTGCATGTCAAAGTAAGTATACTGCACTAACTTGTAGGAAAGTGGGAACAAAAAGAATCATCTGTGATTTATTTGATTAACAATTTATTTGATTACAAAAAAATGGGCAAAAATATTGGGTATACTTCCAAGGGTGGATAATACATTCTAACTTTTGTGACATTCCTAATCATGCTTTTTGAAAATCCAGCAGCACAGCAGGTCAGTTTTTTCTTTTTTTCCCCTTTCGTACCAAAATTACCTCCAGCTTTCAGCAGATGTTCACCAGTTATGGTCTTGGAAAATATCAGGCAATTTGCTCTAGCTGTTATGAACATAGATATAAATAAATAGACATGGGTAGGCTTTCCTCTAGATGCATTCATAATACCTCACTTAAAAGTGAAAAAACTGCATCGGTGCAGAGAAACACTGTTTGCTTGTTGAAGGTATTTTATTTAGGATTAGTCTTGCCCTTGTACAATGCACAAAGTCAGGTTTGCCAACATTTAACTGTAATAATTACCTGTGTGAATACGCCCTAAAATCTTTTACATTTTTGAATAAATCTTTAAGAGTTCAATACCAAATATTGGTCTGGGAAGACATTATTTTGTTAAATGTAAAAATATGAATAATTGAAAATGATTTTGCCAAAAAGTGTGATAAATTATTCTTTTTTGGATTGAAAACCTTTTCCTTTTGTTTCAAAAACTGCAGGTGAGTAACTCTGGATTTAGACATTAGCCGTTTTGTTTTGAATCTAAATTTTCAGCACATTAGCATGCCTCTCCGTGTGTCAGAAAATACCCTGTAGTCACTGGATGTGACATAGAAGATGGGAAGAAAGGCCAGCCAAATTATACATGTCGTATACATGGTGAATCCAATAAACTTGGCCTCATTGAAGTTCTCAGGGCACTTCCTGGTCTTGAAGGCATACCTAGAAAAAAAACAAAAACACAAACCCAATATCTCATGTCTGAAACAAAGAATGAAAGGATTGGCAATCAATTTAGCAGCTGGTCACTTTCTGAGACTCCAACACAACTTACACAGTACACAAGATGACCAGGAGCACATCGTATCCCAGCGACAGCAGCATGCTGGAGTCTCGCACATTACACTTGAGGATGACAGTCTGTCGTCGTTCCGGTAAAGTAAAGCGCCGAGTCCCAGGAACCTCCAGCAGCAGCCACACTGAGACCATGACTAGCTGGACAGAAATCATACTCAGGCAGATAAATACCTGACAAAGAGGGGGAAGAAAGGAGAATTAAGGTCACCGAGTTTCTCTGTGTCTCAGTTACTCTCTCCATCCTTCTGGCTGATGCAGATTGATGGACAGGATGCAGCATTCACTCACTTGAGAGGATGGGCTAATGAAGCGCGGCCTCACTGTGCCCGCGCCGTCTTTCACGCCATTGAAAATTCTGGCGATTCTGTTGGTTTTGGTCAGCAGGGCAGCATAGCACACAGCAAACGACGTGCCCAGGCCGAGGCGCCGCAGGGCACATATGGCCGGAGAAGGTTTGGCCAAAAAGAGGAAAGTCATGGCATAGCACATAAAGACTCCGGAGAGGAGAATGTAGCAGAGCTCTCTGCCTGATGCTTTCACCAATGGCGTGTTGTTATGTCTGACGAACACCCAAACCACCAAGCCAGTGCACACAAAGCTGCAGAGGGGAGGCATGAATCAGACAATCAATGGTGTGAACATACAGCAGAGCTTATGTTGCGTATGTGTTGCTTGACTAGAAATGTTAGAAATAATAAAGACAAAAATATTCTGTCGGCAGCATTTAGAGGAGGAATGCTTGTTGTCTACTGGCTTAATGAAAGAAAAAAGTATGTATATTTCCTTAAAAAGTATTACTTGTCCTACTGTGTTATGTTAAAACTTTGATATCTTTTATTTAAATTTAATGTGACAGAGCAAAACAAAGCTGTGCGTAATTATGAAGTGGACAAAAAGGTGACACACGGTTGCAAAAATATGTTTTTCTTTTCTATCCATCTTCTTATCAACAGCATGACTCACATGTTGTTGATCATGACGTATAACTTGTGGCAGAACTTCTTTTATCATTGTTTTCTTCTGCCACTCTGTGAAGTAGTGAGCATGTGTCATGATATATACTGTACTTTATGTCTTTACATAGAACTTAAATATCAAATGAAATATTGAGTTCAAGTTATAAAAAAAGGGAAAAAACTCATCTATATGTTAATTAAACATTAAAATCCAGCTACTATTACTATGTTTAAGTTTCAAAAAGATATGATCATACTTTTATAAAAAGAAACACCCTCCAAACTTGAGAAATATTTCAGAAACTGATTTGCAATTATTTTTGTTTAACTTCTGTTTAAATCTGCATGTATCTATATGTTGGCAGATTTGCATATATTTCTAAAAAAAAATAAAAAAATCTTTTCCTTGATTAAAAAGAAAAAAATGTGTTTTTCACTGACCCAACACATGCAATGGTAATAGGACCAATGGCCCAAGCATCTTCCCACATAATGTAGTCCTCAGGAAGATCGTAACAGGATGTGAGGTCATCAGTTGGCCACTGGCCAGGAGCGCAAGGTGAGCAGGTGAACTCATCAGCCAGGTATTCGTGAGGCTCACACGCCGTACAGATCCAGCAGCAGTACTCACCTGGGGAACAATAATATGAGAAATGTGTGTGTAGGAACATACCTAGAAAATCAATGAAGCTTCATTTTGACAAAAAAAAAAGAAGTTAGAATTCCCTCTCCTACCTGCCTGCATTTTCTTCATTTCGTTTCGCTCACAGGGGTCGCTGCACTGTGACGTTGGGAGCACCTCTTTGGGCCAACGAATCAGATCGTTGTTCAGACTCAGACTCTCTGCCCACTCACCTACTGGCACGTAACCGTAACGTTCGCCAGAACGCTGGTAGCTGAAGATGTTGTATCTGCCCATGCCGTCCCCCTGGGAATCAAACTTCACTACCGTCTCACTTCCTGGAGGGGAGAAAGGGGCTGTGGTGGGGAAGAGGAGATAAAAGATAAGGAATTGCAAACAAATAAACAAACGCATTAATGCTTGCTGTAGCTAATCTTTTTAAAAGCAGCTGTGGACACCAGATAATAAACAATAGCTACCTTGGCCTATGAGTTCGGAAATAAACAAAGGCCATTTAAATTATGTTTTTATTGTTGGGAACCAGACAGTTTCAGATATTAGCAAAGAGGCTGCAAGAGCCAGTGATGCTTGATGATATGCATGTCACTGGCTTCATATCCCTCTCCAAGGTACCATAGGGATAAATTCGCTGGCCTAATATCTTATCTGATCATGTGTATCACCAAAGGCATCGTTAAGCCTCTGTCTATAAAACCATATAGTCATAAAGGCACAGGAATAAAGACCCTGGGCAATGTAATAAGTACCCACTCATTGATGGAATTAGCCTGTGTGTCTCCTCTGCGAGGGAGGCACACTGCTGAAACTGCCAAATTGGTTTGTATACATGTTGTTATGAAAGGATTACCATCTACCCCGAGGATGTGGGAAGAAAGGAGATTGTAAAATTGGCATGATGCTGAAGCCATAAAAAGAAGGAGAAAATGACTTTGGACTGGGAAAACAGTAACCTGACGCATTGTTGGCAGTATCCGACCTGATAGTGCTGACACTTCGTCCTTTTGACTCAGACAAAGTGTGTCTCTCCCACAATGCCACATCTGTCCCTATAGCGGAGCAATCAAATCTATGTTGCTGACACATAGAGATATGTGTTATACAGTGCAGCCTGTCAAATGATGATGCGACTGGGGATAGTGCAAGATATGCCAGGTTTTTGATTCCTCAACATATAACAAGACTCTCAGCCCCTCTGTAGATAGAGGCACTGATAACATGGCAACGCCTTCCTAGTGTCACTCTGTGCTTGGGCTGACAGAAGAATTTGCAGGTCAAATTCAATTTTTATACATACAGAACGAGATCAGTAGGATAAATCAGAACAGATTGCAAATAAGCCTTCAGATTTTCTGTGAGGATGTGCACACAAATGCATGTGGGAACCCCATTAGCTTGTACTTCCAGTGTGATAGCTAAGGTATTGCTCTGAGCTCAGTGGGAGGCTGTGCTGACAGAACCAAAGCCTTGACCCTGCTGTTAGCTTCCGCGTGCATGCGTGTACACAAGCACGTACAAATGGGTGGCACTGACAGCAGCAAAAGCCATCCAATTGTTGTGCAAGCTCAGTGTGTTCAGAGAAGAATGGCATGTCAGATGGCAGCAGAGGGGGTTAGCGTTTATGAAATCCATAAATCACAGAGACAGCAAAACCCTTTATCTTCCTCCTGCCTCCCCTCTGTCACAGGAAATACAAAGCGTCAAGTCTTATTTGAATTTTGGGGCTAAATGGTTAGTTGACAGCTAAATTATTGCAATAAGAATGTGGCGATAATATCAAAAGATGAAGAAGAGATATCAATCATTATCCCAGCAGCTGCCATATAATAAAGTCTTCAAAATAACACAGAGTAATAGGTAAACCAGGCTATTTGCCAGTGAGACACACAAACACACTTTCAGTAAGACTTTCCCGCCAGCCAATTATCAAAAATATGTGTTGCCAGGACCTTGGATGTGTGCTGAAGCCAAATGAGCTGTGTGTCGGTAATTACATGTAAAGCAGCCTAAAAGATTACAGATGCCTCTGATGGTCCCTTTCAGCGTTGTCCTTGAATTACCCAAAAATCAAGTTCGGCGAGTAAATAGATTGTTAGGACTCCCGACTTCTTATTGACTGCATGGAGGTGGATATGCTGAGTTCACAGAATGTCTTATCAAGAAAGTGTCTGCGAGTGCAAGTTTGAGCCAGTGAAATTCTCTATGACTCCTCAGAGTGGAGAGACATGTACTGGAGACTGATGGTAGATGTTTTCTCTTTGAATCTCCACCCAGATGCCACAGTGAAGAGAAACCTACATTGCAGGTCAGAAGTTTGCATACGTACATTAAATGCACTTTTATTATATGTTCCACGTTTTCTATAATCAAAATTTTAAAGGGGGGTATTACATAAAATCAACTTTTTTAAGCTATGCATCATGTTATAATGTTATTCTCTTATCTAAAACAGCAGTTAACAAATACCTGGTGCTGAGCTTATCATGAGTCTAAGACTGCTCATAATCATTGTAAATGGCATAATGAGAAACATGGTTGTGATGACATGTTGAAGGCAGTGTCAGAAAGAGCATGAGCTTCTTAAAGAGACAGAAGGCCAAAGTGTCACATCACAAAGTCAAACTTCTGTTAAATTATGTTTAATATATAGTGCGTTTTTATAACAACTGAAGGTAATGTAGATACTTGATTAAGCTACAAAATGGCAATATGCCTGGAAAATACACAATACCGTTCCTTTAAACATATACAGGTTGTCTAAAATACATAGATACACATCCACTAACAACTTCAGCCTGTAAGACTACAGACTGTTGTCCTGCCTCAGACGCCGAGCTTGCGTATGTGAAGTTTGTTAAGTATGTTGTAAAGTTTCCAATCAGAATGAAGTGGGACAGGTCTGTGTTACGTTGCATGTCTGAAAATGGATAGGGCAGGTGCCAAAAGGAGAAAATGAAAGCAGTTGATTGGTAAGATTGTTAAATATCCATTTGTTACTTTTGAAGTAGTTTGCTTTTTGTAGTTTTTATTTTTTTGGATTTTAGTTTTTTCATTTGCCACACACAATTAAGCCAAAATGACTCATACCCCTACTAGAGCTTGAAATTTTATAATTATTTTACCAAGACACTATTTTCTGACTGAAAATGTGACAAACGTCTCTCAAAATATCAGAAGACAATGTAAAAAGTGTACCAATTATGAAAAATGTACACCAGTATCTGTTTTTAGCATTTAAATAAAGATGACATTTTGAAAATGTGTTATCTTACGTATTTGTTAAAATACACTATGTTCTGACAGTATGAGGCCAATAACCCGTGAAAGAAATCAAATTAACCATTATAGGTACTTAAAAAAGCAAAAGTAAATTCAACTATTTTGTAACAGTTTTGCTGGAGTATGGATATATGTAAAACATGGAGGACACCAGTCTTTGGGGACTGGAGTTGGACACATCTGGCTTAGACTATTCATCTACACAGTTCCCTGAACACACAGTGTAAAACAAGCTCAGAAGAGCATCAGGTCAACTCAAACATATATTCCTGCCAAATATATATAAGGCAGGAAATCACAAACTGAGGATCAAGGCGCGTTGATTACTTATGACCACGTACTGCAGGGTACCACAACAACGAAAACACTCAACAAAACTTAAAAAGTGAGACTAACACATAAAAAAGCAAACAAAATCTAGATCAACTCCACACGACAAGAATGAATAAACAAAACATTAAAGTCACTGCTTTGACAAGAAAAATGTGAGAATTTTGCAAGAATATCTAAAAATCTGGACTGCACACCGGAGCAGTTGGTTGTACCATTGCCTTGCAGGATCTGGGTTCAAATCCCATACTCGGATCTTTAAGCGTGGAGCTTTCCAGAGAAAATTCCAGCTTCCTACCACAGTCCAGGGTGTACGCCACCTATCACCTGCTGATTGCTGGAGATAGGCACCCCTGCTAGGATAACTGAGCTAAGCTAATGGAAGGATATTCAAAAAAATCCATAAAGACCAAAAATTGAACAAAACAAAATGGGCAATTTAAAAAAAAAAGTAGCAAATGCAGTTAGTTTGGAAATCCTCTGCATGAAAACATCTCTAAAGTGAGACACTTTAGCAATTCTACTAACTTGAGAAACACCTTATTATTCTGGCTTAATTAGAAGCATGGTGAAGACAGACTTTTCATTCAGAAGGTGAGAAATTAATTATGTCCTCAGCCATGAAGGGCTAACGCAAGGCCCAAGGGGGTATGTTGGTGTTAAAGGCAGGGAGACAGAGAAGGCAAGCGGTCTTTGGAGGAATAAGTAAGAAGTCTTTTTAAAAGGGCGAAGAGAGAATTACAGAGTCTCGTCGAGAAATGATTTCCTCTTTTATTTCACAGTGCGTGTCTGACACAGAAGCATCCCTCAGCACTCGTGCATAAATACACAAAGATGCACTCGTATGTCACAAGTGAAAACAAAAGCGAGATCCCATTAGCTTTTTGTTCTCCCAGCAGATTCAATCCCAGAGGATGGAGATGTTGCCTGGGTCACACTGCAGAAGGCCACAAGGGAATGCCAGAGGACAGATAGGAAGGAGAAAAGGAAGTCTGGATTGAGGAAGGGATGAAGGAAAGCAGAGGAGACCTAAGGCCTGAGTGAAACAAAGATGGGTGAGATAGACGGGACAAAAGAAAGAAACCTTCAGCCAAAAACAGGAGGTTCTGGGGTGGGGGATGGGCTGAGAGACAAGATAAGCGCAAGAAAAGAAGTAAAGTGACAAGGAAGGAGAGACAGGTGAATACAAGTGTAAAAGAGAGGAAATACACCAGTGGAAGTACCAAAAACCACTGTCATGCTAGTAGAGATACAGGTGGAAGGAGGAAATTCTTCAGAGGTAAGAATCAATAAAGAATGGGTGAAGGAAGGATGGAAGGACAAGTAAAAGGAAAGGGTGGCGGAACATACCGGTGTGGAGAGACAGCTGAAAGAAGGAGAGCAACCTTGTGAAGTCTGTGTGGGTTGAGCTGTTTCTGAATGTAGAAAAAGTGGGATGTTTTCTAGGTGAGAAACAGGAAAGGAGATGGAGAGATAGAGGGAAAAGAAGGACTAAAAAGCCAAAGAAATAGCGACAAAAGGATGGAGGTTAAGAGACAGAGTCAAGTGAAAACAAGGCAGAGAATGAGTGAAGGTTGTTCACTTGCATCTGAACGTTGCAGTAAGCTCTGTGCTCAATATGGCCCTGAAGGCACACCGCCTCTGCTAACACAGACATATCACACACACACACACACACACACACACGCACGCACACACACGCACACACACACACACACACGCTCATGCATGTACACACACACACAGTGCAGAAAAGGGGGAATATCACATCTATCACCACTATTTGAACAGAGACTGCATGCATGTGTGTATATACTGATCTGTTTGCTGCAGATCGGGGAGGTGGGTGGGAGTTGAATGATGGCTCTGAGAAGTGTGTGGGTTGGGGGTGTCTGCAATTCCATGCTGGCAGAAAAAAAAGCAAGCATTTCAAGTTGCCTCTGTAAAAAAAAAAAAAAAAAAGCTGACTGTTTCGCAGATTCCTGTCTATGTGTCTTTTTGGCACATGTTTATCCGTGTTCTTGTGGTTGACTCATGTAACAAGGACTCATAAAAAATGCACAAAATGCACAAATCTGCCCCACTGTCTGCTGCTAGTTCTTTCGGAGCGGTTCTCGTGATCTACCAGATCACCTCAACAATTGGCAATGGAGTCGGCTTTATTACCATAGCAACTAGCTCGACGAGACTAGATGAAGAGAGCTGCGACTGAAAACACTCTCCTAACCAAACAACATGCTGCATCAGTGCGTCACATAAAGTGTCAGGGAAACACAACAAAACAACCTCATTACAGTAAAAGACACTGTCCACTGTGCTGTGAAAGGAAAGCCACTAAAAGAGGATACCACTTTAGCACATGTGGAATAAAACTTTGATGCAATATAAAATCTGTGTGTGCATTAGATCTATGGTGCGCTGAGGAGGTTTGGTTCTCCAGTTCTGACTGAGAGCACTGCGGATAGTGATGCTGCAGCTAAAACTTCAACACTCCTCACCTTCTTTTCCACTCACTGTATCTGCTATACAGCGCAGTGAGAATGAGTCATTCAGGGCCAAACCAACAATTGAAAATAAGTGCTGTCATATTGAACTCACTTAAACTGAATAACAATCAAGCTCTTATAGCTATAGAACCCCTGAATGAATACATCCATCTCATAGACGTTTTGATAGGTAACGGGAGAAAGAGACGGCAACACAGAAAAGAGAGAAAAGTGAGGAAAATCACATGATCTTCTTGATTTTCTTCCAGATCTACGCCATAAACATCCTTCATATGAATAAAGTATATGACATATTCTTTTGCTGTTCAACGGTGAGACAAAGTGAAACATTGTTTTGATGTTTTTTGTTAACAAGATTACACATTAAAAGTTATTTTGTCATTTCTTATAAACCCGTAGTTACTCTTGGATGTGTATTTAGTTGTTTTTTTTTTTTAGGATGACTTCATTGGCTGCTGGTTCTTTTCTGGTGTGAAATAAACCAGAAAAGAACCAACAAACTAAATAAATATAGATGAATCTTTGACAACTCTTTAAACAATTGTCTGATATAAATTTTGCAACTTGTAAAAAAGAAAAATTAAGGACGACAGTGTAGCAAAAACAAACAGTTCAATATACTTTGCATAACGAGCAACCTGCACTGCTGCTGGACGGAGTAGGGACCTGCCTATCGGTGCCAAACTACAAGGTCGCAGTTAAAATTTTAAAAGAGTTGGACCGGTCAAACATGAGCTGAATTGTTTTAAACTGAAAAGGGAGTACTGTATTTTAAAACAATAAAAAATGTATTCATGAAGCATTCATTTTGTTTGTAAAGTCATAAAGGATGGAATTTCATAGATTTTTGTATTTGCATGAGGACCACCAGATGAAATGAGAGACTGTAAAAAAATAAAATAAAAAGAACTGTTTTCTCACCTTTTTGAAAAACTTAAACAAAAATGAGATTGATTTATTTGTGCACTGTTATTTTTTTCCAACTACTTTGCCACATTATACTACTTTATGCTACCTTTATAGCATAAATGTATGATAGCTAATAAAAATCGCCCTTAATTTGGTATTTCATATTTCACTTGTGCTTTACTGGAGGTAATGTGAGGCATTTCAATCAATATTATACACAACTATCTAAAATGGAGAGTACTGTTCACTTTGATGTGATTTGGTCAACTTTATTTATTTTTTTACTTACCCACATTTTCATGATGGGAACATTTCAAATAAAACCGTGTTCTTCAGCTGACGCATTATTTCCCACTCGGGATCCGCTGCAGCTCTTGTTTGTTCACTCCTCGCTTCTCTCCTCACTACTTCTCCTCTCACTTCTTTTCACCTTACCCCAAACTCTCTCTTCTCATTTTAGTCTGCCTGTCAGTCTTATCTGTAAGCCCCTCTCTCTCCCCAAACCTTCATGGATGATGCCATTCCCTCGTCCTCTTTCCATCCCTCCTGCTCACTCTCCCCAATGTCCCATGGCAAAGCCGCTGTTAATGTTGTTTGCCAGGGTGTTTTGAAGTCTGCTTCTGGTCACGGTTGGTGGGGGAATAAGCACCTCTAAACCTGTGTCAGTCCCTGAGATGCAGCAGTTTATTTATAACACTTCCTTTGTGCGTGATCTGTCAGTCAAGCCAATCCTCTGTCTCCTCTCTCTCGACTCTTCAGAGACTGACAGACAGACAAGCTGCATGCTATAGGAGCTATTATAACACACACACAATCTCATTAGTGTAAGAGAGAAGAATATGGCTCATGGATTAACTGCAGCTCTCATTCCTCAAAGCAACTTTGTAGTGTCGTATCAATTACGCATGGGTAAAAGGTGTCAATGGCAAGCTGGCTCTGACAATACATAGCAATTAAGAGGATCTGTTTCAGTACTTTTCATGTTCTGTGGCGTAGAAGATGGACAACAGCCATGCGTTCATTAGACGACCGTTAAGCAGACACTACACTCGCATTCCTGTCTACTTCTTCTTATCTTGTATCCTTCCTCTCCAACATTTGCTTCTCTCTTCGCTTCATCCACTCTCACCACCTTATCTGGAACTCGACACTCTCTTCACCCATGCTCTTGCTCACTTACCTGTGAAGCTGACATTAAGAATGTAATCCCTGTAGAGTCTGCGCCCATCCAGGGCCTTCATGCTGTCGCACAGCTTGGTGGTGTTCAAGCACAGGCTCCGCTGCATGTTGTGGAGGGCATGGGCCATGGCGTACACTGCATTCACCACAAACATGATCTTGGACTCTGGCTCGAAATACCTCTGGTCCATCGATAAGTTTTTGTCGCACGGCGGAAGAGGTGTTCCCCCGAGGCCTAAGCCTCCAGCTCCCAAGGAGCACTGGAACCGCTGCTCCCAGAAGTCCCTGAACCAGGGATTCCGGTGGTTTTTGACAGGGTCCAGACTCAGGAAGTAGCGGTTGAAATCTGGTATAGGGTTTGCCGCCAGTTCAAGTGTGATAGCTCCTTCAGCAGTTATTTCATTTCCCTTGACAATGCTCTCCTGTGCGCCCCAGCCATCACTAGCCACCCAAATGAAAGAGGTGTTAAGCCTGGCGGCAGCTGCAATCAGCTCTCTGGCATCATCACTGCGCAGGAAAAGGACGGCCACGTGGGCGTTTGGCTTCTGGAAGAGTTGACGGATTACGGCCTCGTAAGACTTCTTAGCATTCGAACGTCCCACCTGGAGAAAAACGGGGGATTTATGGAGTGTAAAAAAGCCCCCAAAATGCTTCTTCCATTCTAATGCTATTTGCAATCCGTGATCATCATCATTTAATGGAGAAAAACAAGCAAGAAAATGTGTTTAACAGTCTCACGCTATTATTCACTTCTGTCGTAAATGACATAAGAAAATGGGACTGGGAAGCACTGACTGGGAAGCACTGATAACACAGTAATTTTAACCCCAATTCAGAAGAACGGGAGATAAGCCATAAAGGAAAAATACGAGAAACTTATAAATCTAGCACCTCAGTGAGTCTTTTTGGTGCAGTGACGATTTAAGATTTGGACTCTAAGCTATTTTTGTTTCTTTCATTACCTTCTCTGAAGTGGCAATGCAGATGTTCCTCATTCGTGCTTCCTGTTCGAAGGCCTCTATACCAGTTTCACCGTAATCTCCCTCTGACGCCACAGTGGACACGTATGTCCAGTTAAAGAAGCGGAGGATCTCTGCCATGGCTTTGGCCTGGTAGAAGTCAGGCGGCACAGTGCGGGCAAAGTAATCATAGCGGGTCTTGTCGCTGAGCTTGGCACTCGTTGAAGCGTAGCTTATCTGAGGGATCTGAAAGAGCCTGAGAAGATTGGCAACCTGCAAGAATAGACAGTAGAATAAGGTATAAATCACAGGAAACCTTTTATAACGTACTACACAAATTTACCAAATGAATCACACATTTTGTCATTCTCTATCCATGATTTTTTTTTTTTTTCCAACAAATGATAATGCAAACCCATGAGGGAAACAGTTTTTTTTTTTTAAATAAAATTCATTTACAACAAAGATGTCTTGGTGAGGTGTCAACAATGGAGCCAGTTTTTTTTGAGTCAGCTTTGTTCTGTTAACCTAAAGAAACAGTTCACTCAATGCATTTTACGTTTTTATGCACTGTTGTAAAGCCGTGAAGTGTTTTCCACTGAGGGCCAATATATTACACTAGAATCAAATTTAAAAAAGGTATGATGTATTTTAAAATGGGAGATAAAGTATGAACACTTAGGTTATTCACAAAGTTCATGGGGCATTTGCATAAATCCACTGTGATGTATTCACAAAAAACTGAGCTGAGGAGTATTGAATTCGCACAGCCACCTTTGACGCACATTCGGCATATGTACCATCACTTTAGCATTCAGACAACTTCTGCTTGAATACTGCAGCAATGGCCTAGTAATAACATTACTTATATTAATCTCACACTACATAATGAAGATTCTCTCTCTGCTGATGAAGATTTACTCACCACGTCATGCAGAACATTTGAAACAGAACATAAAAGTGATGGCTTGACCTACTTTCAGAATAATTCATCTAATATTTTTGGGACATGCATGAAGTACTGAAATTTTGTTCTTAGATGGCCTAAAATATCATATAACATATTGATCTAGTAAGAACAAAGAAAATCTATGTGATTTTTTTTTATCCAGATCTGTAGTAGATTAAATAAAATGCAAAATGAAAAACAATTATTTGATAAAATAATGAATATCCTTCTTGATGGATAAGTCTTTTTCCCCTTCTAGTCCCATCCACCAAGTTCTGTTGCCCTGAGTCATGAGCCTCTTCGCCCGTATGATAACGCGCCAATGACAGGAGAATTTCAAAAGAGAAATACACACTTCAAAGAGGTAACAGGACTTGCTGTTCTATAAAATCCCCTTCATTTCCTCATGTTTATACATGCTAATACAGTTTTTAAATATGCCAGCATACATGGCAAGATAGGTAATAGTGTGACAGCAGCATTAAGCATAAACAAGCATTGCGGTAAATATTGTAATATTAAAATTTGCTGATTTAGTGAACTTCTAAACAGCACAAGTTTTGCTCAGAGCAAAGAAAATAATCAATTGCTGTGAAATATTCAAAGCATGGTTTTGGTAGAGGAGCGGAATCCTAATTGAAGAGGCGTTTCCAGCTTCAAAACTCTTCTTGTGTGCATTACTCAAAATGTTTTTGATTTCTACGTGTGGAGTCAAAACTGTGGAAATCCAGACCTTCCCGGAGAAGGTCTGGATTTCCTTTGGGAAGAGGACGATGTTAGATATTCAGTAAATGTCACTCGGTTGTTACTTCTGTGTTATTCAAATTTTGGAATTAATCAAAATGAATCTTTAATCAATAGTATAACTGATGTCCTCTGGCCAAGAGGTGAGAATAAGAGCACATTTAATCCTAATTCTCTCCTGACCTGTTAATTAAATAGTTGAAAATATATTTTTGTGCAGTTTGCTTTGTGTTTTTGCTTTATTCTATCTTTTATTTTCTCTTTTTTTATGTTGTTACTTGGGTTACCCACTGAATACTGTTTCCAATTTCAAAATTAAATTAAATTTTATTCCGTTCACAAAACTCCCGTCTTATGCAGAAACTTAAACAAAACTGTAGAGCAGGGATGCCCAACTCTAGTCCCTGAGAGCTTCCATCCTGCAACTTTTAGATGGGTCCCTTCTCCAACACACCTGAATCAAATCAATAGTTCATTACCAGTCCTCTGCAGAGCTGAATGGCATGCTGATGAGGGAATTAATTCATTTGACTAAGGTATGTTGGAAAAGAGATGCATCTAAAAGTTGCAGGATACTGGCACCGGTGCTGTACAGCATCCATAAAACAGACACAGAGATCATTAAAAGGTTTATGGTGTCCGTAACATATTCCTTTCATGATGATTGGAATCTAGTCATGCTCTCTCCATAAATCCCAGGACATGATCAAACGCAAACAATGCAAACACAGTTGCTACGCACACTCATCCTGACAGACTCATAAATATACATCATAAACCTGCACGCACAAATCAACAAACTACACAGAAACGTTGCACTTTCTACAGTCTAATCCTTCCAGAGTGCATTGCTCTAGGTTTTTCTGTATCTCATTCATGGTGCAGTTGATGAGCTGTTTTGACAACATGTCAAAATCCTATTAGACTAATAACACAGCTCAGTAGACGGCACACAGGTTGGAATCCACGCAAACACTCTTACACTGCCACAGTCACACTGATGCCTGCTTTTAGCCATCTAGGAAGGTTTTATGAGTTTAACAGCAACGAACGGTGTTGACTTAATTGTCACTAAAGGTCACACTTAGAAGTGCAACTGGATTGCTCTGTGAGGTGCCACCAGACAGCGACAACATCTACCAACACGGTTTATCTGAGGGGACACGGCGAGTTCACTTCGCTTTATTCTTGGGAGCAAGCAGGGAGGGAAGATAGTAATAATGTGGAAACAGGTTGACTGAGAAAAATGGAAAGAGGAAAAACAGAGCAGTGGAGTGACAAAGCATCAAAACACATAGGCACACTTATGATTTCAGAAGATGTAGCATTGAGCGATTCTTGCCAATCCTTGTTCTAAACTTGAACTTAAAAGAATTATGTCTTTATGCTAAAAATGGGGTAACTTTAGGCTAAGTAGACATAATTATTTCTGCCAGTAAAAATATGCATGATGTGACTGTGTATAAATATATTTAGGGAAACATAAAATGAGTAATACCTGGATGTGGCTCAGACTCCAGCACGGGCACACAAACATCAGCACACACAAACTAAGATGCATCCACACACATAAATGAAGGGGAATAACGATGACTGCTCGGTAAATACCTTCCAGGCATTGAACTGCATGGTTCAACATAAAATAATTCCATACGACTTCATTAAAAAGCAAGAGACACGCTGGCCAAGCAGAGAGGCGTAGCTAGCTAATCTTTAAAGGACGGAGATCAGAAAGTAGGGCAGCGTTAAGGTCCTGTGAATCACACTCACACCTAAAAGCAGACGTTAAAAATGGCAAAAGCAAAAAGAAGGGGGAACAAGAATAAGGTGAAAGGAGACAAGGTATAATAATGGGTAAGGAAGGACAAGAGGCAGAGCGAAAATGTTGACAATGACTGCCCCAGGACGGAGGAGGAGAAGGGGGCTGAGGTCAGCATACACTGATCTCTTCCCTAATAGCCAAGGGGAATGCCTGTGGATGCACATAAAGACAACCCACAATGAAACAGAACAAAGCAAAGATTTGAAGTACATGAAAAGACCAATGCATAAAACAGGAGAGAGAGAGAGAGAGAGAGAGAGAGAGAGAGAGAGAGAGAGAGGCAGAGAGAGAGAGAGAGGGATAGAAAAAGAAAAGGCTGAGGAGACTGAAAGACAGTTGCTCAGATTAGGGATTTCAGAACTGATAGGAGGAGGCTTTTGTGCAGTCACAGAGGAGAAAGAGAGAAAAAGGTTTTATGCTAAACTATGTAAATCACCCAGCTCTGTGACAAGAGCAACAGGAGTTAGGGAAACACCGACGAACATGCTGACTGAACTTGATTCAAAGAAATATGTATGTGCACGCTAACTAACACACAATCAGACCACGGTAGCCGGAATATGTCAGCTTCCAAACCCTTAAGTTGATATGCAAAAAAAAAAAAAAAAATCAGGAAGGTGCTCATAAAGATGTAATGTGGGGCCAAGTGTTGAATATGTTGTTAATATTAGTAAATGTTATACCTGTATGGAAACACTGCTATAGGATCCTCCAATGACTCCTGCGATGGCAAGAGGGTTTTCGTCCTGCAGCGCGTAAGACCCATCAGGACAGATGAACTCTGTGTCGTCCACCTTGGTCAGGGAGGCTCTCACAAATTCCAGAGCCTGGAAATCGTTCAAAAATGGGTTTTCATCTCTTTGAACAAACGATTATCAATATATGTTCAGGGCTTTCAATGTTTTCCTCAGTACAGAGGTCCGTGATTCAAATTAGATCCCTCTGGAATAACAGTAACAGAACAAGTGCCTGGCAGAAGAACCCCTTGAACTTTTTCACATTTTATCATATTACAACCACAGACTTCAATATATTTTATTGGGATTTTGTGGTCCAGCACAATGTAATGTATCCTTGTTAAGTGAAAGGAAAATGTAGAGTGGTAGAGTTGCAAAAATGTATTTTTGAATTAAAAATGCAAAGGACACCTCATATCCAGAAAACTAACAGAACAGATGAGATGTCTATACTCTAATAAAAGACATGACTGATGAAAAAGTGGTCAACTCGCAATCAATACATCTCTTACATTCATGTTATTTGTTTATAGGGTTGAAAAATTAGCAAACAGGACAATTATTAGTTGTGCACAAGCCAGCCATTACAGAAGAGTGACAAGAAGAAGCCAATTACTGAAAGATAGTCCTAAAAAGTCCTATTGAATGTTTCTCACAAGCAATGAAAAGAATGAGGCAAAAATGTGAAATAAGTTGTTCTGACCAGTTGAGACCAAAATGGAAAAAAAAAAAAACAACAATGATGAAAAAAGCAACACTGTAAATCATCCTGAACATAACACCCCCATTGTGAAACATAGTGACAGCAACAATGTGCTTTGGGGATGCTTCCCTGCAGTAGGAACAGGGCGGCCGATGAGTTGAAAAGTAGATGGACTGAGCTAAACATATAAACTCTGGAAGAAATCTGTTAGAGACTGTAAAATACTTGAGATTACAGCCTTCGCTACAAGGGAATAGCTTACGATCAAAGCAAACATGTGCTAGAATGTCATGACTCAGTAAAGAAAATCTGAATATTGATTATACTTAAAATTCCCATGTGGCTTTAACATAACACATTTTGAAAAAGTTAAAGAGGTGTGAAAATAGTAGGAACAGGTAGTGTGGTGAAATATATTTGTTTAGCTATGAATGTGCCACCAAATCCGAGCAACTAAATGTCAAGAATCCACGTTTTTCATGAATGAGTCTGAAGCTTGTTTAATACATGCATGAGGATGTGCCAAGATAATATACAGTCTTTTTATTAAAAGATAACAGTTCCTGGAGGCAAAGTGCAGTAATCTTTCTTGTAATTTGGTTCATTTTCCTAACGGAAAACAGCTTCAGTCTGCCACTTTCAAGCATTAACGTTTATCTTCAGAGACAAGATCTTTGGCCCATTTCTGATGAAATTTCAAATAAGCGAGTCATAGAACACTTGAATATGTAGTTCTAATTATCCCCGTTTTTCTCAGTTCAAATTGGATTTGTTGCACTGTTTTGCAGATCTCTCTTTTTTTGTGTGTGTTTATTTTCAGCTGTAGATGTCAACTGATGCAACTGAAAACGCCAGAGTCTACACACAGGATGCGTGCTGACTATTTATCAGCATAGAGGCAGAACCTGTGTTCAAACCATGCCCAGAAACATCCACTTATGCAGTTTTTTGGTTTTTTTTTTAAGTAATTGAGCTCACCCACCTGCTCTAACGCATACGTATCTCTTGAGCAGGTGTCAAGAATGTGCACCCCAAGGGAGACGCCCGGCAGCACGGTGCTGTCCATGTTGATTCTGTCTATGGCGAACAGCATGGCCTCCAGCCTCTGGATCCCTCTGTCTTCATTCACGCGCCCACACTCTTCCATCCCAGCCCCTTTCTCGTGCACTGGAAACAGGCCGCCGAGCACCAGGTCGCCCTCGATGCGGATCTCACGGCGGGACTGAGGTGGGTCTGCCAGCAGGGCGCCTTGACACATCATGACAAAAACTAAAGAGGGAAGGTGGGACACCATGTTGGGCTCAGGGAGGACTTGGATTGTCAAAATGTGAGGTGAGAGCAGAAGCAGAGGTCGAAGCGGGGGAGAGCAAGAGGGCAGAGATTGATGTTGGGGGTGAGGGGCAAAAAAGGAGGAGCAGAAAACGCAGAGGGTTTGAGTCAAGCTGTGGCCGTGGATGTTGGCGTTGTCTCGTGGCCCATGGAATGGTCAGGAAGTGTTGAACTGGACTACACATGAAGGGGCAAACCATCTGGCCATCAAGTCTCCTTGACGGTAAAAGGGAGAGCAGGAAAAGGAGGTAAAAAAAAATCCCAATTATTACACAGACTTCACAATAAATTGCTATTAGTACAATGAAGCACCAGACCTGTGGTGGGGTTTGAGGACATTGTTAACAACGGCTCAAAGACATTCGTGCCTCACAGCAAAAACTCAGCCGTGTAGGGATATCAAATTGCTTAGAGGTTCTCCCGAGCTCCTGCCCTATTGCATCACTCACAAAAACTTTTTGTACGGCGTGTGTATGTGATTGCATATTTTAGTTGTGTGTGTGCGCCTCTGGTTGTGACAGGATACGCCAGCTTAGATGGCTGGTTGATACATGAGCCCAGTATTCTCATGCCACAGATCAGAGAAGCTCCGCTAATCTGATCTCCCTCTGAAAATTTCTCTCCTTGCCCATGAAGTTTTATGTTTTACAGTTCATGTGTGCATGTATCTGTGTGTGTGTGTGTAATATTTATTACTCCCACTCTCCCCTGCATAATTAGAGTGTGAGGACTGAATGGATTTTACCATAAAAGATGCTATCTGACAACAATACGGCCAACAAAATCTGATGCTGCTGAGCACAGCTTATGACTCAATTAAGGCTGAGTTTCAACAGCTTTGCTGCCCATCATTTCCCACCTCTTGTTTAATCTGTTAATCTAAGATATATATATAAACAAATCTGATATGTAAGCCCAACTGTAAAGATCCAATTACACAAAAGTATTTTAACTTTACCATGCCACTGACAGTATTTGTCAAATTCATTATATGACGAGAATATATTACCCCTGTAAATGGTTCACCGTTTCTTTTTACATAGTCATGTAAATCCTTGATTCAAAGTGAGGAGCGGAAATCTGCACACGGTGCCACAAATGGGAACGGAGGATCACTACAATTCAAACACAGGGTGGGTTTCTGCTTCCAATCAACCCCCTTGTAGCCAGTTGTAATTATTCCCCTGAGTCCCTGAATACTTTAGATGTTTTCCTGTAAAATTCAGTTCAAAGGATGATATACCTGACTTCCTACAGTCCTGCATTTAGGTCATTTACCCGGCACTAATGATTTTGACAAAACATTTGAAAATGTATCACTATGAAGAAGTCTGTAGTACAACATAGTGCAGCAGACTGAAGAATTTATGAAGAGACATTTTGTCTGTGCATAGCAAAGTTAATCTGAAAGATAAAAAGGATAAAGAAACTTCTAAACAAGATGCTGGAATGACCAAATTTTGGATATGAGTCAGATCTTGTGGCTTCCACTATTACATTTCACTATGAGGAAGAAATGTCTAACTTAAATACCAGCAAAAAAAAAGATGCAAATATCACAGTGTCTGAAGATGGCAGCTTTTACAGTTTTGACATGACCTTCAGAGTTTCTTTTTAATCTAAATATGAGTGATCTGTCTACATTAAGATACAGAACAGGAAGCATTTTACAGGATGATTACTGGGATTTCATTAAACAAGAACACAGACTCTCTCACCTTCTTTTGAGAAAAGTATAATGTTTCTAATAGACAATTTGGGATCGTTTTGAAAGTGATAATTATTTTAATAATTATATTGATTGGATGACTTTCAAAACTCAAAGAACCATCATTCTGTTAATTAATTAACATTAGCTAACTATGCTAACACACTCAAGAGTACCAGTCATGCTTTCTCTTGAAAAAAAAGAAAAAAAAACTAATAAGAAATGGCTTTTGGCTGTAATGGCCTTTTAAAAAAATTTTTCACAATGGGTACAATTAAACACGGGAGGCCAAAAGTATTATAAGAGAAGAACAAGTCAAAACGAGCAGTCAAGGGATTGAGAAAATATTTACTTATAAAAAAAATGATGTTCTCCATGGAAGGTGGATCTGTATTAAGTGTTTCCTCTAATGCCTTACCGACAGTATGATTATTATTCCAAATTGCATCTTCTACAAGTAATGTCCTAAAAAGATTGCCAAACAATATGTAACATTATTTTTATCATTGCCCCTAAGGTTTTCAAGGAAATTGAATGTTTGCTTCATTATTACCTTATTGAAGGTGCAAAGGCAAATGGGTTGAGAGAAACAACACTGTATGAAATCAAATCAACAGAAATCCATTTCAAAGACCAAAAAATTTTTTTCACTACTCTCTACTGTACCGCTGAATATAAATCACAGCAGCTTTGGTGTGGGTGAGCCTCTTTATTCAATTGCAAATACTTCTTTGTCTTTATTAAGCCAGGAAATCTATAAAAATGACTGATCTCATTTTCCAATTAAACTTTCTCCTTCCTAAGCTACTCTGAATGGAGCACCATTTCTAAATCATTTTTTGTTTGATAAGTAATTTTATTTTATGGATGCAGTGTAGAATTAAGTTCACGCACTAAAGGCCATCTGAAACTATCGTAAGGTTTAAATATAATTTGTAGCCTTCTCTCCAGGTCACTAAAAATCACTAAAATATATTATTAACAAATATATTAAAAATCATGAAACTATGTACTCTTTACATTCCATTCGCTTTACAAAAAGTAAATTCAATTCAACAAAAATAAATTCCAGTTAATCCTTTTTATCAAGCAGTTCAGTGAAGTTCCGTTTATTATTTTAAAACGTTTTCCCAGCGGATTGCAACGAGTCATTAACTTGCAGCCATCTCTCCTCCTGAACGAGCAAGTAGCAACAGTGGACGATCGCTTGCAGAAGGAATTTTCAGCAAATCCTTCATAGTAAGCATGTGCTTGTATGTAGCAAGCATGTATTACTGTGATACTATGAATTTTTACAAAATGTTTCTATATTGGATGTAGAAACATTGCCTACCACATGTCTTGGTACCATCGTAGTTTATCTAAATTACAAATCACAGGGAATAAAATTTAGAGTAAATTTTAAACGTCTTATACTTTTTTTCCCCCTTTCCTACAAGTTTTAATTAGGGATACAAAGATCACTCCACCAGAGTTTAGAATAGGACAGTTTTTCCATAAACAACTCTGACTGGTGAGAGGCAGGTCAAATACGGAATAATCTCTTTTTTTTCCCTATTCATTACATGCATTAAAACTGAGGACACCCACCATTCTAGTTCAACAGACACATCAATAAACAAAGTGTACTTTGATACACTCCTTGAGTTTAATCAAAGGTAATGTAAAAGTTCAGGACATGCTCTGATGCATAAATTGGGAAAGTTCCTTAATTGATTCAAAACTACTTCCTCTGTCAGGCAGTCTGAAGCAAGCTTGTTTCTTTTTTGAGTTACAGTCTTGAGGAAAAAAAAAAAAAGCAAGATCAGATGTCAATGTAAGCTGGAAATTGGTATCGATTGGTAAATGCCTCAGCTCGTTTTTTAATCGAGCTTTTTTTGTATTTTACAGGAGGGCTTTGTTTTGGGACAATGTGCATAGACTTCTGTTTCCAGTGAGTGATTAGTTGCCTTACCAGATTTGAGAAGATTAGAAGAAGATCGCAGCTGGCACATGGCATCACCTCAGACCCCTTAAAGAGATGTGTGGGACACACATGGTGGGTTAGCAACAGATCTGCAAGGATGACTGAAAATAAAATAAAAAACAAGGAAAGTGCAGGATGTACTACTGACCCTTTTGCCAGGGAGTTATTATGCAGAGTAACATCTGACAGAAAACCCCATTTCCCTTCTGACCTCCCTAAGTCAGTGAGTCAGCTTCGTACAGGGCACGGCACTCATCTTCGGGTTCTCACATTTGTTTCCTCCCTGAATCCCCTTTTTGCTTTTTCTTCTGTCCTTTCTTCTTCTTCTTTTTTTACTCATTCTATTTATTTCCACCTCCCTTGCAGCCTCCACAGCTCTCAGTCTCCCCTAACAGGCACGGCTGCTGTGGATGACATGTATCCAGCTGAGAGCAGCTATACAGGGTCGATGGACCGCGGTACTGAGAGGAGAGACAGTCCCGCATCTCATGTGTGTTTGTGTATTTGGTCTGTTTCCACAGTGTGTGCACGTGTGTATGCTTGTTTATTGGCCTACTGTGAATACAACAGAACTCACAGATGCAACAGCAACGTAAACCTGACAGGAAGGGAAGATACAGTATGTGCAACTGTCCGTTAAAGGACTGAATATAAAAGGAAATGTTTTCGTAAAGTGAAACACTTTTTAGATCTTTACATATTTAATTTTGTCACTTTGTATGGTTAAATGCAAGGAAAGGAAAATAAACACATTATTACCTCTTGATAAATGTCTGAAAAGAGGACTACCTTTGCTTAGCCCTCACTAAACAATTACATGGTGTCCTAGACTTCACTCAGTTTAAAGGGTGCAATGGGCTGTGACCATTAATTATTCACAAAGTACACTTTAAGGGGGAAAAGCCTGATGATCCATAAATAGGACAGAAGGATACAACAAACTACAAAAAAAATAAGTGGGCAGCAAGACACAATGCACACCCTTTCTTCCCTTTTTGTAACAGCACACACCAGTAAGAAAAAAAAAAGAACAACTTGCTTTGGCAAGTAGCTTTGTGTGTGTGTTTCAGCAATTTGTAAGGCCCATTTTGCAAATAAATACTACGTTGTGAGGAGCCACTGCTCCTCATGAGGCCCAAAACCCAGCCCCCATTAGAAGAAGAAATTCTGTTAGGATACTGAAATGAATGGAAGTTAATGCAAAATCCTAGTGAAGATAGAAAGATGTATTATGTGTGTGCGCGTATGTGTGTGAGGGGGTCTCTGTGTGTGTGTGCCCTGGATGTTTTAGTACTTGGCTTACTTAGGTTGGAGCCCTTTTCATTTACCAATCAAAGTCAATAATCAGGTTCTCCGAGCTCAGCCTTTCCTCTATTGATTAATCAGTCTACTCCGTGAGCAGAATTACGTCCAAAGGTTAAAAGCCATGCCATGTTAGAAACATAAAAATCGACTCTCTTTCGTTTCGCACACCACTGAAATTCATAATATTAAATTGCATTCATTTTTGCTTTGCATGGTCATAATTTCGCGCCGCAGAGTGTGCAATCCACATGCTGGGACAGATAAAGAAGGGCTTTTAAAATGGAATTATAATCAACCCCCGCAAGAAGTGTTGTGCTTCAGGGCCACAGAGGCTAAACTGTGCTCTCATGTGCAGTTTGTGCTCCAGAATTTAGACTGCACGGGAGCATCCAGAGTGAATTATTCGCGTCACTTTTGACCCCAAAAAAACTCATTCAAAATGCTTTGGAACACAAGAAATGATTAACTTCAAAATGCCCACAACCTTTACGTTCTCACTAATGTTCAATTAGCTGTTTTGACTGAAAACACTTCCAATGTAATTTTACAACTCCGAAATCAGCATATGACGTGGAGAAGCATGAGGCAGCATTTGGGTTAAGTCTTTTCTCCTCACAAAAGGTGAGAAGAAGAGCTGGCATGTCCAGACATGCATCGATAAACAGGTATGGGGTTATGTTATGCTAGAAGTACATACTCTGCACAAGTTTGATTTCCATTTGAGATGGGATTTATGTCTCTTTGAAGGGAGACAGATTTTGTGCATCTATTTCTTTCTAAGACCTTATTTTTATATCTTAATTACTATTTTTAAGAAGCAAGCGTGGAGTAACTCATCTTATGCTGCATTCATGGCCCTGTGAAAAAATTAACTTTTTGATGAGCTAACATTGCAGTATTTGGAAAAAAAAAAAAAAAAAAAAAAAAAAAAAAAAAAAATATATATATATATATATATATATATATATATATATATATATATATATATATATATATATAGTCTTTTATTAGTGATTCTCCAATACACTGTTGAAGAATACACTCAAAAGTAGAAATGAACAAATCAACTGGGTAATTTTCTGATCATGATTAAAAAAACAGCTTCTCAGCTAACGACCCAGCAGCAGTTTGGAGAAGCTTGAATGACATTGCTGGTTACAGATGCCCATAAACCCACACTGTGATGTATGGTT
The DNA here is from genome assembly GCF_051168715.1 of Poecilia mexicana. Classification (NCBI taxonomy): domain Eukaryota; kingdom Metazoa; phylum Chordata; class Actinopteri; order Cyprinodontiformes; family Poeciliidae; genus Poecilia; species Poecilia mexicana. The sequence continues at coordinate 14,742,299 of NW_028263375.1, forward strand.
TAAAAAAAAACCCCAGCAACTCACACCTCCAACCAATTATCCTACAGCCCATTCCCACACAGTCCACATGTCTATCTTAAACATTTTTGTCCTGCGTTGCCATGGAAATGGCCTTTAAACAGGTATAGAAAAAAACGGGTTCCAGAGTGAACATTTTGCCCTCGTGTTTGTGACGTTTTGACATCGAACCTGACCTCTTACCCCAAATGTGTCCTACGCGTTATGCACAGCAACAACAGTGGTGGATTGCATATTCGTGGTTGTGCTGCAGCTGCTGCAAAACTACTGCAAAAAGTTCTTCAATGCCCCACTTTGTTATTTGCCAGTCTTGTTTTCTTGTCATGCTTATCATGTACCTCGTGCGACTGCTTTATGCGCATTTCCCATTTTCCGTCTTTGGTGCCACTTAAATGTCTTGGGAAGTGAACAGTGTTGTGGGCCGGTCTCTGTGTTTCTGTGTGAATGAAAAAAAAAAAAAAATCTGAAAATGGTTCCCTGTGGGTACGCGGGTGTTTTTGAAACCAATAACCCTGTTTTAGAAAGAAAAATTATCTGCAACCCTTACAACTCCCAAACACCCTCCACTCTGACGCCCTGCCTACACTAAAGATCACTGAGGAAGATATAAATAAGCTCTTTCAACGACAGAGGACCAAGAAAGCTCCAGGACCTGATAGTATGTCCCTCTTCTGCTTGACAGCCTCTTCTTCACTCAGATCCTCCACAAGTCTCTGGAGCTGTTGGGAGGTTCCCTCCTGCTTCAAGCATGCCACCATTTTCCCAGTCCCCAAAAAGCCCACCATCACAGGATTAAATGATTACAGGATTGACTTCTGTGGTCATGAAATCCTTTGAGCAACTGGTGTTGAAATGTGTGAAGGCAGGCCCCCTGGTGGACCCACAGCAATTTGACTAGTGGGCAAACAGGTCAGCAAATGATACAGTCAACTTGGGACAACACTGCATTCTCTGCCGCCTTGACGATTCAGTGATGTAGATAGAGACTCTGTTTTTTTCCCCCCGAACTGTCATATTTGTTTGAGCTGTTCAGGGGTGAACCTATGGCCCTGGATCAAAAGTGTGTTTGAGCTTAAGGTCATGAAATGATGGCTGGACATTCTTCTTCAGGATTTTCTGTTGGAGATCGGATTTCACAGTTATACGATTGCAGAAAGTGGCTCAACTTCTGAAGCAGCAACGCAGCACCAGACCATAACATTACCACAACCATGTTTTACACTCTTTACGATGCTTTTTTCTGAAATTTGTTTTATGGCAGATTTAATAGGAGGCATATTCACCTTTTTTTATTTTCTTGTGAGTCAACAGAATGCTTTCTAAAATTGTTGTTTCTTTTACAAGCTTCCGCAAGAGTTGCAATTTTGGCAAGATCGGAATTTTCTGCTAAGGGTATTTTCAAATAAAAATAGGAGTTATCTTCTGTTTCTCTGCAATAGGTCATCTCTGTTATTTGCTCTAAAAAAATACCCTCAACCAATCAGGGCATTCTGTACATCCTTGAACAATTTGATAGCTACATACTTGGCAGAGTTAGTTTGAAATGCAGTGCATCACAGCAAAGCCACAAAATGTGAAGAACAAGTATTGTGACAAATACTGTGGAAAATAGGAGAAGAAAAGCTTAGGAATAAACAGCATGGCCTGTACTTATTATACAGGTATTTTTTATATATTGTATACAACTTTGAACTCTGCATTCATTTTCTTGCTATTTCCATAATTCATTAAAAGGGCGTAAAATTTCTGCACCACAAATTTCTGATCCGAGAGCCTGTCTATGTTTGCTACGACAGGAATAACCACAGTACAGCCACAGTGGCATAACGAGGCATTGTCTTGACGATTTTCTGAGTGAGAACAGTTTCTGTCTTCATTTTCCTCACACTGTGTATTCCCCAAGTTTTGATGATCCACAACTCATTTGACATGACTTGGATAGGAATGTCTGTTCAGCCTAAAAACAGACCAGTGGTGGTGAAATGTATGGAAGCATTCATCAGGACCACATTTCATCATCGTAAAAGACGGCAAGCCTGTCAGATGGAGAATTACCCCTCTGTGGATGGAATCTATCAACTTAACTGTCATGTAATGACCCTGGGAGTTATCGCGACACATCAGTCAACCTTGCCATGCTACAGGTCTCACCGCATACTACTTAAATTATGTTCACACACACACACGCTGGTCTGTCATCTCTCAGGTTGATATACGGGGGTGAGCACTTACAAAGGAGGGGAAAATGGAGAACGGCGACCACAGTCATCTGAGGAAATTACACAGATGCATATAATCGGCTTGTGCGGACACAAAAGCGTCTTAGAAATAATGCTGGTTGTTTTGGGTTGATTCAGGTTAGGTAGTGATGTGTAAAAACCAATTACTGCAGTCATTGCTCTGTAATTATTAGAATTTAAATAATGTATTTTCAGTTTTGCACTCCACATTATTCCTGGATTTCACTTTTTCATATTTAAGCCACAACACAATGGCTTGTAGTTTTAATTTGAACCTAAGCCTTTTCATTTGTCAGGAAGTGTAATTAATAGTTCTTCATTTATATAAACAATTCTTATTTATGATGAAAAGAGCTCAGATTTTGTAATATGTGTTACAGCATTTAATCATTTTATAAATCTATTCGTTTTATTAATGTGGTAATTTTTGTATTTACGCAAGTCACTTTACACAATAATGAAGACAAAACTGTACATTACTTACTGTTAACTCTTAATGTTGAAGCGCAAGTCATTTTTTAATACCCTTCTCTAGATAAATGATTTTTGTTTGATCAATATGTCTGCCAATTTAGCTGAACAAATATTTGTGAACAAAATACATTTTCTTTGTTTTGGGACAGCATGTTTTTTAATAATTTTCATAAAAGTTAAATTCAGTCAAGGGAAAACTGACTTTCCTTAATTACAGAGTAAGCAGCAAACACCACATCTACAACTTAAGATTCATATGACAGCAGCTTTAAAGGAGAAATAAAAGTGAGCTATTTCTCTCCAAATGCTTTGTGTTTTACAAGCAAATTCTTTGAATGATTTTAGCAATCTTTTTTCATTAGGGTTGAAATTGAAAAGAAAATGTGCCATTGGGAGAACATGGTGATTCAAGACAGAATAAAGTGAAGAGCCGGGAATTAATCTAGACGAAACAAGGAGCCAACACAGCATCATTTTCAGTCCCGACAGTAAGGTCGTGACCAACTGCCTTCAACCTGACAAAGTGCAACTGCTGGTACCAGCTCTTATTGGGAAACCTTGTCAATGTACTTTTACTTCAAGGTAAATCCTGAGAAACAACCAGCTGTAAGTCTTCTTTTGCAACAGAGAATTTTATACTGCTAAAAAATCTTGGATGGTTATAACTAAAGAAGAAAGCCTTTTATTGGTTCCAAGCCAAACAAGAGAACTGGTTTTAAAAATGTCATCCCAAAGTCAGGACTACTTATTTTATTCCTTCTAACAAAAATATTTTTCTGGTTAAGATGTCAGAGGTTGTATGCTGAAAATTCAATGCAGAAATCCCAAGAAGTAATCAAGCAGCAAAGAAATAAAGAAATATTTTTTGTAAAAAAAAAAATAAAAGAAAATGCTTTTACATAGATTTTTTTTTAACCACATTCACATTTGAAAACCTTTGTGACATTTTAAAATGGTTTGAATTTTGTTCTAAATATCCAATAATAACAAAAAGGCAAGGAAAGGCTGTATCAAACTTTTAAAAAATGCCTTTGAAATGCTGGATACAACAGTTAAACGATTACTTAATTCCTTAAGAGAAGTAAGTTATCTAAAGTAATCATGCAACAGTGTCTTAACTGGACAAAAAAAGCCTAGTCAAAAGACTTTGACTAGGCTGTTCCTTAATAAGGAATTCAGATTGGAAATGTGTGTCTGTTTGTATTAATTATGCTGCTGCACAACCTATAGCACTTAAGATTAGTTGACAGCTGCAGGATTTTCTGGTGGAGAGTAGTTATTTTAGTTAAAACCAGGCCTGGAGTACTTCAGATTTTGATGTTTGTTTATGGCCTGCAGGATGAGTCATCGTTGAACTTTTGCAGTTATTTTTGGTAGGCTTGCTAGTCCTAGGAAGCTTTTCCATTGTTCCATGTTTTCTCCATTTGTTAACTGATGTTCCAGGAAGTTAGAAATTTATTGTTGATTGTTTAACCCAACTGAGAGATGTCAGTAACTTTGTTTCTGTGGTTACTGTTCAGGGGACGATGTCTCATTTTTTGAGATCTTAGTCTACTTCACATTGTACATTGGTTCTGTTGAAGTGATTGCCTGACTGTAAAGGCCAGACAGTATTTTAATCTGAGTGAGGCTCACCCCAATTTTCAAAGAAGTGCGATTATTCACAGCTCCTTTATGATTTAACAAGAGTGGGAAGCAGTATGATATTAGAAAATCTTGCGACAGTGATAGTATTGGTAAATATTTTGATTATGATTTTAGTTACGTGATGTGCCTATTTCTTCTTCCAATAACCTTTGGCATCCCTGGACATTAAAACCCACAATCATTGTATTTATTTCAACCAGCATAACAGTGTCTTGTAGCATGTTAGAAACACAATTTCATATTGAAAATAAAACTGTATAAACTGTCCAGCCCCAATAAAAAGTTCTAATTACAGTTTAAGCATTTCTCTAAATACTGTAAACTACATTGATTGCTTCCCAGTGACATTCACAGCTCACATGCAGTTCCTGAGTGTGCAGCAGATGCCCACACAGCAGTGAGCAAGGAAAAGCTGAGCGGTCTGATGGAGAGGGTTCGACCTGTTCATTAGCAGGGAATATCCAGGGTACTTACTGTACCAGATGCAACAGGGAAGGAGGACTAAAAGGGCAATTGTTGCTTTTAATCTATCAATCACATGGGAAAAAGGGTGTTTGTGTTTAGATGGGGGAAAAAAACTGTTAGAAAATTTTAATGGACAGAAAAGGTCTTAGAACTTTAGTGGAAAATTCAGCAGCCATTATCTTCTACTTGTTGATCAGGCACTTACTTTGTGTGCTGCAGCGGTTTGAATTTCTGTCAAATCTAAAGTGGGGAGAGAGTTGGAGCTGATGGAGTACAATGTAATCACTCGTGTTAAAGGTAATTTCATCAGTTATGACATAAATAAACCAACTCAGTCAATGAATAAAACAATCAAACATGTAATGTGCAACTGCGTAACCTCTGACATTGCTGAGAAAGATGTGGACACCCACACTGTTGGTGTTGTGCTTACTAAAACAATATGAGCTCTTCTCTGCAGCAAACTGTCACACTATGAAGGAAAGAAAATAAATAAATAAAAAAATTCTAATTCCACAAAGTGAAATTTTAGGTGCTGGTTGTATTTCGAATTTCCAAATATTAGACAACTGTAGGATCTTTGTCTCATCAGTGTCCCGCGAGACATTATTAAGAACTGGGATTAAAATTGCTAAAAGATGCACCCGTTGACTTTTAGTGGAAGCTTTTGTCTTGAGAATAAACAAATCATGACCACAAAAGCACCTTTCACTATCCATCTCACCATCGCACACACTCTTACACACACTCACACATTTTTCCTCCTCCAGATCATCATTTATTAAAGAGTCTGATCTGTCGTAGACACACACCATCACAGCTGTACATCCCACTGCCCTTTCACTGCCTCATCCCCTGAGCGGACGTATGAACGTGTGAGTGTCTGTACTTGTAGGAAACAGGAGTGTGTCACTGAACAGACATTGTGATGCATATGCTGTGCGTGTGTGCGTGTGTGTGCACGCAAACCAGGATGTGTGAATGTTTTGTGTGGGTTTGCGTGTGCAGCTCAGTGCATGTTGTGACTGTAGTGGATGATGAGAGGCGAGCTGTGGGAAACAGCAGTCATTTCCAGACACCTCCTTGTTTCCTCACTGGAGCAGAACAGTGTAAGGAACATGTAGAGCGCAGCAACAGTGTTTTAATAAAAACTTGGCAAACCAAGAACTTCAACTTGGCCTTCAAAGGAAAAGCCTTCAAAGACACTTTTTTTTTCAGAATAAAATATCCTTCCCCTTCAACTAAAGAATAAGTATTCATCTCTATCTTATCATGCTTTGCAAAGATATTCACTCTTTCTCAATATCACTATTACAACAGTCAATGTATTTATTGGGATTTTATGTGTAGTAGATGGAAAAGCTCAGATGTTTTTCAAATATTTTGAAATAAAATGTAAAAATGTATGGCGTGTGTTTTGTCTCTTTGATGTCAATACCTTTACTGCAGATGGAAAAATGTTGGAAAAGATTAAACAAAAAGAAAATCTTCCATTGAGTGTTTTAAAATATATACAAAATATATATATATATATATATTTTTTTTTTTTTTTGACTCCAGTAACCAGTGTCTTGTTTTTATTTATTTATTTTCTAAGTTTCTGGAATGAGTAAAAAGAAGTTCCAAGCACTTTTTAGAGCCAGCGTTCAGTGATGTTGAACTCCTAATTGTCTGAAATATGTCCACCTCAAGACTGAAATTTTGTCCCTTTCCAATTCATAAAATATCACATTCTTCAAGTCCTGATACAGTTTTAAACTTTGAACCTTGGCCCAATCCCCCTAACAAACAGACATGCTTTGATTAAACCATTATATTATAGATGTGGCTGTGTTTTTAGAGTAATATTGTCCTATTGAAAGATTAACCTCTGCCACAGTCTCGAGACTTTTGCAGCCTTTACCAGGTTTTCATTTAGGGTTTCCATGTAGCCTCCTCCGTTCATCTTTTCACCAGCACTGACCATCTTCCCTGTTTCAACCCAACAACAGCATCCCCACAGGATGATGCTGCCACCACTGTGTTTCAAGGAGGGGCTAGTGTGTTTAAGGTCATCTGCACAGTTTAAGTTTTGCACAGTTTAAGTTTTGCACACATTGCATTTTGAGTGTAGGCCAATAAGGTCAATTTAATGTCTGATCTGGTCAGAGCACTTTTTTTCTTTCACTTTATTTTCACATGTATGTCCTATGAAACTACAGTCACAATTTATGCCTTTTAAGAAAATGATTTCTTTTTCTTTTCTTTTGTTTTTGCTGCCTTAAAAAGCAAATCAGATTTGTGACATCACAACTAAAGTGCAATTGGGTTTTTGACTAAAACATAAATGTCTCTTCAACAAATTCGTCACTCTCAACTGTGCATTTTATAGCTCCTCCAGAGTTACCAGGGGCTTCTTAGCTTCTTCTCTGACTAATGTCTGCATAAAGCATTCTCTGAGGCCTCCTACGACACAGGCCTCTACAATCTCATAATAGTGAGCTAATATCTATCATTATGAGATAGCTATCTCATAATTATGATATAGCTTGAATTGGCTCCCTGGCGATACAAGGATATGGATGAGTCAAAATTGGCTTGATTAAAAAAATAAATAAAGGGAACACTCAAATAACACATCCTAGATCTGAATGAATGAAATATTCTCATTGAATACTTTGTTCTGTACAAAGTTGAATGTGCTGACAACAAAATCACACAAAAATCATCAATGGAAATCAAATTTATTAACCAATGGAGGCCTGGATTTGGAGCCACACACAAAATTAAAGTGAAATGTTCCCTTTATTTCTTTGATATGTTGCAAATATCATTGAGCAATAATTCAGAAGTAGTTTTGTGAATCTCATAATCTTGCAAGTTTTGGAAGAATCCCATAATGTCAAGGGAAAAAAAAACTACGAAAAGGGCTTTGGCAAGGAAAAAAATAAGACATGCAATGAGACCCGGAGTACAACTGCCTTTTAGGCATGAACTTAAATTAAGGCTACAGAACAATTAACATTAAATTTTAAATGTTAATCTTTCTCTCTGGTAAGTAAAAATGAAGATTACACTTTTACGGCTTAGCATTCTCAAAAGTAAGTGCAGCTATATCTATTCGAAGCAGTCAGTCAACATCAGAACTACAATCAAAACAGCAATCCTTTTTGAAACATCCACTTAAATTGTTTCCCCTAAAAGTGTTGAAGAAGTTTGTTTTGAATGATAAAAGGATCAGGAAATCCTCCAAGAATTGGTTCAGTTCATGTTTTTAGAAAAGGTGAAACGGTCACCTACCTGTTTTCTTAGTGTGTTTGAGTCCTTTTGGCTAAGCTGGTGTGTGACCCCATGTTTTCATCTTTGGGAAAAAAAAAAACAAGAAATAAAAAAGACATACAAGTTTCCATAAACATTTCTAGACAATTCATGTCTTTACGTATACTTCAAAAAAATCTGCATTTATAAAGTTAGTAAAATAGACAGTGGCATAAAATGCTTCTAAATCAGTCCTTTGATACACCTGTAGAGCTTCAGCTGTTGTTCTCAGTGGCACTTAACCTTTAAATTGGATTGTTACTGAATGATACATACAATGGCACAGCTGCTGATTGATTGTATATGTGCTTTCAGATTTGTTATCCTTTCTCTGTCACAGTTGTCATGGCAGGTTTAACAAAAGGCTTTAGAAATCACACAGAATCAATTATCCTCCGCTGAAATAATAAAAAACCCCACTTTTCATTACATATGTTATTAAATAAAATGTGAAAAAACTTGGTCTGGTTTTCAACTATATGCAGCCTAATATAAAGAAACAGATGACAGTTTGTGACTTTTGAGTCTGCAGTGGACGACACAACTCTGGCGACAGAAATACAAGAAAAACTACCTCCGTTTCTTATTTCAACTTTTTTATTTGACCAAATAAAGAATGTGATTCACATATCATAATTTAAAAACAAATATGTGTTGTTTTTCTTTTTCTTAAATTAAAAACACTTTAGTTTTTGGACCAACGTATGATTTCAGGCAGCTCAAAAAAATAATTCACGAAGTCATGCCCCTGCAAGACTTCAGTTTTTCCACACAATTTTGTTAGGATTTAAGCCCCCTTTAAGACATGTACAGGGGTAAAAGGGAGACCTTGACATTTTACCAGAATATTTTAAACTTAGATGACACAATGAAATGTCAGAACACATATTTAATTATACTTAATAGAATCGAGACATTACTAATATGTTTCAATTCTAGCTGTAATGGAAGAAAGCCTTTCAGGTAAAGCTACCTCACTTATCCTGCATATCCTACAAAATAATGTCTAAACCCTCTTTATACAAAGTAGCTTATAAAATAAAAGTGACAGTGTTACAAAACGTGTACTACTCCATGCATGGTGTTAATACTGTAAAATGCTGGGAACTGTGCTGTACGCAGTCCAGTGAAAGAAGCCGTGTCAAACCTACAAGGCCGTTTCTGCTCATGTAATCACAGACATACACACACACACACACACACACACACACAGTGATGAATAATCTCAAAAGCAAGTACGTATAGCTACCAATAAAAAACAGATTGTTTTTTTTCAGCTCACACACCGACATATATGCGAGTATGTGCACACACGCAAACACAAACACCACATGTATCACTGAACACGCTAAGACGTCAAGTTTTGACAAGGCCACCAGGTTTCCAGCCATGGCTCCAACTATCTGACTGCTACACTATGTTTGACCACACAGTGCAGATAAACACCCACCACACCACTGCCCTTACAAAAACACAAAAAAACATATTTTTTTTTAAGCTCAGAAAAAAATAATGGATTATTCAACAAGTTACACAACCAGGTAAGGACATTCATTTAACAGCTGCCTGCACACACCAAAATGTATTTCAGTGTGACTCAAAGCACGAAATCAGAGGTACAACAATAAACTAATATTTAAATGCATAAAATGAAACTAGAAATACGAGTATTTTAAAATTGTTTTAAGGAAAGTTTTAATTTAATATAAGCAAGGTGTACATGTCTATGTAACACATGCATAATTTGCTCATCCTATCCCTAAAATACAAACAGAAAATATAAAGATTTCATTCATAGTGCTACAAAACACACTAACACATGTTTTTCTTATTGAAATGAGCTTCAGAAATTAAGTTTAATTAAATGTCTTTATTTCACACTTTGCTAAAGATAAACAAACACAAAAAAGAAAAAAAAATCTGTTTCTACTACAAACCTTTTTTGCTATAATTAAAAAAGGTCAATCCCCACCTTTTTCTCCAACAATTTGCACCACTCCTGTGATCAAGTCTTACTGCAAAACTGTTTAAGCAAAACAAAAATGGTGTGATTTCAGCCAAGGGCTGGCAGCTTCACTCAGGAAAAGCTGAAGCTGATCAAAATATTAGCATCTAAATGGGTGGAACAAGGTGGAACATATCTAAAGACAGTTGTGTAATGCAAACAAATAGGTTCAACCAGAACAGTCACATACTTTCAGGTAAATTTGAGCATATAAAAGTGGATTAACCCCACTCAAGGGCGTAGATCCCATCTCATTATTGGGGGCGAGGGGCAGACCATAAACAGGGACATTTTTTGAGAGCAATTTTTTTGGGGGGGGGGTTGGCAAAGTTGCAGTAAAATGTGGTTTACATTTTTCTGTTCAAACTAAGATTCAAATGTTGCTTAGATATGAGTTTGGTTCAGAGTCACAGAACTCATCTCTGCTACACCTTTACAAAAACTTAAGGCTCTAAATAAAAGTAAGTTTTAATAAGTAACTCCACTGAATAAAATTCCTTATACATATTGATTTATTGCAGTGGTTATCAGTACAAGTCATACGTTATTTAAATTATAACTTGAGTTGCTTTAAGCTTTTATTTTTATTTCGGGGTTGGGGGGGTCATGTTAAGACCTATAAATATGTGGGAACTGAATATTTGGGAAGTATCATAACTTAAACTTAAAGGTCAGCACCAGCGTTTTCTAGAAAAATATTCAGAATTTATTTTGTGGTTTTAAAGGCTCTACGTTGAAGATGTTAAAAAATAAAGGCATACTTTTTCTTTTTTTACTGTCAGCTGCAGTAGCCCCTCTGCTCTCGGCTCCCATTACGGAGCTGTTGACTAGTGCTAACGCTCAGCCGCTCCCTCCAGTTTCAAACTCTTCTTATTAAAGTAAGAGTTAGAGAGCTAAATATAATTTAAATATTGGCTACCTTAGACAGAAAAGGAGCTAAGTCTATGAAAGCAATGTAGCAGTTTAGCTAGCTTTGATTTCCAAGGCATAAGGTGGCAGTCTATCATGATTCAGGTAAAGTAATGAAATAACGAACTGTTTATTGCCAATGTGTTTCTTCCTATTGAGCAGTGAAAGTAAATAAAAAGTGTTACATGTCTTTTGCTTTAATTATTTACTTACTGGAGGGCTTTTTGTTAGTGCTACACAGCCACAGCAACAGCTAGCTCCTCACTTCAGCGGCTCTAACGGAGCCTGTACCATTCAGCAGCGCAGCTGTTGCTCTTCCTTCACTTTGGACTGAACCATTGTTCCAACATTAGTAGGGGGGGACCTAAAAATTAATTTTTTTTTTTTCTTAGATGAATGGCAGATTTACTTCAGTCTTTGTTTCTATTGCCTTTTTTATATATCGAGGGGGATAATAAAGATAAAGATAAAGATAAAGATAAAATTCTAGACTTTTCCAAGATTGGGGAGGGGGGGAGAGGGGCTGACCCACCCCGACCCCCGGGATTTACGCCTATGCCCCCACTGCAGGTAAATTATAAGGTTGGTTTGGGAGTAATCACTGTGGACCACATGTGTTTTCAAGTTCACGTATTTGCTACATTAATACATTTGCATATGGAAACCACGAATTTGCTCGGGCATTAAGGAGTCCTTGTCTAAAGTCAGTAAAATCACATCAGGACAGCCACATTTTGAAGCCCTGGTCCATGCGCCTGTCCTCTGGCGCAAGGTGCGGGGCGGCTGTTGGGAGAGTAATGCTGCTGACAAACAGTTAGCTGATCCGCTTCTCTGATCCACCTGTACGCCTTTAGAAGCGCACTCCCCCTCCCCTGTCTCCCTATGGGACGCCTAAAGCTGAGGGACATGCCTTAGAGCTGTTTCTCTGAACCCAAAAAAACTTCAAGGTGTAACTAAAATACGCAACTGCAGATACTCTTTGTTCAGCCCCCCTTTTATCTTTATCCTCCATCTCCTGCAGATATTAGCTCCGAGGGTTTTTTCCCCCCACCTCTCTATCACAACCCCTAGATCGCTATCTGTATCTGATTAAACGAAAAGCATAAGAAGTACGTGCGTGCAGAACAACTGGGTGTTCAAATCCTGCGCAAAGTTCAAAGCAATTGCTCCCCACCAAACGGATGGCTGACGCGCACTTGAACGCTCTCGGACTGTCAATTTTTCCTCTGCACTCTGTCGCCCCTAACCTGTAATCTTATACTGCTTCACAACAGCCCGCCAGTGAGCAATGTGTAAAATTGTTGGACCTACCTTGAGGACTTCAATCCTTTTCGAGGGTTGCGCACAAATCTTAAGCCTCTGGAAGTTTGACTTAGTCTACTCCTGATCCCTCGGAGGAGTCGCACTGAGGGAGAGGATGGGCGCCACTGCTCAGCGCGCCAGCTCCGTGGACGTGCGCGTGTATGTGCAAGCGCACGTGTAAGAGGACGCGCGTGCACGAGGTCTATAGAGAAAGTGAGTGAGAGATAGAGAGAGAGAGAAAAAAATGAGAGAGAAAGAGAGACGGGAGGGAAACAACAGACGTGGAGAGATGTAGCCCCTTGCCAAAGGATGCTTCAGTCTCCTAGCAACAACAATCGATCCAGCGAGAAGACATTTTTATTGGATAAAAAGATAACTTAGCCATTCACGTCCCATAGCACATGTTTACTTCTCAGAACAACAACTCAAGCCTTAGTGAGTAAGGTCCAAGACTGATGTAGTGCGAAAAGAGGTAAGGGAAGAGGGGTGTGGGGTTGTCAGACAGATGCTCCCGCAGGTGAATATCTTACATGCGTGTGTGAGGTGCTGAATCCAACAGCATCTCTGCGTCCTTGCATCCTACTCAAAGCACATCTAGCAGACCAGAAATTCGTATTCAATTTTTTTTTTTTGCTTGAAGCAAAAGCTCCATTAATGTTTTAACACATTATTACACTCTTTGGGGTCAGTAGAAAAATAAGTGGGAAAACTGCACTAAGCATGCTGTCCATGCTCCAACTAAGTCGAGCACATTTCAAGACCACAGCTGTGCTCCTCAGATGAGAGGAATATCCAGCTTTAGAGCTGATCACATTCAGAGATCTCCAATACAAAGTAGAATACATTTTAAAGCGGAAGAACATGCATGGCTTTTAATTATTTTTTGCTTATCAAAGAAAGCAGTTGTGTCCTTTTGTATTCATCCCCCACAAGTCAAGGATTTGTCAAACCACCTTTATAATAAATGGAAGCGTTTGCACTTCCAGAGACCAAAATGTCTTCCCATCTTTCTTAGAAAAATAGATGAAACTCAGTCAAACTAGATGGAGAGGCTCTGTGAACCCCAGTAACCAGATCTAGCCTCCGACTCTCAACTGTATTAAGGCCAAAGTAGTCAATCCATTCTGAGCCATTCTGAACATAAGATCTGACATGGAACATAAGATCTGTTTTTTTTCCACAGATTAACTGTTTCATGTTATGCTGTCATAACATGGTAACAGTTTTAGGAAATACTATATGATAATGTAAAAGACATACTGTCTAAGTTACATACTGGAATTGTAAGGTCCAGCCAGAATTCCTGATAAAGAAAAGTACCTCCAAAGCATGACGCTATAACTATTGTGTTTTATTTGCATGCTGCAGGTTCCAGTTGATGTACAGTGTTAGCTTTCAACTGTATATAGTGGTATGGAAGAAGTCAAAAGGGTTTGGTCTCGTGTGGCCACTTCCCTGTTTGGAGTGTGGCATCCTGCAAACATAACTTCTTGTTTCTTTCTTTCAACAATGATTTTCTTCTTGCCACTCTTCCATATATGAGCACAAATTGTAAAATTGTTTTGTCAATTTTTCCATCTGACCTCTTGATCTCTGCAGCTCTTCTACAACTACCATAGGCCCAGTCAAGTGGCCTCTAAACACTATGTGGCATTTTAAGTGTATCAAAGTATGCCAGACTTTTTTAATGTTAAAAACCTCATAGCAGTTTCCCTCCACTCCACAGTTATGGCACGATCAGAAGTGCAAAAAGAATAAAATTTAATTAACATAAAGAGAAGTCTGTGTTTGTAACATATCAAAATGTGAAAAGGCTTAAGTGGTTTGACAAATTTTGCAAAGCAATGTTAAGGGCTCCCTTCTCTCCATCCACATTTTGGCTAACATCAGAACCAAAACAAGAAGCTCAAGTGATCTTTGTGGGTGTTATATGCAAAAGCACGTAAATGTGTGTACATGCGCAAACACACATCTGCACATCTATGCTCAGTTTGTATGATTATGCTCAAAGATTCATTAGGATGCAAGTATGCAAGTTTGAAGCTGCTATTGAACAGAAAATCCTCTTCACGCATGACTGAGTCAAAGAGCATCCTCTCTCTCTCTCTCTCTCTCTCTCTCTCTCTCTCTACTCAACACAAATGCACATCACAATTTCAAACACACACACACATGCACGCACGCAGACACACGCACACACACGCACACACACCCCCCCCCCCCCCACACACACACACACACACACGCACACACACACCTACATACAGACCAACACTCAGACTAGAGGCCTGATTTATGTATTGTAAAAGTTACTCAAGTGCTTAGACATACACCATGTGAGGACTTGCTTAGGGTCCCTTTTTGATTACATTCAAAGACCCTGGCGTGTCGTTTTGTCTGCTATGTATGCAGATGTCTTGTGGCAGGAAGTTTTGACTGCGATGTTTTCAATGTATGTCCTGCAGGACACCATATGGTATGGAGAAACACTGCGGGGAAAGATATTGATTACTTCACTGAAGGAGTAGACGGGTAAGAGCTTCCACTTCACACCTCTGTGACACACTCTCACACACACATATGAGAAAGTGGATGTGGGAATCGGACACACAGACATGCACACTTCTCACTGTTCCCACTGTCAATCACAGCTTTCTAGGAGCTCATCCCTGGTCCCTGCCGTTCCAGCTCGGATATGCTGGCCGCTCTAATAAAGGCCTCATTGTCTGCATGGCATGCATATATGCAAAAAGCCCAGAAAACCAGCTTTGTCCCATAAGGGTCGCTCAGCGAGAGAGCTTTGTGCCTTTCCCCATAGAAATACTGAGAGAGAAAAGAAAAGAAAAAAAGAAAAAAGGAAAGAAAGGATGAAAGAAAGAAGGAAAGGAAGAAATGAAGGAAAAATCAAAGAAAGAAAGAAATCAGCGAGATAAATACGGACATCCTAATAACATGAAACTATTTCCACTGGTGAGTTGTTATGCGTGTATATTTTTGGGCTTGCGGAGGAATTTAACAGTCTGCTTCATAACGGTGAACTGCTCCAGCCCAAACAACAGGAAGAAGGTCCTCTGGGATTTAGCTTCCTCAGTCTTTGATTCCCCACAGATTGTTTGTGTCCTCGCATTAATAGAATTAACCACGCTTCATTTCCCATGGTCCTCTGTCCTGTCCTGGCCTTACGACGGATGAAGACTTGCAACAGAGGAGTGAGAATGCTCAGAAGTGTGCCGAGTATCTGTCAGACAATAGGCTTAGCAACAAGCATTTAACTTGGCTGGTGACGTTACATGTTGTTTAGATAGAAACACAAATAAGGAGCTAATAAGCATCGCTTGTATTTTGGGAGTTCTCTTGTGGGCATTTGATGTGAGATTTGAGAAATTGTGCCGCAGTTTGGCCGAAATATGAACAAAATCCAAGTACCTACTTCTGAATTACACAAATAATTTTATCTAATAGGGTTAAGGGATAAATAAATAGTCCTTTAATATTTTATGAGAAAATTAAGGTGTATTCATTTGGTTTTCAATCCAGGAGAACTGACATTTTCACAGGAGCAGATTAGCACAGTTGTAAACAGATAATTCACGCCTTTTAATGGTTTTAATTGTGCTAGAAATATGTACTATATGTGGAAGGCTCCTGAAGGATCTGGCCATCAACAACCCAGCTGAAGCTTGGTTCAGTTAATCAATAAATGAACTGTACTTTTTAAACTTCTACCAACTCCACAACCTACTTGCCGTACAAGATTTAGGAAAAATCCTGCATGACACACAATTATCTCTCTCAAAGTTTTGTAAAGAGACAACTTACACAACTTCACAAACAAATATGATCTAATTGGCGGATAATCTTACAAAAAGAAAAACAGTCATTCCAAAGGTATGCGTGAAATTTTGAACTGGAGTTTAAAACCTATTGTCTGTATTGTCAGTACGGCTCAAGCAATGTAATCAGTTGTTGTTGGTTTTCTCTCTTCCTATCGGTCTTGACTTAATTTCCTGTTGTTTAGGCAAACAGCTGAAACAGAGAAAATCCCAAAACAGAAAAAAACACCCTAGTTACAGCAGAGACAAACACATATTGTGATAATTTAAATAAAAATACTTTTCCTAAGCCTTTTTTCAAGCCCTTTTTCAAAGGCCTTAATCTAATACTATAGTTAATAGTATTTGATGAGGAAGAATGTGGTTGAAAATTAGAAATAATAGAAAACCCAAAGTGTGAAATATAGCAAAGGAATGGGTTTCATAATGTTACTCCTGCATGATTCTTCTTTATAAACAAATACCTCCCTGTTTTGTGAAAAGCCTAATTAAAAGTGCACTCTGAGGCTGTGGCTTCCATCAAAGCCAATATCCTCTCTCAGAGTTTTTAAGAAGGTTATCTGGACTAGCTCCAAAGTTAAATAGCTTCCTTTTTTATCTGTCCCATGGCTCCATCAAGTGTCACAAAATCTGGCAAGAGGATTTCTGGGTAATCTTGCTGAAAAACAGCATGGAACACATTCCCTTGCCTCAGTTCTTCACCGACATAAGACGTAATTGTTATTTTACAAACAAACAGTAAATTTGTCTGTTATTTTAGAGACCAAAGAAAAAATACAATGCCTCACAAAAGTAGTTAGACTGTTTAATTGGTTTCCCATTTGTTTAAACTTCAATCTTCTTGGCATTTTATATGATAAACCAAAACAAATAAACTTGACTTGACATATGACAACTGAAGGCAACATAATCACTTGATTGTGCTACAACCAAAAACTCTGGAGAATGTGATCATCAATGCTTTAGAATAGGTTACTGGACATATATTTGTCAAAGTTCCATTTCCAGTTTTCCACAAGCCACCATGTTGGGGGCCACAGCAAATGTACAGAAGAAAGTTATTTGGTCAAACAACGCCATCTCCATGGTGATGACATCATTAAGATGTTTTCTTCTTTTTCTTCAGTAAAGACAATAAAGGTCAAATGAGTTAATGGGGCTATAGACAGAGGGCAGTAATGGAAGCAAAAGATTAACAAAAAAATTTAGACTGGGGTACAACTTTCAGCAGGATTCCAACTCTTAGGGATACAGCCAGAGTTACAATGAAGTAGCTTAAAGTCTACTGATGTGTTAGAATGGCGCTGTCAAGTCAAGACCCAAATCTGATTGAGAATCTGATGGAAGGATTGAAAACTTCCCTCTCAGCAGCTGTCCATCCAAACTGATTGGGCCAAGTTGGAAACGGAAATGGATAATAGAATAAATTATATTTGATAAATGCAATCAAATATAATTGGTTATATAAGTCAATTACCGTATATAATCAATATTAGCGCTTTTATCTGATTTGAGGGATTTTCTATAATAAAAATGGAATAAATAAAATAATTAATAACGTTTCAAAGTGTCAGCAGGTTATTTTTGTTTCTTTATGTGCATTTGAGTACATGACGACAGTGAACTAAAGATGTTATAACTTTAGTACTTTGAGGAAGTCTTTCATTGCTCTACTAAAAGCTGAAAGAAATATACAAATTTTTCTATTAAATGTCCTTAATGTAGTTTAGATGACAAAGTAATACAATTTGTGTCTGAGATGGTGCATTGTGTTTAAGCTGTTTATAGCTCCTAACAGGGGGCTGCTCTCTAATTATCTTGGTTACGGAGGCATGGCCAACAGACTGCAGGCCACACACACTTCACAGGACAAGCACTGACCTGTCTACTGTTCATCTGCTCACCAGTCCCACACAGACACAAATGTATGCACACACACACTCTCTCTTACATGCACACACAAATTAAACACTTTGTCAATGACTCATGTGAACGACCTTCTGTCTGGGGTGTGTTACACTTGAACTTTGTTTGCTGCCAACTTATGAGAAATTAGATGGTCTTTGTAATTTATCAATTTATTTGATGAATAAAAAAAAAGATTGTAATTACAAAATTACAGCACATAATTGCTTGAAATTGCAAACAATTTTACTGACTGGAATGCTTTGAATTTGTGTTTTCATATTTGTCTTTATAGGTATATTTATACAGAATCATGTGGAAGTGTATTGGTTTAACAAAATATATCAAGTGCCGTACATCTATGTAGCATGAAATATGTAAATTTTTTGAAAGCATGAATCATCTATGTCTGTTTACAATGCGTTTACCTTTTTCACTTAGGTATACATGTACCCATTCAGAGTAGTTTTTTGGTTTCTTCTCTGAGCTTTCTCACCACGCCCACAATTCATTAGTAATTGACCGCAGCAGCCTCACTCATTAAACATTAACGGCCTACTGGTGAATAATTGATTAATGATATGAGGCGATCTGCAGCAACATTCTGACAATAAGAGTGCATGGATGAGCTGAAGGAGAGCCCTGAACAAATGATGCACTAACTCCCAGTCAGTCAGTCAGTCAGTCATAAAACAATGCATTTAATCTGTGCTTAAGTGTATGTGGCTCTCCTGTGATTATTAAACTTGCTCTTAGCATAGGTTTTGCATACTGTGGAATTTTTCGGCACACACTACAATTTGTGCCATTTAATGTAAAGAAAAACTTTAACATTGGGCAGCAAGCCAGAAAAGCATTATTATCATGTTTGTTTCTAGATTTGAGGGAGCTATATAGCTGTAGCTGAGAATGTGTTGCCCTTGTAAAGCCTGATGCAAAAGCAAACATGTTTTAATTTTCCACCTCCTGGGTATGGTGAATGCAGAAGGATTTAAAATCAAACATTTGTGGATGGGAAGATGGAGAAACTAAGATTTTTACGTTTGGTAGAAAATGTAATGTACTGAAAACCGAACAGTCCACTGAATCATAATTTTGATGCATAAATATTTTCTATGTTGAACATTTCTCTTAAAAACAGCCACTCATTCTCAGAGAGTGTGATAATTAGCAGATTTGAATGATGCAGTTATTTTGCTTACCAGATGCAATGAAAAATGAAAACATATTTTACTTTTTCACAAAAAAATTAACTAAATATAACTAATATTTGTGCCTGATGGTGCATTGTGATTACATTGTTTATAGCTACTAACAGGGGGCTATTAACAGTTGATAGCTTTGATCTCAAAAGGCTAAAAGGATCTTTTCTGAAGGGAACGCTCATAGAAAATGATAAATACATTAAAGTTCTACAAGACTGAACAGACTTCTCTGCATCTGTGAATGAGAGCTGCTTGGACCACGCTTACTCCCTGCACCTGAATTCATAAGTTCAGTTGAGACCTGCACTGTGATATAAAGTTTCCATCATAGCCTTAGTTGTGTGTGCTGCACTTGTTGGAGTCTAATTTCTGCATCTTTGTTTCTTTCCTCAACAGGGTACACTACAACTCATCTGTTTAGCCTGTATGCAGATTAACATAACTTTATACTGTTTGTAAAATCACACCGAACATTACCTATGCAATTTAATACTGTCCAGTAAAAATCTTAAACTGTTGACCGACATGCTTCTCCTCTTACCCTGTAAATACATTGCCAATAAAGTCAATTTTGACAACAGGAAAGTTGTCAAAATTGACAACCTCAATTTTGACAACCTTAGTTCTAAATTTGAACAGGTCAGCCTTGATTCTATTCTACTTTAGTTCAGTCTCTTCTAATTATTTTAGTTAATTTTTAGTCCTCAGTTCTTTTGTCTTGAGTTTTGATTTGACAGTCCCCTGTTTATTTACTCTCACCTCCTCTGCCTGTTCTTCCTCTTTCTCTCCTTAGTCTGCCTTCTGCTCTCTCCCCTCACACCTGCAACCCATTAGCTAATCAACCATTCTTCCAACATTCACTTTCCCGTCTCAAATCACATCTCTCCTCCTCTCACTCCTTTCTGTTTTTTCCTGTTACTTTACCAGGTTCTTGCTCCCTGTTACATCCCACCGTGTGCTTGTTTTTTTTTTTTTTTTTACTTTTTCATTAAATCCTCGCCACATGCTGCCTCAATCTGATCTGCATTTGGGTCCTACTCCACCTACATCGTAAAAAAATAAACAATTTTTTAAGGACAAAGGACATATTTTCTTTGACATATTTCTTGACAGTAGGGCAGGAAGGAATACTAACATATTTGGTGCTTTGTTACACGCTTGTTGCACAGGGCTGCTTGCAGTATTTTCCTCTCGCTGTCTCGGCCCCTCCCGTCCTGCCACACTTTCAGAAACGCCCCTGATTACGTCCGGTTTTCCCCCGAATTCACCTGATTGGTCCGCTATTCAAGCTAGTTTGTAATGATGGCAGTTTCCCGTGTGATACTAAAAACCGACGCCACCTTTCCGCCAGTATTGCCTTGCACTGCAGGAACTATTACAATAAAACTGGAGGTTTTGTAATCCCTCGCCTGTTCCTAATGCTGAGTAGCTACAATCACTTTGGACTGATTAAAACAAAAGTAAAAATACGTCTACTTTTGTGCGCCAGCTTCTCCGACGTGGCAAGCCGAAAGTCCTGGAAGCGTGTGACGTCACCGAGTTAAAAGTTACTAGTAAGAACTACTAAATTTTATGTTACTGAAATAATCATCTGTGCTCCATAAAATTAAAATGTTATACTTGTCCAGTGCAGAAAAGAAGAAATGGATTCCTGCTTCAGGCAAGACTATCACGTGACCTGTAAGTTTTTTATTTTGTTGTATTTTGTTGTTGTGATATTTGTAATTGTAAGCATTTTAAAAGTGCACGTTATATTATATATATATATATATATATATATATATATATATATATATATATATATATACTGCTCAAATAAAATAAAGGGAACATTTCACTTTAATTTTGTGTGTGGCTCCAAATCCAGGCCTCCATTGGTTAATAAATTTGATTTCCATTGATGATTTTTGTGTGATTTTGTTGTCACCACATTCAACTTTGTACAGAACAAAGTATTCAATGAGAATATTTCATTCATTCAGATCTTGGATGTGTTATTTGAGTGTTCCCTTTATTTTTTTGAGCAGTGTATATATATATATATATATATATATATATATATATATATATATATATAAATAAATGGAAATATTTTGTTGTCATTCTTTGTACAAAAAGGTTTACACTTTTGCAATGTCCATGTGTTTATATAAAAATACAAGGGTAAATAATTTTTGCAAATCCTTATAATCTTCTAATGTGTGGGGTATAATTAGCATGTTGTCTTACATTGACTTCCTCCATTCAGTGTACTAAACATGGCTAATAAATTTTAAAAAATAGCTCAAAAGCTTATTTTAGGGAAAAGGCTACTGCTAATGGGGGCAGAAGCTATTGCTAATGTGAATGCACTGTCTTCTGATTTTTACTTTTGCAAAAGTAAAAATCAGATGCACTTAGTTACCAGAAAATGTGCTCATCTCTTAGCAACCGATTAAAAACAAATATTGTTATTGTTCAAAAAAACATAAGATTTCTTCTGCTCTTTTGAAATACTACTTATTTTATACTACTTAAGAATTGTGCAGTTGGTGAATTTTGCAGAAAACAAAATGTTTCTTTTTGTTTTTGTCATTGATGGTAAATATATTATAAAACAGACATTCAATACAAATCTTATTTATACTTCGTGGCATTTCATTACAAGAAGAAAACGCTCATTTCTTAACACTAAAGTAATTATTGTTCATAAAACATACACTCTTTTGAAATACTGCTTATCTGCTCAGAGAAGAAATTTACGGTTGATAGATTTTGCCACAGCAAAGATTTGATATTTACTTTGTGGCACTTGGTTACCAGAAATCGCGCTCATCTCTTAGCAACAGATTAAGAGCAAATATTGTTATTGTTCAGAAAAAGTAAGATTTCTTCTGCTCTTTTGAAATACTACTTATCTTACACTACTTAAGAATTGTGCAGTTGGTGAATTTTGCAGAAAAGTGACAATTATAAAACAGACATTCAACACACAAATTTAAAAATCTGATTTATACTTCTTGGCATTTCATTACCAGAAAAAAAAAACAACAACAAAACACTCATCTATTAACACCAAATTAATAACAAGTAAATTTAAACGGGGCCTGCCAAAGTGTGCTCGTCGGTTGAAACCCAGTGTTGTGATGCAAAAAATTAGCATCAGTGCTAATCCATAATGTAGTCAATAGTATGTGGAGAATTACAAGAATGCCATATTTAATATATTTAAATCAAAACCCAATAAATAATTATCTATTGACTGATATGAAACTCTTACATTGTGATATGTTTTTCAGCCATATTGTCCAGCCCAACTTTGAAGTAATTGAACACATTGGTCCTCTCATTTGTCCTTGAAATTCGGCGTGCTGCTTAACGTCCCCATTTGTATTTTTAGTGCATCTTCTGGCCAGCATCATCAAGGGTGAGATTTTCATATACACTTTTGCCCGTTTCATTTAAATAGTTCAGAAATCATTTTATCCCTGCCCATTAATCTCCCATTTGACTAATTATCACTGTTTCTAATTACAAAGCTTTTAGTTGAAGTGCTTCCTCTGCCTGTGCCTCCCTTTATTATGATTTTTTTTTTTGGTCTTCCACTCATCATCTTCACATTGCCAGTCACAGTGAGGACTCATAGACTAGCAGTGAGCAAATGCTTAATGAGCGACAACTCCAGCTACAACAAAATGATTAAAATGATCTTGAAATAGACATTTAACTCAGCCAATCTTTACTCCTGAGCAGAAAGTGACATTGGATAAATTTTTCTGCTTTGCTATTAAAGTACCACCCCCACTTTTTTTTTTTCCTTTTTAGCAGATGTCTTGGTTGGAGCTGGCTGCACATGTCTGGCCATCAAGCTGCTATTTCTGCCCGTGCCAGTCGCTCCAGGATTGCAGCTATGAGAAGAGAGCTTTGAAGAGCTGTCCAGGTGAGAGCTTGGCAAAGGCAAAGTGTTTCCGCTCTTTCACAACACAGAGTGCCCTTCGAGGACTCAAATTGCCCTGCAGTGTTATGGATAATACTCAAATCCCCACTGAAATTTCACAAAACACACATGCAGACATACAAAAATCCCATTTGCAATGCAGACATACAAAAAGCTGGTTTGTGAGTTTGCCTGCACTCACACTCTTCCAGGAACACAATTAAGTTCAAGTTAAAATGTAAGGTTGAAGCATAGAGGGAAAGGGGAGGAAATTTGTCTCAGACTGCATTCCCTCGGGGCTGTTTCAAACAGACTGGAATAATGATGATAACAAAAGTAATAAAAACTATAAAAGTCTATTTCTCACTCTGGACTTAAGTCCTTCCCTTTTTTCATTCTCATTTATTTTTACTTTTTCTCTTTGTTTCCATCAGATTATATAATGCAGATTGTGAGCACATATGTGCTTGAGTGTGTGCTTGTAATTATTGGCATCAAAATTTGCTTTTCTTTGTCCAACCAACTCTGTAGATACACAGAATGTAGTAAAAGTTAATTCCAAGTTGGGCTCAATAGTCTGAATACTTTGGAGCAATCTTGTGCAGGACTGATGTTTCCTCAGGGCAAAAGTTTATTTTTGTCTGTCTCCATGTATGTGCTTTGCACCAGGTACAACTCTAACAGGCCTTCTTTTTCCCCACCTCAGAAATGGATGATCATGAAGTGTCTCTGGTGTTTGTGGAAAGCCTATTTTCTGAAACTCTGATGTCCTTCACAGCAACTCGCGAAGAGCTTTGTTTGAGAATTATTTTGCTGGCAGAGGCCTTATGCATTGCTTGAGGAACAAAAACAAGCAGAACAAATCAAGTGTTACGCGCAAACAGGCATTAAACAATTTACATGCACAACACCATTAAAAAAAAAACAAAAAAAACAAAACAAAAAAAAAAACAACTAGAATCAAACGCAGACAAAGATCTTCTTACATACATTTTAAATTAACCCCTGGAATCATTTGCAGCCTGCATGTTCACAAAGATGCAAATTGCTTCTCCAAGAGAAACACTGTGGGTAATAAATCATTTCCCGCTCACGTAATCTCAGAGATGACAAACTACATATATCTCAGAATGCTTTTGTTCATGAAAGTATGCATAAGCCTGGTGACATAAGTTTTTTTTTTTTTTCATTTCTGTTGAGATGGTCTGTGTGTGTGTGTATAAATACATCTGCAAGCCGAATCAAAGGAGTGTGTGAACTGCGACATCAAGACCTGGAGACACAATTTTAAGCCACAGCCCCAGGATTGCCTCTTCACTTATTAAGTTAAACAAGCCAGATACTCCGGTGCACCTGGTGAGCCAATGTGAATGGATGATATGATGATTCATATGCAGCAATGCATTTCCATTAAAGACTAGTATTTGAAACATTGTCTTATGGTAAGATGTCAATACAGATAAACACTAAAAAGTCTTTGTGATTTTTTTTCCCAGGAAGAATTGAAAACCAAAGTTTACATACACCTAACAAAAAGACACATGCATTTTTCTCAACTTCTGAAACTTCTCTTGTTTTAAATCAGTTAAAATGATTGAACTTATTTATATTTGTTGAATGTCTGAAAACCTAGTGAGAATGATTTTTAGAGATTTTCTTGCAATTTTCTTCAAATTCAGAAATGTACATACAAATGATTTATGTTTCTCTAAACAATGAAGGAAAACCCAGATGATGATGTCACAGCTCTGATCCACTGATAGGATAAGAGTTAATTTGGAGACACACTTATGAATGCATTTTAAGCCCACATCTGGATCAAAGAGTTTTTTTTGCTCAACACAATTGAAAATTCTAAAGAAATCAGCCAAGATATCAGGAAGGGACTTGTGGAGCTGCAGTCTTCTTGCTCATGCTTCGATGAACCAGACTTGGTTTGGTGTGATTTAACTTCAGAAGGTGAGAAAACAATTGCAGGCATCTTTCTATTCCATGTATGTAAATATATGGTTTCAACTGTCTCTCAAGTTACCCCAAGCAGATTTAATGCGTGTACCCAGACAGATTAAAAGTTGAATTTAAAAAATAAATAAATAAAAAGACATGTCTACATGTCTTTTTTTCTTTTTCTTTTTAAAGTCCCAAGAACCTTGAATCTTCACCAGCGTGTGTAGACTGTAATCTCAAATTCTGTTTCACTTGTTTTTGGGCATACATTTTCCAGGTGATACATGTGATTTATGATTTTACAACTGGACATTCTCACTACAGTTAGACAAATATATTGATTAAAGCTACGCTGTGACATGAACCATTTTTTACACCAGCATACAAACTAAAGTAGCAGATCCAAAGTCAGTCTCATGCCTAAATTAGAGCACTTAGTAGCAAAACATTGTAAACGAGCCTTAATGAGTTTCACCAGCCTTTATTTTCTGCACTATTAGACAGCCCTATGGCAGTGCTGAGATATCTGCCGCTCCTGCTGGGGCTAATATCCTCTAACCGTCATGATGACACTGCCACCGGGCATCGAAGCTCACAGGTAATTGCATGTGCTCAAGACGCACAAACAGACCTAAGTATGTATGCACAAGTCATGCAGGAGACATTGCAAATGTGGAACAATGTGCTCTTCACAGATTACAACAAAATTATACTTTTGATAACCTTTGACCACCAGACATGTGCTGGGGAAAACTAGCACTGCCCATCACGCTGAACATGCTGCTCCCATTGTGGAACATACAAGTGGCAGTATCATAATAAGGGGATGCTTTTCTTAATTAAGGACCTTTTTCAGGCATAGTGGATTGGAAAAAATGGATTAAGCTAAAGACAGGGCAAGCCAGCAACAAAACCTATTTTAGACAGGGAAGGACTTTCACTGTCCAGCAGAAAATCAATCCTAAATACACAACCATAGTTACAATGGTTAGATCAAAACTCATTTGTTAGAAAGGAACATTTAAAGTCTAGGCCTAACCCCTAATGAAAATGTGTTGCAATCCTTGAAAATTGCAGCTTAAGGTTGCTTCCAATCTGACTTAACTTGAGCCAAAACTTTCAGTTACTACAGCTACAAAAGGGTAACATACCCTAAAACAGTTGGAGCTTTAATCGCAGCAAAATGCAACTAAATATTGACTTGAGTGGTGAAACAGAAATGCGAGCTACAGTTTTAAGATCTTATGAGAAAAATGTAAAATCAATTCATATTTTACTTTAACTTTGTTTTGTCACATAAGATCCCAATAAAATACACTGATGTCGATAGCTGTAGTGTGACAAAATGTGAAGAGATTTAAGGGATATCAAGACGGTGGCAGCTTATTATATACTTTGTTAAATGCATTAACAAATGCTAATACATTTTAATAAAACACTCCCTTTCCTGAAGGAGATTCACAATTTTTAAGTGGAACATAATTTCTAGTGTGTGTGCGTGTGTTTGTATGTGTGCATTTATACAACATTAATAATCTCATGACTCATCTGAATACTTAATCTCCCTTTCCAAAACAGCTAAAATCATCATCCATAAAAAAATAAAAAACACTAATAAAAAACCCCATCATGTTCATATTTGCAAATCTGTCAGTCCCCTAACAACGTTTGCCAGGAAGTCATGGAGATGAGTTATCCGAATGTGGGACGGCATCAATTAATCATACGATATTAAATAAAGTGACAGATACTCATATCAGCATTTACATAAACAGAGTATAAGTCGAAACATAGTAGCTTAAAGTATTGATGATGCTAAGAAGTCAATTTACGCTTTTTTCTTCCCGTCATCTTCTTTTTATTCATACTAGCACTTATTATGAGGTAAGTATAGAATTAACTTTTTAGGTTATTGTAATAAAACTGATTACTGGCAATGCTTGAAGGTTTTCTTTAATGTTTCTTGTTTCATTTTTTGTAGTGGTTATGAAGTTAAAACTGCACAAAATTATGTTCACGTTCACTAATTATAGCTACTCAAAAGTAACCTGATTTTGGAATACTTTTTTTTTTCAGAGAACTGTCTGGACGGCACAAAAGGCTTGTTTCTCTGGATTCAACACAAAATATGACACTTTTATTAGACTGTAAAAACTAAGAGCTGGCAAACATTAAATTACGGATTTTTGTCCGTCTGAAGTGCCATTGACATTCAGGCAAACAGCTGTTTGGTTGGTGAGGTTAACTGGTTGAAATCTATGTGTACCGCAGATGTTTCTGAAGTGTAGGTGGCTGTGTTGATTCTTATAAATTTCATTTGACAAGTTTCTATTGTCCCAAAAGACAATTATGTTTCAGATGACTACACTGCAGCATTTAATGTTCTCTGAGAACATAACCAGATCAATTAGTGGTGCACTATATCCTGTTCACATCCAAGTATGCCAGAGTAAAAACAATTAAAACTGCGAGGATGCATGGAAACCAGGGTGTCTGAAGGCCATTAAGTTATTAAATTGATTGTGTCAGATTTAGAGCCTTAAATTGCATCAAAGAGTAACTAAGCCCCAAATCAACTTTTTATGCAGGTAAACTGTCTAAATCGGTCCTTAAGGGTGCGATCAATATATTTCTGTGCAATTTTTTACATTTTTGTGTACAATATTCGGCCTAAAACTGTGTTAGTGCTGACTTTCATGCATTGAACGGTGGCTGCTGCAATCAAATTTTTCCATTACAACAGCACTGCGTGGTTGATGTCTATATCACTGGTATAAAACCATCTCACTCAGACACATGCTTCAGTGGCAATTGCAGAGTTGGAATAGCCAGCATGGCGAGCATTGATTGATCAGCATCTTTCTGTGCTAATCAGATCACTCTTAACATCGACACACAGCAGGAACATTTCTTGAGATTATCTTCAGAACCATGCCAGCAATCAGGGCATCCTTAAAATTGTTGGAAGAAACAATAATCGGTATAAAAACCTTGCTGTGTGAACTTGGCATCAGTTAGCAAAGAGGCTATCCCTACACATACCAGATATGCTTGGACACAACAAAACAGTTTCAAGATTTCTTCAAAATATCTCTACTTCAGTCTCTCAAAATTTCAAGTTGAACCAAGTTCAACCTTCTCTTCTAGTTTTCTTGTGTTCCTGAGATCACATTTCAAACTTTTCTCCAATTTTGTTATACTGAAGCAAAGAGGAAGAATAAATCATCCACAAAAGTTGATTGTTGTTTTCTAATACTTTGCATTCTCTGAACTGTTAGAAGTGAACTTAATTTCCTGCAATTTTCAGTCTCATAAGACTTTTAATATACAGCATGTGGGAGATATGAAAAGTAATAAAGCAGTTGTTCCTTTTAAACCTTTTATTTAATTTCCTACGTCTCTTAAATTTATGTCGGCTTTCAGGAATTAAGCAGTGCTTTTGGATCAGTTTTATGGCATCTTGAGATCTATTTCAATCTTTTTCTGATATCTGTCAGTCTTTGAAATGACCAACAAAACCAGGAGAAGGTCTACGTAATTTGAAAGCTCATTCTCAGCGCTTTTCAGATATTTAAAGGCAACAGTGTCAAAGCAATACAAATTCTTTCTAGTGAGTTATTAAGAGCGTCATATATCTTACAATTTATTATACAATCTGATCCTTACAGTTAAATTCAGCATGTATTGTTTATTCCCTGGTTTTGCGTGTAATCACTTTATTAAAGAATACAACATTTACATTTAAGTTTGACACAATCCAGTTAATATTTACATTTTAAGACATTTCAAATCTCTCAATTTCGAAATGACAAAAAAAAAAAAAAATATATATATATATATATATATATATATATATATATATATATATATATATATATATATATATTTATATAATTATTGACATCACTGGACCAGTGCTTGCATGAGCGAGAGTCTGCTTTAGCAAATACTTTCATCCTACAAAGCCATTTTGAGTGACCTTTGAAAAGGTAGTTCTGCAGATTATGTTTCTCTTCTGTTGTTTAATGACTTTTCCATATTTGTGAATTAAGCATGTGTACATTTTATAGAAAGGAGTCTATGTGTAGATGATGGTTACATGCTGGAGGGATTACAGCAACTGTAATAGGTGGTTAAGGAAGTGATAAATGTTGCTTTAGTACAACTGAATGCACCCTAATCTGAGGGTATTTTCACATCTTAGTACTAATCGTCTTAGAGGAAAAAGCAAACAAAAAGCCATTCTTAGTCAAGGAAGTAGGAATGTTCAGCTTAAAATGTTGATTTTGTTGTCTGTTTTGATGTGAAGATTTAGTTTCTCGCTGACCTTTTTTTAGGAATTCTTTAGCCGTCATAGCACCATCAGATTGGCACAGGAACTGTCAGTCATTCTGAAGGAACCTTTGGCTAAATGATAATGCATTATAAAAAGGCATTGTCAAAAGGATTATAAGATGTTAATTTTAAGTACTGAATGGCTGTATATTTACAAAGGCAGCTTGCATGATGGATTTGCATAACAATTTTGACTCAGAGACTATTGTGTTGCACATAAGTATAAATTTTACTATTTTATCTTTTGTCTTAGTACAAGTGGAGAGGAAAAGAAACAAACAGGCATTAATTTCTTGCTGGAATCTCGATCCCTGGTCCACTTCCTATTTCCGGTTTTCCTTCCGTCACACTGCAGCTAATGGAAAACACCTGTGCCATTAGTGAGTGGTCATTTCTGGCTCGGGTAAGAGCTTCAGCTTCACAACTAAACATGAATAAATTCAAAAATGACTCAAAAACTAAATAAACATGAAACACAAACTTAACTAAACCCAAAGAGAGATAGAGAGAGAAAAAGCAAAATATGCATGTTACCCAAATGATCACCCTCTACATATATAAAGATACTGAATTTAATTGAATTATAGCTGTGAATAATTACTTGATGTTTTATGTGTAATTTGGTTTCATCACTATTGTCATTTTTTTCTATTTAAAATGGGCTGTTTGAATTGAAAACAGCCTCGGACTGCTCTTGCGTTGATTGTGGATTAGTTTGCCTTTCGTTATTTTGCAATGGAGTGTTTAGAAAGTCTCATACGGCCATATGTATTTATGTGTATTATTTTTGCATTTGCTCAGTTTCTTCCCCACCTTTCTTTCATTTCTTTTTGCCGTTACCTCAGCTCTCCTAACTCCCACCTCCTCTCTCCTCCTTGCTGAGTCGAGGGCAGGGTAGGGGGAACTGTCTCCTCTTTGAGAGAGGAGCAGTTTGATCTCAGAAAAGTATGGGGAATCTGGATAGCATACCTTGCTTTGCTTGAGGGAATCTGGCTTTATGTATGTGACTGTGCAGACGCCCACATGTGTGTCTACATTAGATTCTAGAAGAAGATAAAAGCTGCTACCTCGACACTGCTCAGCTGTGCTAAGTAAAGCTACAGGAATAGTTTACAATTTTCAGCTGCACAGCGGCAGCTTTGACTTCATAAATCTCTCAAACTGCTGTCGTGATGAGTCACATACATCACATGTCCTCACCTTATTACCCACAAAAATCTACCTTCTATGACTGCATGGGTGTTTTTACTTGGACCTTTTTGTTAGGTGGTGGAATGAAATCCAGTGAGAGATAACAGCAATAAATCATGACATCACAGCTTGGAAGGACAAAAGATAAAGAGAAGATCACACCTGAAGATTTCTGTGCCATAATTTCTTTTCACTTCAGTTTAGCTACAGAAATTGTTCAGCTTTTCAGTTTTCTGAGAAGCAGAATAAATCAAATGCAATGTTTGTCCTTGAATTTAAAAAAAAAAAAGCCATTTTGTTTTCAGATGCATGACCTCACTATTTGATCAACTCTCATTATTTCCTGCTGTTATGCATCGTTCTGAAAACCTCACTTCCCACACATTTTCAAATGCTATTAGATAACCAATAAGTTTTGTCTCACAGAAATATGTATTTCTAAATGTGTGTAGCTTTTAGACTAGTCAGTGATTTTTTTCCCCTAAGGCTTGTGTGTGCGTCTTGCTGCCGTTATCATTTTCTTCCTGTGCATTTGGTACAGGAGTAGGTGATGTGTGATAGAAGTGCACTAAGCATCAAGCCAAGAGTTGCATGTTGCTGGATGATTGTGTTGTCAGATGAAGCAGACAGAAAGTGGGAGACAAACAGAGTTGAGAGACAGCATTGAACTGAAGTAACCCTCCTACAGTGTCTCACACTTTGAATTTAACAAGGATTTACCTGAAGTTTAACTTTCTTTGTGTTGCAACCTGAACTTTTTCTGAATATTGAAGCTGTTTTAAGGTAGAAATGCAACAATAGTAAAGCTTTCTGCAGCTTTACTATTTGAGATAAACACCTCTGTTAGAGGTTGAGGTTACATGGTATACTTACTGAGCAGTGAATTGTTATAGTGCAATGCTTGAATGACAGTTATCTATCATTTTTCTTTGACAGAAGCTGTCCCGTTTGTCTTTATTTTCAAGTGTTCAAGATTCCATGAAAGTCAAAGTCTTTCAGTGGACATGCCAGGGAATTTTCTGCCATGCCAGGGAATTCTTTTCATTCTCCTGTTTAGCTACAGGAGACTCAACATGAAGGTATACATGAATTATGTACCTATAATTTTTCATATGGAATAACTTTTCCCCCAGTCAGTGATGTAGGCTAATGTTTTGCACTGTTTTCACTGATCTGCCTAACTTGTATTATTAGTTTGGTGCACCCACATTTTTGACTTTATTGCATATATTACTGCAGTTTTGTAGGTTCACTTTTATAAACTACCATCCATAAATTAAATATTGACTTAAAAATGATAATCAATCCAGTAAACATCAATTTATTTATTTGAAGCAGAATTTTACAATACAGGTAACTTACCGAAAAGTGTTTAAATATAAACTTAACGTCTCATATTTTGCAACATAATTTCAAACTTCCACGTTTATTTTATTTTATTTTTTCTGGATTTATTTGTTGCTGATCAACATGTAGTAATGCATTATGGTTTAGTGGAAGACAAATTATAAATAGCAGTCAAATGTTTCATATAAAGACTGCAAGAAGTGTGATTTGTGGCTCAGTTAGACTTAAAAAAAATGGTTTTAAAATGACAAAACATGAATAAGCTAATACGTGCCAATAATTTAGCAAGATGCTCTGCATGGAAGGGAAACATTCAACATGATCCATTTTTATATCTGTGGCAGAAATGTTTCATTTCTTTAAATTTGAATTCACTTTAATGCAGTTTTAGAAATGCTAGAACACTTTTCAAGACATGATACAGCATGACAGTCCAAATCTGACTTATTGGTCCAAGTTCTGCTTTGACTCCTCAACCGAAGGGAAATAAACATACATCTCACTGATTTCTAAGTTTTCCACCTTGGGTCAAAGGCAATTTTTTATACTTTTGGGCTTTTGAGTGACACCTAATTGTATGCCCTAAAAATTTTTTTATTCTTTATCCCTTTATAAGTAGAAAAAAAAATGAATACAACAAAATCCTTTTTCCAGTTGAATATAAATATTTCATACTTTTCTAAAAATAAGTAATGCACTATTCTCCAAACAAACAAATAAAAGTCAGTCGATGAGTGTACTTTTCTGTTGAACTGATTTACTCTCCCGCTCAGCTCCATGCACCTTTCATACGCAGTGGGGCTTCTTTGCATAGCCTTGATCCATGACTGAAGGCTGACTTCACTCTACTGTGTCAGAGCTTAAGGTGTCACGCAGGCACTTTTATCTAATTTTACCTCACATTCTGCTCCTTCTTTTGTACAGGCATCTAACTCTTTTTAAACTTGAAGCATATGTCATTCACAGTGGACTAACCTCACCTTGAAATGCACAGACAAATGATCAGTTTTGCCTCTTGCCACTGATTGCCATGCAAAAGACATATCACAAGCTCAGCAGTAAATGTCATTTACATTCAGCAGTCAGGATTCTGATCTTTTCTTAAAAGTACAGCAGCTATGGTTATGTATCTGTAATGATAATGAGAGGAAAGGAGAGGGAAGTCCCTTCATATCGTTCCTTGTCCGGTGTAATTTGGCAATCTGGGGTGCACCATTTAACACACCCCTACTTAAGTGTTCACAAAATAGTGCACAGGTGTGCTCCATTTTTAGCTGAGTGTTTTTTCCTGTTTGGGTTCTGCTAAAAGGTAGTGAAAATGAAAACATACACAATGACACCCAATCACACACACCATTAAGAAAGCTGCTTATACATACTAATAGAGTTACTTTATCTGTCTGAGTGCTTTTTTTTTTTTTTTTTTTTTTTTTTAAATACAGTTTCGTTCAATTGGCTGGATGCCGACATACGGACAGCTACAGTGGATGGGGATGAGGTACATGAATAAATACCATGAGTTTATCACTAGCAGCATGCGGTCCTGTTTATAGGCAGTCTGAGGGAATTCAAATTGACTCCACTCTGGCTCCGACTCCAGGTTTCTATTGTTAGACCTAAAAAGATCGAGTACCTTTCTCTTCCCCCTTCACGCTACTGACTACATTTTCCTAGTTTCTCCGCTCGTCAGACTTCCCAACTTTCTGTTCATAAAAAGATGTTGAATGAAATTTGTTCAGAGGAACAGACTTTAACACTTTACAGTCACGGTAAAAACCAAAACGTAATGCTTAATTTACAAAAGCATTACTTACCATAACTCATGATCATCCAGTTCATTAATAAATAGAAAAAAAAGTATAATTTGCTTTGACAAGTGACAATGTCAAATTAAGTTGTTGAATATGCAATAAGAATATTAAAAAACCTGATCATTTTTGGAATGACCTCTTGTGGATCTTCCATGATTTTAATTGCACACACATGTTGAACTTAAAACTGAGTTTACTTTTGGTCCCTGCTTTGTCCTGTGCACCATGTTCTTGTCCCCTGACATGGTCTTGATTGTTCTTATCATTATTGCCTGGCTTTTGTTGGTGAATGCTTTGAGGCTTATCTTTAGTTTGGAGTCTGTTCTTTTGTGTATTGCAGCTGAGATTGAGTCCTTTGTTTGCTTTTCTTCTGTTTGTTTAGTTGGTGTTATTTCTTGTTTTATTTTCAGGGGCTTTTCCATGGCTCATGTCCCTCCTGTTCAGTTTGTAAAGTTTGAATTATTCTTTTTAGATTTCTGTTTGACTCCGTTATTGGTCATTTACGATGATGTCCTGAGCTGCCATCATCTTAACTCACATCACATAATGCTAATAATAATAATTTCTGCCAGACTCTCTTTTGATGTACAGTCTTGTTTTCTGTTGGTTTTATCCTCAGCTCAATTCTTTTATTTTTTATTCAAATTCCTTTTCCCTGATTTTGTTTTTGCTGTCGATTTTCAGTTTAAAAAATATTTTATTTCTGTCACTGATTAATCTCAAGCCTGTTTAGTCTCAGTATTTGGGCAATCTTCCACTGTATTAAATGGAAGTCTTTGCAACAGAGCATTCATACAGTCACCTACTAATCTATTTCATAAACTACACCATCTATTGATTGGGATGCAGAGCTCATATTCACCACATCATAGATTAGAATAGACTTCCTTGGTGGTGAAATTCAGGTGTACAAGCAGCAATGTGACAGATAGTATGAAAATATGAATGAAAAGACTGTACAGGGAAGGAAAAATATAAAGAAACACAATAGACATTTGTTATAAATAGAATGGATAACTCATTGCAATGATAAACTGTTTGAGCTTTGTGTTCTACCTGGCATTTAAGCAATGCTCAATTGCACTGGTGTTTGTTTATTTATAAAACAATCATAGGTAAGTCCCTCTTAGCTTTTCTCATAACTCAACATTTCCAGCAGCTGGTGGTGCTGAAGTTATGCTCTGGCAAGTTCAGCACCACAGTTACCCCAAAGGTCTAAACCTGCTGTGGTCAGTTCTTAATCCGGCTTCATGTCCCTAATTTGTCCCAATTACTGGAATAAGCTGAAAAAAAATCCTTAACTTGTTATACGTACATCCTATTGTCTACCTTTGGAAACATATTAACGATGAGTGCTTCTGAACTTTGGAGCTGAATGTATGACATTCAGACATTTGGAGATGGATGAATGTCATACATCTCTGAATGCATGGCATTCATTATGCATTATATTTTCTGTGTGTGTGTGTTTTTTAAAACTGCTTAAAAGAGTGTTTTTTCTAATATGATTGAGTGTATTAGCTTCATAAAATAAAAATAAAAAAGGGGCATGTGATTACATATTGCAATGGCAAACACATAACTCAGATGTTGAGAAGCTACTGACTATTTGGGAACAATGCACTGCAAATGAAAACAATTCAAAATGCTTAAGTCAAGAGCCAAGTGGAACCAATTATGTCTTGAAAGGTTCATTTCATCCACTATTTTATGAGTGGCTGTTAGAAAGGCTTAAAGGCTTTAACATCCAAATCCAATACACACAGGTGAAAAATGGATGATCTCTTGTTTCCTTTTTTCTCTTGAGCAGAGGGCAGTAAGATGTTAAAGTCTTGACAAAATTGAAGGAACAATGTATTGTCAAAAGTAGAGTACTAGGCCATCATAAATGAGAGAAGAAAAATAAGGGATAGACATGATCACAGTAGGAAGAAATTTGTATGAATAAATCTAAATTAAAAAAATACTCCACAGTAAAAATCTCAAACATGTTTGTGGTAAAATGTAATTAAAATTGTGGATTTTATAGGGTAGAAAGTGACATCCTGTTCCCTCCCCCCCACACCTTATTGGACAGAAATAGGGAAACTCCGAAATGACATTGTCAAGACTAAGTGACAAAAATGGCTCGAACCCAAAAGGGGCACTGTCCTGTATAGGCTGTTTCACATTAAGAATTTATTCCAGAATATCTATTAATCTGCACAATAGCCCGCACAAGTCAAATATTTATTAGCTCTGATTAGGAAATTCATATTTTAGATGTGACTGTGTCTCATTCTTCTCGGCTCATAAATATTCACATCATTCTTGATGATAACTCCAGAAGATGTGAGACGAGACAGATTTTCTCTGTCAAAGATTAGCCTGTCCAGGCAAGTAACAGATCTTTAAAAGTTTGTTTGAACTTTATTTCACTGCATGTAGGAATAACTGCTGGATGAATATTTGGGACGCTTGTTTACATTTAGTTTAATTTGCAGTCCTGGTGGGTTGGAATATTTTTGCTTTTACATTGTGTTCTACTTAAACTAATGGCAGTTTCTGTGTGTTTCTAATGGAGATCAGAAGTGTACATATACTCACCACCAACTGGATAACTGGACGAAGAAGGTGGGTAACAATTTTAATCCGTAGTGGATTTGTTAGTGTGAACAAACTCCATACTAGTAGCATGTTGTCTTTAGAGGCTTCAGACGCCTCCAACTGTGTGCTGCACAGGACATGGGGACTTTCTCTTTCGCTGCATTGAAAAACTCCTAAGACACTCCACCACACAAACACGCAGAAAAAGCAAAG
This sequence comes from Poecilia mexicana, assembly GCF_051168715.1. Taxonomy (NCBI): domain Eukaryota; kingdom Metazoa; phylum Chordata; class Actinopteri; order Cyprinodontiformes; family Poeciliidae; genus Poecilia; species Poecilia mexicana. Next base: position 14,778,945 of record NW_028263375.1, read on the forward strand.
TGATGTGGTGTTTCTCCCTGCTGCTCCATCTCAGTATTAAAACTACCCTTTGGAGCAGAGTGGTAGAACATCATTTTGCAAAATACTTTTAAAATTTCACATGCATCAACCAATCAAGAGCTGAGGGGCTGGCGGGGGATTTTTAGAAATTTGTGGATTGAAAGCAAAAGAGAATTCAGAGTGTTGGCCAGGCCACCATGTGTCCAGTGGGTTTAATGAGCCGCTCTCCACACACCGAGACAGGCACACAACACTGAACTTCAGGCGTCAGCTGTTGTCGCTTGTTGGTCTCTCATATGCAATTAATAAACCATTCCTGGTAAGTTTTACAAAGCTTTTGTGTTTTCACCTGGTTCACTTCATCTTGAATTTACACTTGTAGAATTATTGTCTTATTGAGAACTTTACCTGACTGCCCTTTAGATTTGTTCTCTGCTTTTGCTGCGAGGGAAAGTGTTTGACCTGTAATAAGCTAATCCGTGTGCAGCCTCGGTGAGAGACGGTGTTCTCTCAGGCTGAACCATCACTGCAAAGTCGCCTCTCACTTAATGACTTTGCGCTTCATGGAAAAACCCGGCCAAAAGAGATTACATATAAAAAAAAAAGGCAGAGAGAGAAAGGAGGACAGAAAAAAAAGACACTAAAAAGCAATGCAGGGAGAAAGAGTGAGGGGTGAGCAGCGGAGCATGTCAGGTCTACTAAGGCTGTGTAAATTGGTTCGGACTGGTGTTGATCTTGATTACTGATTGCTCTTGTGACTGTTCTGTCCAGCAAGTCCTCCAACCTGAACTAGGAAGGAGATTGTTTTCCATTCCCTCTTTGATTTGACCCAAAGACATCTGATGGCATGTATTAAACTTATTTTTACATTTTTGGTTAAATGTCTTGACAAATATTTACAGTCACTGTAGATTTGCTATATAAAGCAGGTCCAGTAAATAGAAATTTTGATTGTATACACATTTTACTTTACAATGTTTGTTTTTCCAAGTTAAAAAAAAACAACAAAAAAACATTTAGGATGCCTTACTTCTTGTAATTAATAATTGTTCCAGGGGGGAAATGAAATTCATTATATTGGAAAATTATTTTCTGAACTTTTGTGTGTGAAATGGTGCCTCCCATTTGCCTATTCATAGATTATTTTACACTATAGAATAATTTTTAAACCCTTTGACAGCTGATGATTTACAGTAATTGTGTGTCATGTTGTCAGTGTCTACTGTATAAGATGATATCATATTTCTGATATTGGGATTTTGCTGCTGTTATAACTACAATAAATGTAAACAGTGTGTAAATTACAGCCTTTGGGAATATTTTTTAAAATGTATTGTAAATCTAATTTAAGGACTTACAAAGTATTTATCTTCATAATTTGCTAGAACATTTAACTACCAAAAGAAACAGATGTATAGTGGAATATATGGACAGGAAATGTTAAGTACATGAAGCTATTAGAACACAATCAGGATTAAATGACAGCACTTGAGTATGCTTTCATGTCGCCTTTAGATTTTATATGCAGCAATAATGTTTGCTGCATATTCATGAATTGGTCAATTTAGCTTACAACATATTCAAAAGTTCTTTTATTAGTATTTTTATTAAGATAAGAAACAAACAGATTGTAGCCAGGGGTGACCAGATGGTGGCAAACTATTGGATTGTAGCCACAGCTGCCCTGAGACATTCTGAAAGAGGTAAGGCTGCCATGCACTGGCACCACTGGACTGTCTGACCATCAAGCCGAGTAAAGTGTCTGGACAAAACGAAAGAGAAAGAGTGAGGGATCGAACCGGCAACTCACCTATTACAGGATAAACTCCTATCACCGTTGCTCCCAAAGTAATCAGTTTTACACTTCCTTCTTGTTCCTTGTAAATTGATTTCTTGGCAGCAAGTCAACCGTGACAACACTGAAAGTTTACACTTTAAATTGCGGTACACCAAGATTTTGAAGAGAGGTTATAATCTGTTTGTGTTACACAGATAAATAATAAAACAATTTGACGCTTCTCTTTCAGAAACTCAATTTCCGAAAGTTACATTAATGATACATCGGCATATATGACTTTAATATATCTAACTTGTGATATTAACTGCTATTTGTTGGCAAAAGGAATCTGTTCATAAACAGATAAGTCAACTTCAACAGATATTCTGTGTACTAAAAATGAGCAGTAAAGTGGTACTTACTCAGTTATCAGTCACAAAATATGGTTGGTTGTGGATGATCCATATGCAGACAAAGGGCATCAGAAGTGGAGCAAAAAAAAGTTTAATAAAACAAAATGCAACTTACTAAAAGAAAGTAGAAGGTCCACAATCCAGAGAAAATAACTGAAGATAATAAAACAACAAAAAAAAAAAATCTGGACCAAGATGAGCTGTATTTAGCAGATGAACCAGTAAAGAACAATGAAAGCTAGTGATCTTTTCATATCTCCACTCTTGACGGAAGAGCAGAGCATGACATTGAATCCAGGTGAGGTAATCAGGGAATTAGGAACAGCTGTGGAACAGAGCGAGCAGGGAGATTAAGGAAAGATTAATAACTAACACAAACAAAGCTGGACTACGCCCAAAGAAAGTACAAACCAAGCGGGAAAAGACTGAGATATTGCAAGAGAATTACAGCCAAGTGCACAAAGAACAAGAATAAACAATCTGCAAACGAATGAATGAACAAAACTAATAGCAATAAACAACTGAATATGGCAATACATTTTCCAATAATAATTAATCAATCCAGAAATAATTTGAGGAACTTCAAAGAAAACCAAAACATTTGTCTTTCAGTTTACTCTATTCTAATTTTAAATCACCCCTAAGACAAGCAAACAAATTATTAAATATAGCTAAATAACACTACAAAGATGCAATTGTGGTGAGAAACTGTTTCAGATGAGAGCGTGGAACCCCTTTTGATGCAAATGTCTTTCTGAACCTGAAAGCTAACCAAAGCCAGGTCTAATTTCAATATCAGATGCCTAGGTCCAGAAACAATGCATTTATTATGCAGGCAGGTGTTGTTCAAATAAAAGGTAGATCAAGATACTGACAGCTCTGTAAAATGTAGTCCTTACTAAGCAAATTAAATAAGTATTTCTTTTTTGCCTCATCATGCCTTACCCTCTTTCTTCTTCTCTGCCAATTACAGGCTGAGTGGAATCAGTTTTGTCTCCGCAATCTCTCGTCCTGTGACCCCTAAACTCATTCTCATTCTAAACTACTTTTCATTTGCTAACGATGTGGCAAGACTTCAGTCAGCAACTCTGAATATGCAAACGGGGTTCCAAAGGTAGAACAGGTTTTATGGAGATGTGCATCCATCGCCGTCGCTTCCACTTACACGCTCTTCTCCGTTTTTGATGACCGCGCACTCCATGTGTACAGTAACAGTATTTTTTGCGAGTTCATTTACTTTAATTGTGTTTGTATGTGCTGTTTGTGTGTGTGTCTGTTTGTCTGCGTGCTAACCTCTCATTTAGTCACCCCTCATTTGGTCATTATGTCCACTAATGCAGAGTATGCATGGCTCTACTCATAATCACACTTCTCTGATATGCAAAACAAGCTCTCAACTGCACCTGGCATACAGACACACACTTCTCATCAGCAGCAGACTCCTCTCTCTAATTTGCTTCCTGTTGAAATGTAATTGGAAACTACTCATTCAGACAAAGTGCAAAGGGGTTTTTTGCTCAATGTGGCTGTGTGTATTTGTATGGAACAAAGCCTTTATTCAGCAACAAGACACAACAGGGAATTGGAAACAGGAAACAGGCTACAGATGGAGATAATAGAGTTGTTACAGGTGTGTTAAATTTTGCACATGCAAAATAAATTTGCCATTGTCTGCATCAGTGTTGTGCAAAGCACCCTAAACAACCAGCACATATATTAATTCAGTGAAATTACTTTCAATACACATGGTAATTAATCATTTTTGCGACTATTCATATTAGTTCCAATGTCCTAAATTTTATCTGTGTGTGTGTGCGTGTTGGTGTGTGTTTGCGTGTGTGTTTATCTGTCTGTGTGAGCACAAGATAGAACAGAAGGTGTGAAAAGCGGATGTGACCACAGGCTCCAGATAAGACAGCCAAGCCTGTCTATCCACAATTCTGCTTTTGCCCGTCTCTTCTCCTTGACTAAATCTAAATAAGATCAGTTGGGTGTTTAAAGCCCTCTCAGCGGCCAAGTCCTCACATCTCCTCCTAATCGATTCAGCACATATCAACCCCTGCATTTTATTGAGTTAGGTTGCAACTTAGGTGGTGGAGCATTAGGACGTATGATGTAGGACAGTTTACATAAATAAACGAAATGTAAAAGAAACCAAAATATCTCAAATTAACTTCAAAATAAGTGTTAGGTTAAATGTAAAATGCTTTGTGATGCCTTTACATTTGGCGTCAGCATAAGAATATAGACCCTAGTCACTTTCTTATGTACTTTCTTATGTAGGTTGGACCCCTTTTGTCAGCAGAACTTTCTCATTTATTATGGCACAAGCTAAAGACGATATTGGAAACATTTCTCATTTGTTTGCTTTGACTTCACAGCATCATACAACTGCAGCAGATTTGTCAGCTCCACATCCTTAAATCTCCCCATCCACTGCATCTCAAAGATACTCTAATGGACTGGGACCAGCTGACTGTGGGGTTACACTGATGTGCAAAAAACCTATTATTGTGTCTTTAAAATAACAGTCTGAGTTGGTGCAATGGCACATTGTCACATGGTGCATTCTTTTTCTGTTGCCATAAGTGGGTGGACACTAAGGTTCAACTTGAACCAAGGACTCTAAAGCATGATGAGAAAATTTCCATTACTACCAAAATCTGGAACTGTTACAAGACAGAATGGATCCATCTTTTGATTGACTGAATTTTGCAGCTAAAATTTCCCCCGACCTGCGAATTTAGGTGAACTGGTGTGATTTGTAGCCTTGGCGTCCTGTTCTTAGTTGACAGGGTTGGCACTCAGTGTGGAACTCTGTATCTATAGCCAGTTGCTTAATCTGTCATTCATTCAGAGATGGTGTGAAAAGTACCTCGTTTGTAACAAGTGGTTGTTTGAGCTGCTATGGCATCTCTGTCATTTTGAACTAATTTTTTAAATTATCTCTGACATTAACGGGATGGCATGGTCTTCCTAACTGCCACACACTTGATTCTTCAGTAAACCGAGAGTTGGTTAGGTGTGGAAAATCTCAATAGATCAGCAGTTTCCTTCCTTATGATTGGTTTATTCAATATTTATGTAAAACAATTTGATGAGGTGTATGTAATAAAGCAGCTGGTGAGTGTAAACTTAACATGTCCTTATAAAGATACACTAAATATATTTGGGATTACGGTCCACCCTTGCCCATCCTGTCCAGATTGTCTTTCAGTTTGTAATATGTTGTATCTTCAGTGGTTGCTCTGCTGCATGTGTGTCATATATTGAAGCAGAAACAAACCCCACATACCTATCTAAAAAAAGGTTGGGAAGGGACACATCACCATGACAACACAGGGAGGAGTAGAATGTACGCCATTAAAAAGATGGAAGCAATGTTGTGTATCTAAGTCTCTCATTTCTGCGCAGAGGCAGAAACATATACCACCGTATGTGTGTAGGGATAAATTATCGCACGCTCGCATGAATGCAGAGAAACGTACACAAGAAATATACACACACTCAAGCATCCTTCCAACACACAACCATGTAATGTGCACATCCTTTGTGATCCATTTAGTCTGTGCTTGCCTAATTTGCCACAGTGATGACAAACTCAAGTAATTTCTTCTACGTCTTTTTATTCCAGTTCAGTGAACTCTTGAACAATTCAGTTTGAACTTTTGATTACTTGCTGCTCATTTGCATAATTTTGGTTTAAGCCCATAAGTCCTCTGTTAAACAGAAATAGAGTGACTGGTGGAGAACTTTCAGCTGTTTAGAAACAAGTTCTACATTTACTTTTTTATTTTTGCCCTGAAAACAGTTTGATGACTAAACAGATCTTAGTTATTGAATAATTTTTACAATAATTCATCTTAAATAAATCATTATTTTTAGCTTTGAAGTTAATTTAGATGCTGATCGAACTGTGGTAAAATGACACTTTAATGCTATGTTGGATTTTTTTCAAGTACAAAGTTTGTCAGAAAGAGTAAAAAAAATAACAAAGAGTTAACAGTGTCATCTGGTGGCCGTTTTAAGTATTGAAGGTTTTATTGAAAAAATGTTCTCTGCTTGTTTACCAGTTTTAGATTCTCCCAATGGGAGTGCATGAAATTTTCCCTTTGTTGTGCTTTGATTTCTCTTTATTTATTTATTTATTTATTTTTTAAGTTGGAGGCCTAGAATCTTTTTAAAAATCTTCATGTGTCTGTATGCACATGTACACAGGGAGAGACTCGCCCACTCACACAGATGCAGGCCTAGGATAGCTGTATTTTTCTGTGACATCAAATTTATTTAATCAGTTCTACACAAGCTACCCAGCTGTCCAGCATGAAGTGTTTCCCAATTATCTTAATGTGATTTGCTCCCTGCTGTTGGGTGCTAGTATTCTGATTACGATGTAATAAGATGACGCTGGGTGAAACACACGCATACTCACGAACACAGACATACACACTCTTTCTCTGCGGTGCGCTCGTGTCGCAAGACAGACACCCTTAGAAGCGATGGGACAAGCTATAACAAAGAACTGGGGAGAAAAAACGCAAACCAAAGGAGAATAGGGGTGATAGAATGAAGAAACGGGATGGATGTGGGGTACAAAGATACAGACAGACAGAGCGCACTGTTCTCAAAGCAAAACATACGTCCAGCAAAAAGGCAGAGCAAATTTCATCCTAACTGCGTGTTGACAGGGTTGACGAGACATTAAATGCGCATTAGGCAGGGGGGATGTCACAACCCCTATTGGGCAGACAGAACATAACAAGACAGAGAGAGATGACAGATCAGTATATCAACACTGGGCCCTGTGAGCTCTCATGAATCCCTGCAGGCAGCCCTGACTCTCCCAGTTCCTCCCTTCAGTTTAATCCTACACGGAAAAATACTAAAGAGATTGCAATTTTGACACCTATGTGACTTTGTAAAGACTGTCCGGACTCGACTCAGGCATTAACATGACATCAAGTACGTGGTGGTGAAATGTACACTTTATGTGTAGTGTATCACGGTTGAAGCAAAAAGCAGAGCAGTGAGCCTGCTGTCATCGGGGAGGCACAGTGACAAACGAGGGGAAGGAGGGTTAAACTACGGAGAGAAAAATTGTGGTTCTCTTAGGTATTCTTTAAAGACCAAAACAGAGGGCATGGCTTGAACCCCTGAGATGCATCCTTCCTGCTGACTTATCTTTGGAACATGGTGCCAGAGGACAGAGGATTAAAATGTGTTGCTGGTCTGTTTTTAGAGCCTTGAGGCTACAGGGACAGGTAACACAAATAGCCAAGAGCCCTGGAGTTGGAAAAGGATACAGAAGCAAAACATAGTAGATGAAAGAGCTTGGTCAGATATTATCAGGTTGTTTGTGTATGGCAATTAGCGAGAAGATGTGTGTGAATGTGAGTGTTATTTATTTGGAGAAAAGGGGAAAATGTTTGTCACAATTTGGGAAAGTTGAATTTCTTGTGTGTTGATAAAAGGCAGCGCCTGTGTAAAGGAACTCTATGAAAGTGTTCGACTTAAACCGTTTCACATAAAATCACTTTATCTTAGATGTGGAGATAAAGTGGTCCATAACTTTGAAGTGGTTTTCAAACTTCTTTTTGCAAAAAAACTTAAAAATAAAATAAATAAAAATAAAAAAACCCCTGTAAATTCTCATGTCTATTTATATTTATATTTAGCCCTGGGATCAATAATTTGTAAAATTGACTTTCACTGCAATTATAGTTAAAATAGTTAAAAGTTTTTTTTTTTGGGGTAGATCTTCACCAGCTTTCCAGATTTAGTGACAGGAATTGCCACAATTGCATATTAAGTACATCTGGACTGTGAATAGGTTAGTGTAAAACACAAATAATAAAATGATTATATTTTTCTAGTTTTTTTCTAGTCATACCATAGTGTTTTACAGCCATTTTCACCCAGTTACACTCAATAACCCAGTTGATAATTATACCTGAGCTGTGGATTTCAAAAGCTTCTCCAGAGTTATTCATGGGCCTCTTGTTGGCTTCTCTGATTAATGCTCCTCTTACCCGACCTGTCAGCCTGGGCGGATCCCCATGTTTAGGTTTGCAGATGTGCCACATTTTTTCCATGTTTGTGTCATATGAAGAGCAATGCTCCACAAACTTTATTGAACTTGGGATGTTATTTCATAAGCCAAGCATGCTTTAAACTTCTTCAGAACATTTCTTCTTGACCAGTTCTGTGTTCTTCATTCTCAATTATCCTGTATGTTACTTAATATTTTCTAAAAAGCCTTAAAGGTCTTCAAAGATCAACTATGTATGCTGAAATTAAATTAACTTGTATTGCCAATTTAGCTGCCTTGTAGAAGCAGTAATTGCAATGAATTTTTTTTAGGGACATCAGAGTAAAGAGGGCCGAATACAGATCGATGTCAGACTTTTAGGGTCAAATGGAAAATAAATAATATAAATAATACCATGAAAATAAATTCCTCTCTATTTGTGTTGATGGTTTATAACAGGGGTCCCCAAACTTTTTCCTGCGAGGGCCACATAGCTGTTCCTTTCTGTGGTCGGGGGCCGGTCTTAGTTTTTGCAGTAAAAAAAACAAAAAAAATTCTTGTCTAGGGGGGGTGGGGGTTGTTCTCTGTATTTGAAACTGTCGAGCGGGGGGGGGGGGGGGACGACACATTCGCGCTTTTGGATAGATTTTTACCCAGAATGCAAATGGAAAAAACCGTGAGTGAAACGGTGACTGACGAGTATATATTCCATTGAGGGAAAGTAAGTTTCACATTTGCTTAAAAGCCCCCTGGTGGTTGAAGAAAAATCCACATATAAACCGGAAAATACAATATATGAAAAAAAACACTGAATGCTCTCTGGTATGAGCAGGCGGGCCGGATCCGGCATTGTTCAGGGGGCCGGACCAAATGACGTGGCGGGCCGGATCCGGCCCGCGGGCCGTAGTTTGGGGACCCCTGGTTTATAATCTCAATACATTTAATTTTATTGTGTTTTATGGTTGCAATATAACAGATGTGATATAGTTAAGGTGTTTTTACAAGACAAGACTTGTTTTTTTCTCTGCCAGTACCTGCACTTTTCTCATTATATTTCAAACAGTGATTGTTACTTCAGCTTTAACTTGGTAGCAGTTGTAGTCTGACTATTTCTAGCTTGCACTAGAATTTAAGCAGCTTTATTTTCAGGGTTTTATCAGTAATTACCTGTTTGCTCAAGGATCTCTTATTGTATTACCTAATGTGACAGCAAGATCTAAAGTGTTCCAAACATTAACACATTTATGGTAATTCACTGCAGATTTTTCTGACACATATGTGTGCATCGGTACCAAAAGAGGGGGAATAAATGATCTTATTTTGGGACTGACTGCCCACGTAAGTACAACCTGATCCCATACTGAACTGCTGTCATAAAGTTACATTGCTGACATGCTAATGGTATCCCTGTCAGTGTTTTCAATTTCACAGTCAATGGCCTCCATGTGGTTAGGCTTAATTGTAGCATTATCAGGGGAGTTTTGAATCTGTATGTCTCTCTGTATTCACAGGTATGCGTGTGTGTGTGTGTGTGTGTGTGTGTGTGTGTGTGTGTGTGGGGGGGTTTGTGTGTGTGTGTGCAATTGTGTGTCAAAAAGAGAGCTGAGCTCCATTTCAAAAGTTGCAGCTTGAATCTGAGATTGATGTCAACACTGAGTTGAATGCATTCTGGTAGGAAGTTGTTTATTATTTTATGTTTTTTATGTTTTTTTTTAAACATAGCAATTCAAGACACTATTAATATAACCCTTTCTATTTTATACATGTACATACCAAAGGTACACATAGGTATTGTCCAGCACTTTATGTATTACTGATTTAAGAAGATGCAAGTCATCAGAAGTTCTAATACTTTACTGGCAACTTTCTGTGTGTTTTAGATGCATATATAATGAAATTCTGAAATTTGGGGTTCAGGGTCCTCTTTTATTTTCAAATGGATCCTACTTCACCCTTTTATTGGGAGAAAAATGTACCTAACAAGTTTAAAACTTCCTAGAGTGCAGAAACAAACAACACTCCATGATTAATTGCTCCGTCGGTAACTGTGTAATAAAAGGCCTAAAAAACTTAATCTATTCTCACAGCAGCTTGTTTGCACACTGAAAGATTAGTTGGAGTTCTCAAATCCTAATCTTTGATCTTCTCATTGTGCGTAGCAGAAACACTAACTCAAGTCCTCAACCTGCCTTCTTTAACAGAACTGCGGGAATGATTATCTAACTATGGGCAAGAATAGACAAGTAGCTTTTCTCTAAGATATTTCCTCAGTAATAAGTCCCCAAGTTTTATATACTCAGCTGACTTTTAATGCAGAGTTATTGTTGGGATCAAATGTATAAAAATGTATCTGAAGTTGACCAAAATGTACTGAAATTAGTTTGTCTTGTTTAATGCCCCAGGTTGAATTTATTATATTCTGGGTTTATATAAATGACCTGAGTTTAACTCACATAGGGCTTTATTAAATGTTGTAGCTTGCTTTTTCCATTTTGAAGAGTTTGTAAAAGAAACAGGTTTCTGTCAGATCACATCAGTTTTTCACACCAGACAAACGGGAAGTGCTGAAAATTTGATAAAAGATCATAAATACTGGTGATCTCCAAAATCTAAGTGGAAAATAAAATAATGTTTCAGTTAGGGTTTATTACATAGAGACTGTTAGAGGTGCAGCTAATTGTGAATTGCAAAAAGGTATTTCTGTAAAATTCGACTCTTCTTTCCTTCAATTATTTACCCAGTGATTAAATTTACTTAAACTAAATGCTGAGTTTCTAAACATTTTTGTTTGAGATGCTATTGCAATAAAAAAGGAATTTATTTTAATACTTTTAACAGCTTTTTTAGGAGAAAAAAGCACCTTCAAGTGTCCTCATACATGAAGACACTTCAAGCTTTTTAAGACATCCATTTAGGTTGTTTTTGTGTCAAAAGGTAAAGAAGTAAACAAATAGAGAAATGCCTTCAGGGGCTGCTTCACAGTTTGGGTATTTACTTCAGCAATGCTTGAATCGGAGGTACTTTTAAGCCAAATTACTCAGAAGTTTCAGGCCTTGAGGCTTTCAAAAGCCTAAATGACTTGACCTGCTGGGCTCAACATAAAACCTGAGAAGAAGATTTTGGGTGATCACAAGATAATACCAAATATCTACTCAGTTGGGACTGAAATCTGTGGTTAAGATCTTGCATAACCTCTAGTCCTCACCACCAAGATATTAGTAACAAGAGGGACTCTGTAAAGAACTCCTCTGTGGACACTGTTTGGCTTTTGTGATACAGGCTTACAGTATTTATGTTAGTTTTCATGAATGACAGGATCTTCCAATAAACTACATCTTTCAGATTTAGAAAACTATAATAAAAAATAAACTTTAGACTAATATTGTGTCTTTAATCAAACACTGGATTTGTCTAAACTACAATGTTTCATCTGCAGATGAAAGATCTTGTGAAATTGCCTTTATAAAGAATGTTAATGTGAAATACATATTTCATATTGTTTGAGGTGTGTGCGGCTCACAGACATCAAACACATAATCAAACTATTTCACTGACCAGACATCAAAGGTTTCAGTTCTTTTCCGGCTCCATCTGTACTCTCTTTCCTTTCAGTCACTCCCCAGACACTGGGACATTTTTGGGTAGTCAACGGACCATTTCCTTTTAAAAGTTATAGTAAAATTTAGTGGTCTCAGAGGGAAAGTGAGCTCATGAAACAATGTTGGTAACAAGAGAGTGGGAGTGATGCTCAGTTCTTTCCAAGTGATCCTTGAAAGGAAGCCGCAAAGCACATATTTTCATTTGTTTAAACATTGAAGTTCAATTCATAAAACCTTCCTTTTCTCATTGTGGTTGGTAGTCAGCCATTAATCTGAAAGTGGCTTTACACAGGAAGCTGTGTATTTATTGAACCATTTGTGTTGTAGTGTCCATGTGCAGAACACTCCAGGTTTATATTGTTAATAAAGAAGACAAGAGCTGTTTCTGTAGTGACCTCTGAAGACTAACAGTTCGAAGGGGAACTTTATACTATACAATTGGAATTGTATATTTTAAGCATAGTGTATTGGATACTTGAGTTGGTGTAGTGCAGTGGTGCCCCCAAGTATTAATTTCTGAGTACGTATATATTTATTTCTTTGGTTTTACATTTATGTCTTGATTGAAGAAGATGACTGACTCTGAATGGCTTTATATAAACTTGACATAACTCTCTGGGAAGATGGTGAGATTATTATGATCTCCTGATTTCCAAAAGGCCTAAATCGGATTGCTAATCCACTTTCAGAATGTTTTTTTATATATATATATTATTTTTATTCATTTAATGTGTTTATTTCCCAGGTGGAACAAGCTGACTTAAATTAAAAGAAGCTATTGACATCAATCAAATAAAGAAAAGATTGGACCACGCGGGTAGACACAAGTTATTTTTATTTTGATCTGTTTTTTATTTCTAACATGATAGCAGTATAGAATAACAGACATGAACTAGAAATGCAAAAGACACATACTTTCATACCACAATAATCTTAACATGCTTGAAAATTGACAAAGAATGACCACATCTCCTTACAATGGACTAGGAATGGGAGACACTTTTGCTACTTAATTATCAAAGCAGGCACAAAATGCTCCTGGCGAATATGAATTGGTGCAAAACTTCCTGTTTCAGACGGTTGCAATTTACCCCTGAAAAGTAAGGATGAAAAAATTTAAACTTCTACCTGTTCCAAAAAGAACAAAGTGGTTAAGGGATAAATTCACCTGCTTTTGTTTGTTTCCTGTAAAGAAACAAAGAAAGAATGAAAGAAAAAAAAACAATAAAAAATGAATACATTTAAATGTCACATTTGCTTACTGTACATTTTTAGGAAGACACATTGACTCACAGGCCAGTGAAGTTCAATACACATTGGAAACAAACAAAATTAAAATGAAACTATAAATTCCACACAAAAAACTATAAATTTCACACAAAAAGCACAAAGATTTTGCCCCTGCAAAACATAACAGTTCAAGATTAATTTCTTAGCTAACATGTTGTTTTTCTTCTTCACTTCTTACTTTACAGAAAAAAAGTCATCTCAGATATTCCATTAAAAAACATGCATATTTTAAAGTCCTTAAAGTTTTCCTAAACCACTGACTCAAAAAGAGTTTTTAGTATTTTAGTAATGCTAAAATCAGTATTTGGAGGAGGTGAGGGGCTGTATTATTATCTACATTCCTTGTGGGTATATGACCTGCGTTCATGTCAAACAGAAACGCGGAAACAAGTCCTGCACTGCTCAAGCGTTATTCTCTTAATTTTTTCCAGACTATTGAATCGACAGCATGTTTTCTCAAACCTGCATTCGACCTGACAGTAATGGCAGCATTATGAAAACAATATCCTTCATAGGCAAATAATGTCAACATACTTGAGGGGTAAGATGAAAGCTGGGTGTGTCCCAGGCAGTGATACGGTACATTCACTGTAGCTGCCAGCTATGTCCTTTTTAAGAGTCTGGAGAAAGAACAGAAATGCACACGAGGCAGTTGGTGAACTTCAGTCAGAAAGTGATAAACAGCAGGAGATTGTGCATCTAATGAGCTGTCTTCTTTTTTTATTCAACCCATGTGTCAGTTGAACAGGTGTGATGTATCAAGCTGCAAAAGATTGCACTTGAAAACTTGAAAGTCTCATTCCCTGAGAAAAAAATGATTTTTCTCTTTATTTCTGGTGTGTTTGGAAGCCTGCATCTGTGTGGTGTGCCTGCATGCACATTGAGACAGGAAGCTAATCAGCTGCAAAGCATTCCATATTAACGTGATATATTACTGCTGTGACGGCTAAATCTGATCTTGTAGACTGTCGGCAGAAAGAATTAATCTACTTCAGTTCTAACTAGTGACACATGTTACAGGCATTAGGATAAGATATTTCCTCATTGCTGACTAATTGTGGTCCTCTTCTGTACCCTGAATACTTACAGTGTAGATGAAGTCTGCTCTTTTACTTTGAATTAATTGCATAAATAGAACAACATATTACACATGTTCCTTTCAAACTCAAGCATGGAGTTTGAAAGGAAATTTAGTGACAATGCAAAATAACTGAATGACTGAATGAAATACCCAGTGTATCTAAAAAAAACTATGGGAGCAACAGAAAGCTAATACTCACACAAGGGCAAAAGGGTCAAGAAGTTAAGAGCAAGGCAGGTTAAGCTGTCAATGAGAGAACTGCCATTAATATGTTCTAACTTTGGATATATTAGATCACGTTGCATTGAATATCAACACTTGTTTTTTATGAAAGCAGATGAAACAGCTGGCTAGCCAAAATGCTAGCCAGCTATTTCTGGCTAGCATTAATGTCATAAATCATGTCGGTGTTCTACACAGCAGATAGTTACACAGTTACACAGTCTCGATTCAGTGGTTATGATGGCAACACAAATGCCTTGGCTATGCAGCTTTGTATTATTTCCAGAGATAAAAAAAAACCTCTTGTTAGCAAACTAGAAACAATGAATACTCTCTTACACACTCTCATACGTAAGTATTCAGGTGACCCCATGGTGGACATCTTGTGATTGATTACCAGCCTCAGGCTATTGCTTTCTCTGAATTTCCTGGGTTTTAACTCTAGCTTTCTGGAAAGATCCTTGCCCTTTTTTGTTGCCATGAACTCACCAGGTTGAAGTCATGATTCATGCTGGGGTCTTCCACCCACTAGAGATGAGACTAGAGGCAGTTCTGCAGCTGGTTTGACATAAAGACAGAGGTGAAAGAAGATATGTCTATAATTGGGTTGACGCCTTATTTCTTGCATTCACTCTAAGTGTGACTGTATGTTATATATAGAAAGTTATATGTGCAGATCAGTTCTGTCTTTGAACAATTAGTATTTGCTCAATTTGTGTGACTTATATTGGCAAAAAAATTACATTTAGTATCGACTAAATTTTTTTTTCTTGATCTATTTTCCAGCAGTGGTGACCTCTATATGGCTTGCGATAAAGAACTGTTGCTGAAAACGACAACAACAACAAAAAAATATTCCGTGACTTGCAATATTATTTTCTTTCATGTAGTGGGATCACTTGAATCCCAGACTGCCAGATGGCTGGCAGTTTCTAATGTGCTTCATGCAACTTTGTATCTTAGAGTAACCACCTGCACAACTTGTGCTTTGGGAATGAAGAGAGTCAGCCGTGGAAAATTGTCCCTGAAGTTTGCAAGTATGAACCGACTTTGGATTCACTTGAGATAAATGCTTTTTCGGCAGTATCTCAAGAAAGACAGATATGGAGCGAAGTGGCAAGTTTACATATGAAGCCAGGTATCCCTGTAATCATAGATTTTAACCTTGCCTTTTTGAAGTGCTTTTTGAATATCAACTCTATTGGTGTCCTTAAAGTATTATCAGGGACTAATAATTATTGGTTCACATAGACCTTCAATTTATAATCTGCTAGAATCCTATTCAAATGCTTGAAAATGATTTGCATCTGTGTGGTTTGTATGCATGAGACAGGAAACTAATCAGCTTAAATGTGCAGGGAAATTCATGGGAAATGCACAAAAAATCTGAAAAGTAAATAATGCCATCAAATTAAAAAATGCATGCTGACTTTTATCTGTCATAATGTATATATTTGCTTCTAATTCATGCTGCACTTTCTTCGTGGAGTTTTCATGTTTTTCCACTAAATACAAGACTTCTTTTTTTTCCCCAGGTTGTCTATTTTTTTCTTCTAGAGTCTAAAATCATGTATGTAAAAGTAATTTCAAGGTCATTAACTAACCCTATTAATGAGTGTGTATTAAAGGGTGTGATTGTGTCTGTGTGTTTGCCCACTGATGGACTGGTGAGCTGTTCAAGGCATATTCTGTTTTATACCAGGTGACAGCTGGATTAGGGTCTAGATTCCCTGCCATCAGGAGGGTAGGAATTGATTAGGCATCTTCATAATTGTACAATGCATTTGAGCTACTAAACCAGTTTTATCATTTCCATTGATTCACCATGAGCACCTACAAAAATGTGTTTGTGAAATGGAAACAAGCATATTATGGTATGTACCACAACACTGGGTTTTGTAGATATTACAGAGGAACCAGTCTTTACTCGTAGAGTATAGTCTCATTGCACGGCGTGTAACCTTTATATCTATTTTATATGTCACTGTTGAAAATTAGGGACCTCAAATAACCTTGTTATTTGTTAGTTTGCTAATTGCGTTCCTTCTTTTAAGAGCCATGTGGTATTGGTTTTGGTGGCATTGCTCCAATCTAATGAGCTATCCCTTGAGGAAGAAAAAAATAAAACCCTACAGATTTATAACCACCTCCTAACTGAATCTTGAAATTGACCCTGTAATTTGAAAGGTTAAAAATTTACTGCAAGCAACCCACAAGCTCAGCTAATGACCATTACTGGAGACGATAAGCAGATAAAGGGTTTCCTATTACAAACTTTATCACTCCTTTTCTTTCTCTTAACTCTGTCCTGTTTCTCCCCTTCCTCTTTACTGTCATGCAAGTGTCAAAGTCAGATGGCTTAATGTCAAAGAATAATGTTTGTTGTTTGCAGAAGATGACGTGAAAGGATGCGCATCAAAATGATTGTTTCGGCCATTGTTTTTATTTGAACTTCCCACATCCTACAATGCAAAACTCTGACATTTGTCCTAATTCAATGACTTGTAGGACAAGCATTCAGACTGAAGTAGCTTTGGCAAACATCATCCAAACAGAATGTAGGTACTTCAGGCAAAACACACAAAATTTAGACAAAACAAAACATGTTGGAAATAAAGTTGTTGAGTTACAGAACCATAGATGAGGTCGCTTTGCAAATAATTATCTTGGCCACAAAAACCATCTGAAATTCAATTTATCCCATGCACTGCAGCTTGGCAGTTACATTGGTTTAACAGTTCAAGATTACGTACCGAACACATATTTGATACTGTTTTCCACACAGCAGTGCAGCTGTATTCATGCAATGAGCTGCTGAAGATTATTGTTGCGTGAAACGATTTAGTGTTACCAGGCTGTGACAGTGTGCAGCAGGGAGGTGTGCTAACATGGTGCAAAAGGGGATTTGTACCGCAGAGAGTGAAAGTCCACATTTAGAACCGGGGGCTGCAACTTTATCTTTCTCATATGCCACCACACTTGTTTAGAGATGAACCCGGTACAAGTCATTTCCTGTTTCAGCACCAACACCCTCTAGGTTAATGAGTGCCACCGTTGAGGGAAACCCTGCCACCACTCCTACCACATTATTCCACTCTGTCCAATTCCTGCTTTCACTTCACAGTGACTCATTGTACAAATCATTCCTCATTTCCTCTGCAGTAAGGGTTTTGGGCTCTGTGGTGGCAGTCAGAGTATGCCAGACAGCCGCTTAACACAGCACTCATTATTGCCTAATGGACGTAAAGGTGTTTTAATGGCCAGGTCTGGCCGGTTCAGCTGGTCATTTTCCATCTGCGGCTTTCTGTGAGGCCCTTATTACAAATGTCGTTCGAGTTTTACGCAACTATTTACAGATCCAGATCCATGCTCATGCAAACCAACATGTGTCTACGTCTTGGATATCTTGTAAACTACTGAATAAAATGTCTTCAATTTTATTAACTCTTCTAACTGCTGTAAATTGTTTCCAATTTGCTCAAATTGGTCAGTTAAGTTTACAGTTTACAGAGGACCTGAATGTGTTATAGAGTCACCTCAGAATGAATTGTGACCATATTAGCACAAGAATTTTCTTTAACTTCTTTAACAGTGCAAGGGCTCAACAGTAATAAGAACGCATTGGTAATTGGGTGCTTAACTGCTCTTAATTGTTCTCAATTGTTTTAAAATACTTTAATAGAGTGATTTATTGCTGCCAGCAAACCAGGCTCCCTCAGACATCTATACTGAGTGTCCTAAAGTGAAGCATGGAGATTGAAAACACACCTGAGGCAGACTTTGGGGATATGGGACTCACGCTTCAGTGAGCGTGCACATTATCATCAGTATTTTCCTCTGAGACCTTCAGGAAGGTCATGTAAATGGATCCTATTGTTGTAATGAATGGGTGCAGAAATACAAGCCCAATATCAACAGACTGAGTGGTGGGGGATCAGTGGAACGTTAAAGAGGATTAAAAGTAACAGTGGAGTTGATGCTAGCTTGTATCAGTAACTTGATCACAGTCCAACTTTGTTTCTAGTGTTAGCGTGTCTCCTCCAACTTTGCGTGAAGGGTTAGCAGCTCGAAACAGAGGCCAGCTGGTGCTTGATTAAGTTAAATGAATTACATACTTTCTGGTATTTCCTTTTGAAAGAAATACACAAGCACTACGGGAAAACAGTACCAGGGCTATTCTTCAGTAAGCAAAAGTTTCATTGGCACATCAGACTGTCCCCAAACCTAAACATTTGCAGCATAACAATGAAGAATACACGGCTATATGGATGTATTTTACATTTTAGTTTATTTTTTCTGTCTTTGCTTATCCTTCTTTTGTTCCGTGTCTGCTTACATTTAATGACCACGGTATTTGACAAGACTTAAAATGTACTAAAACAGCAAAGAGTGTACACAAATTTAGAACAATTAAATTTATTTTTCTGGAATTCCAGCAAGTAAATAGTGTGTCCACACACGCACTATTTACTTGCTGGAATCAGGTCAACAAATGTTTGCTCCAGTGCGCTGAACCTCAGCTCTGTCTTTGCAAGCAACTGGTCTGTGTTTATGAATGTGGGCCCACCTTAGGGACGGGTCCCTCACTTGGTGAACTTAAATGTTTGGTAATCTGTGGGAACTCTGTTGTAAACCCAGCCTGATCAAACTTATCAGCAGTTGCCTCACATTGTTCTTCCTCTCCCACACTCTCATTGCTTTTAGATTTAGATATGTATCAAAAGTGTTGGAAAAGAAGGAAAGTGAGTAATGGAGAAATGATCAATCTGCTGCTGACAAAAATAAAACTATTCAACAGAAGCTTAAATAAGCTGCTGCGTCTGACACATATAGAAATACAAACACACTTAATATGATGAGACTGCCTGTTCTTTTCTGTTGTTTCTGTGTTCAAAAGTAAAAAAAATTCCAGATCCCATTTTAGAGCATTTGTCTTACAGAGAACTGACATCTCTACAAAGTACTTCATCTGTTCTCTCTGTCTTGTCTTTTACAGTACCAGTTATTTCATCTTTTAAAAATTATTATGTAGGCAGATTTCTTAAAGGTTGGGTGAATCACTAAAATACTTCATGCACCCATATTTCCTACTTACAAAGTTCAACATATGCCCACACATATCTGCCATGAAAAAAAATATTTACCACCATAAAGTTTTCTTTGGGTTTTTTCCGTTTTTTGTTATCCTTTTTTGCTTCCCTTAAATTTTTCATCATCTACAAAAGTGAAACTCTAAGAGTGCATGGAAAACGCCTCCATGAGGTAACAGAAGATTCCCAAACAATATCCAAACTACGAGCCTTGCCTGGCTCAGTCAAGGCCAATATTGGTGTCTACTGTTGACCTGAAAGAACACAAAAGCT
Organism: Poecilia mexicana; assembly: GCF_051168715.1. Lineage (NCBI taxonomy): Eukaryota > Metazoa > Chordata > Actinopteri > Cyprinodontiformes > Poeciliidae > Poecilia > Poecilia mexicana. Next base: position 14,798,718 of record NW_028263375.1, read on the forward strand.
CACACACATCTTAAGAATTACTGTGTCTAGGTGCCAGTTTGATATTTTACTTAGTGATGCATGTTTGACATCCTGAAGGCCCCATATTCTTCAGACTTGTTAATATGCATGCAGAAAGGAGCAGATGTGTGTTTTTTTTTTAATTAGCAAAAGTTTATGTAACTATAGATGAGATCTGTCACACGACATGTATTTGTCTGTTACTGTTTCCAAACCTCACTCAAGAGTAGGGTGGTCGAGAGGTTAAAGTCATCGGCTTAGATTTCTGCCAACATATTTTACATGCTTCTATTTGTTTTTACTGAACAGTCATCTTTTAATAAACACTGGAGATAAAATTAAGTATAAAAATGTCAGATTTTTGAACTATTACTAAAGACTCTGGATTTATGCAGTCCAAACTGGTAATGGAGGGAGGAGGCCTCCTTGATAATTTAACACAGAACACAGCTGGACCGTATCACACAGACACACACAAACACCACTCACACACACACGACACAGGGGAGAATGTTGTTAGATGTGTTTTGTTGAAAGACTTACTGACAATCTGAGGTTGCATGTCTACCTCCTACCCCTAAGGGTCTAATTCACACTCTTTTCCTCTTTGTCTTTCTTCTCTTTCTTCTAGGAAGCACCGTTGGCTAACCAGATGAGATCCCCAGATGTTTTTCTCACAAGGGAGGAATGTGAGGACCTGTCAGGATTTGGGACAGATGTCAGACGAGCTATTTAATCTGGATGCACATTTTATACAGTGTGTCTGGATCAGACGTAAGGAAAAGCATGACCTAACCCACAGTTATAACTTATGTATGACTTGGAGATGGTAAAGGTGTCTGATCATTAATCTCCAAAATCCCCTTTCCATTGTAAAGCTTAAGCATTGTGGCTAACACAGTCTTTTTAGTGGACAATTTTCTTTAGAATATTAACCAAAAAATAAAAAATCCATAGTGGAATTCTTCTTTTACCAAGTGGACAATTTAATAAGTCAGAACGTTAGTAAGATAAGTTTTAACAGTAGACATAAAAGCATTACAGGTAGCATATTCTTTCCTTAATTTGTGCTTTCTAAGGATTTCACCATTTGAACATTATAAATATTAAGAATAATTCATGGCAGCATTTGACAACATTAAATAAATTTCTTTTTCCACAGTATATTAATTGTGTGGTATATGTACAATGCTGTGAAAACAGCTTGCCTTTTTACAAGAGGGAAAAGCTATTTAGCTAGTACAGCATTTTAGAAACAGAATACCAAACATGGTGGTTGCAGTGTGATGGCCTTGGGCTGCTTTGCTGTTTCACGACTTGATATAATTCCAGGAACCATTAATTCTGCTCTCTAACTTAAATTTATGAAGGAGAATGTTGTCCAGTAGTGATATAAGAATTTACCATTGGACAAAAATCCAAAGTAAGTCCACTTTTAAACTTCTCAAACTAAAAGTTTTGGAGAAACTGTTCTGAAATCCAATTGAGATGCTGTGGTCTGACTTTAAACAGGTCACCCATGCTTGAAAATTCTCCACTTTGGCTAAATTAAAACAATTCTGCAAAGAAGAGTGGACCAAAATTCTTCCACTTAGATGTAGAAAACTCATTGCGACTTATAGAAAACACGGTAGCTGTTCACTTTAGCTTTGGTTTTTAGCTTTGGTTTTTAGCTTTCGAGGACAGTTGCTTTCCAAGGTTGATTTGAAAACTGTGAATTAGCTTAAAGTTTATATGTGGAGATAAGAGAGGAAGTATCTGTTCAGCTGTGTGACAGAGTCAAATAATAAAGACTATGTGTTGGGTTTCTCAACAATTTTAACTACAACATAATTGACTTTCTCAAAGCAGTTACATTGACAAAATCAATGCAAATGTTACACTGACAAAACTCTGGCATCATAAATTGTCTGTCCATGCTGCCAGACAATTGTTATAAATCAGTTGTCTGGCAGCATGCAGAAGAATAAAACAGACACAGCGCGATAGACAAGATCGTGTCGCGTCTTGCAAGCTGTTGCTACAACAAAAACATTCATGAATTTTATATATTGGTCATGATACTAACTCTCATATCATCCCAGCTTTTCCGTCAGATCTTTTAATCCTTAACTACTGAGACTGTTTCTGTGCAACCTACAAACCTGTGCATGGATAAATAAATAATCCCATGCTCAGACACTTATTGCACACTAACAGATTCCAGAAAAAAAAAACTAAAAAACAAATAAATGTAGGTAGTGGAAAACAAACTCATTTATTTTCTCACCATACTCTCCTTCCCACTCTTCCCACTCTCTGAGTTTATGTTTTTGTTGCAGTTTCAGGATAATGGGGCAGTATGTTTTGTATTTACCTTTGGCAGTATGGCTTAGTGAATTCCAAATGTTTCTTTTGAAGTATGTGTGTGTGTTTGTGAGAATGCCTCTAATTGGACTCTGGGTTTACAGCTCGTACAAGACTGTGATGTTTGAGGCTTCAATTGTTTGCCTCCCAGTTAGAAAAATGCAGTAACCATTGTTTTCTTTCAGTCCGTTTATGTGCACCTGTTTATATTTCTCATTTTGTGAGTCCTCAGATCAGTTGACACATTCATATTTGGGTATCAGACTCCAAAATGCAAGATTTATGGCACATTTTAATCCACTCTTTGATCAAACAATGTTTTTTACTCTACAAACTAAATATATGATTTTGACCCTATAAAGATCAAGCAACCAACAAAGTGTCTTCTAATGACTGAATACATTACAGATGCCCTTACATTAATAATGCCCATTTCCAATACTCTTATACACCAATTGTTGACATTTATACCTTTGTACATTTGCTTCTCTTCTTGTACATTTCTGTTGTCTGGGAATGTTCAGGCCCCTTCATTCCTTGTGACACATCTACTTGATGGCTAATAAATGACTCTTATCCCTATTCATTGATAAGAGACAGTCATTGACAATTAGCTCTGCTCCATTTGCTTTAGAGTAGGACTAGTCTGTTGGCAGCTCCTGTTATTGAGATCAATCAGTTAAAGTGTAGCACTAAAGCTTGGAGGGCAGTATGCGTGTTTGTGTGTGGGTGTTAAACTCCCTGTGTGATCAAGCCTGGATGACTGCCCTCTTGAGATCTTGAGCGATTAGTGTGGAAATTACTCTCAGATTGCTGTGCATTGTGCCCCATAGACTGCATGTGTTCCTGTGCAAAAAGCCATCTCCCCTAGGAATACGCACAGGCATGTAAGAAAAGCTGTTTCCTTCTTTAAACACAGAAGTATTGCAAAGTCACTAATTAATGGCAAATAATATGTAAATTCCTGTACTCTTATTTCATTCCAGGGTGCCCTTTAGCTGAGTCAAGACTAAAGGTTAAACCTGAGTATTTTACCAGCTGACAAAAAGAGAAGATAAGCCTTTCACTATAACATGATATTTTTGCTCTTACTAATCCGGGAGCACATATTTCATACACAGTTGGGCTATTTACTCTTAAAAAAGTATAATTGCGGAGACGTCTGCACTCCCTGGATGTCTGTAATCTTCTGCTAAAAGTTGCTCCAACAGTTTGACAGAATGGAAATCACTTTCCAGACTTGTTAGTTGTTGGAAACTTCTGCAGCTTCCCACCTAATCCAGAGTTAACATTGGAAGCATGAACACAATTAGACATTGTGAAAATTACTGGGGGTCTTTTTATTTTTTTTTTAGCAAAATCATATATATGTGTGTGTGTGTGTATATATAGTATTTCTGTGCAAATCTCCACATGACAGGTTATGGTATGTGAATAGTTGCATTTTAAGTTACCGTAAACCATATATTTTACATAGTGCAAAAATAACAAAAAAAATTGCAAATAAAAATGAGACAAGTGATTTACACGCTGGAACCAAATAAATTATTTTTGTTATGTCTCTGTGAGGTTTTTCTCTTTCTGCCTGAACTGATTTCCAGAAAACCCCCCAAAAACAAACAGAAAAAAAACATGGGGTTTGTGGAACATTGTGGCTTCTGAGAAACTTCTACCACATCCAATACAGAAAAAAAAATCCACTTAATTTGTAAAGAGAAAATCAACAAAATACACAACTTAAAGTAAAAAAAAAAAAAAAAAAAAAATGACTGGTGTCAAAAGTGATGATAAAAGTTGCATTAATATGCTATCCCTAACCAGCTTCTGGTCTTCCTTTTAGATTAAATTGCCATGACATGTTACATCAAATCATTGTGGTTTTATCTGTCTGGCTTAATTCTAAATTAATACTTTTGCTGCTTTTTAAAGTATACAGCACCACAAAAATAGTATAATGGGGCTATTTGTGATTCTACAAACACATACAGGGGAAAATATTTGCTGCTTGAGATAGGGATCACATTGGCTTGAAAAAAACATTCATAAGATTTGAACAATTTCAAATTGTATTTTACTGACATTTTATGCAACAGACAAACACACATGACAGTGATTTGAAAGGACAGGAGTTTATGCTTTTCAGAGTTCCTTGTAAAGGAAAATCCATGCAATTCCATGCCTATGTGGACTAAGCTGAGTTACTTTGCAAAGGAAAAGGGAGGTGATCTCTAAATGTGGAAAAACAGGTAGGGTGATACTCTAAGCTGCAAATGTTAGTATTTGCATGTATTTATCGCCTTAAAAAAGGATAAATACACGTTCATACATGGTCCCCCAGCATTTAATGTAACTCCCGGCTGAGTGGGCCGGGATGAAATACACCTAAGCTCCTCTTTACAATTTATGTCATCATTGCTGCTCATCACTAATAGTTTTGCTATTGTGCGTGTGTTATCCTGAGGAAGTGGACACCCTGACATTGAAAACGGTATCCTCCCAATCGAGTGGGAGGATAGTGTTTTAATAATCTATAACCTATAATCCTCTCGAGTAGCTTGGACGCAGTCACATCTGCCAAAGAACACACCCAAAGACTGGAGCAGCAGTGGGTCATAAAGGTAGGAGAGGGTTATATCTGACTTAACGTGAGTTGGAAACATTCTAACTCTCTTTTCTTGGTTCACAGATCAAAGCTTTGATCTCATGTGGAAGGATTTCTCTGTATTCTTGGCACTGACCATTCCACAGCTTGCGGTCATAAAAGAATGGACTCACTCCCGCCTGTATGTGGAGACATATAAAACAGCCAAGTTCACATAGGAATCACCTCCTCTATCAACTCCACACTTCGGTCTGTAAGTTTTCTGGTCAGCAAAGGTATTCCACTCTGCAGTAAGTTGCTGCCTGAGCTGAATATTAAGTAAAGCTTCAAGTTTACATGGTCATGGTCTTTGATTTGATATACATTAGTACATGGTTATACATACATTAAAACTTTTGAAGCATTCAAAGACTTATCTCCAGGATTGTCATGTATTTTAAAGAAATCTAATTCTATTAGGGTAAAATGTCTCCAAAGGCAAAATATCATGTCCTGGTTTAAAGAAATTCAAGAACATTTAAGAAATAGTTTATCACTCCAGTTAAGGTTACAAAGCTTGGTAACACTTTATTTGAAGGGGGGTAAATAAGACTGACATGACACTGTCATAAAAACCTGTCGTGAATAAGCCTTCATGAATATTTATGACTGTTGTCATAAAGCGTCTTTCGGTAAATTATGACACTTTTAATACAAAGTTGACATTATTCAAAATGTCTTTGTTACGACAACTTGACATTAACCAATAAGTCATTACTGATATAAATTTGTTATAAAAGTATTACTGATTGCACTTTAAAAATTAGGTAACTTTATGTTATTAAAGGTAAAGTTTAAACAGTAATGATTTCTTGGTTAATGTCAAGTTGTCATAACGAAGACATTTTGAATAATGTCAACTTTGTATTAAAAGTGTCATAATTTACCGAATGACGCTTTATGACAACAGTCATAACTATTCATGAAGGCTCATTCATGTTCATGACAGGTGTTATGTCATGTTTATGAAAGTGCCATGTCAGTCTTATTCACCCCCCTTCAAATAAAGTGTTACCCAAAGCTTTGACGATTGGTTCTGGATACCAGCAAAGCCACAGTGAGAACCTTTATCCATAAGCTGAGAAAATGTGAATCAGCGGTGGAGTTTCTCAGAGATGAGCTAAAATTACTTCAAGAGTTCATCCATGACTCATCTAGGAGGCCACAAAAGAACATCTACAATGCCTCAGTACAGTGATGTCTGACTGATTCAAACAAACAAACAAAAAAACTTACAAAATGAAGGTATTGTTATAACCTAGACAAAGTGTGGACATAATGGGTTAAGAGGCTTTGGTGTGACATGTTTAAAAATGATTGAATATGCTTGGAGTAAAAATAAATCTGCAAAGAAAGGGTTTTAGAATGGAAAAATCTGATTGCCAGCTAATTTAGTGGCAGCTGTTGTACTGGTAGGGATATGTTACTTTGCTTGTACTTCTGACTGGACCTTTGTTTCTATTCACTAAAACTGAAGGTGCAAGGGTCTGTCCAGAAATAATAACCACTGCTGTTTTCTAGTTATTCATTTCATGACTCTCACTGTCCCTCCATTCGTATTCCTCTGCTTTTTCTTATGTTTTATCATGCTGTTTTATCACATGCAAAACACACAGCAATAAAAACGTGATTTGAAAGTTTGTTGGCATTTAATCAACTCAATATTAACAAACTATTCAATGTTTATTATTGTAAAACAGCTCTGTGAAATTCTCCTTGTATGACTTTGGCTTTATTGTAAAGTTAAACAAATTTCAAAGGTTTGTCCAGGTCAAGAAAGCAAACCTTTAATAAAGTTTCCAGACTCATTAAAATGCAAGCTGATTACGTGGGAGTTATTTATAATAGCCTATTATTTTCTAAAACGAAAAGAACTATTTTGTTCCCATGTGTTTTTCCTCATATTTAGTTAAGTAAAAATATCAGCAAATACCTGGCTGGCAGCGGTACAGATGCCGAGGGGCCCCTCCCCTTCAGCGGTAACATAACTGGGAGGCTGCAGTCAGTCTTTCCCGGGGCGAGCCGCCGCACAACCTAATAATCCATCCATCTAAAACACACACCAAGCCTCACAGAGGACCGGGAGTTCAAGAGCGCTTGAACAAACACTGAGGGGAGTGGAAATATCTTGGGGACGTGCTCGGTGCACTCTTCTTTCACATGCGAACTTGTGCAAGTGCAACATCCATACTGGTGCTTTATTTTCTTGTGCGTCGGCCAACTTAAAAAGGAAGAGAAGCGGTTCTGCGGGCTTTTGTTGCGCACGGGAAGTTGAACGCGCTTTCAGGTGAGATGAAAACCGCATCAGCATGCGATATTACATACCGACCGATATCTTAAACTGCGTTGTGCCGTTTTGAAAATATTCTTTTCCTAAAGATATGCCTATGCATTTGTTAAGCAAACGTTGCTTATCTGTGGCAGAGTTTAATGAGCCGCTGTATGCACGTATTATGTGGCCGTTTTGTTGGTGTTTAACATTTTTTTAAATTGATTAGCTAACTTAGATCATTTATTTTAAACGTCGTTTTAGACTATAGGGAAATGTCTAGTAATCAGTTGCCAACACTATATCATGTTGTTATCCACTAGATGCAGCTGTCTACTAAAGGTTTTTAGAAACAAAACTTTTAAACCTTTAAAGAATAATAATAATAATAATAATAATAATAATAATAATAAACCTTTTGATTAAAATATATATATATATATATAGATCTGAAATGCAAATCATTTTTTTCAGATTTGTTTTCCTCCAAAACTGGAAAAAAAATGACCTATGTCAATCGTGGCTCATCACCCAGGGTGGGATGACCTGAGGGCGTGCCATAAGTTGTGTTGCAAACAAGTGCCTGATTCTTATTTTGAGGTTCAGTAGGGGTTGTAAGAGAGTATTAATTTACACCTCTGGTTGTTGTGGAGATGCGGATTAATAACACTATGTTAAAGGGCTGCCTCTCTTTTTTGAGAAATCTGGATTGAATTTGATAATTTGTTGTTCATTACCTAAGTCCTTAGAATGGTCAAACCTCAGAATAATGAGGTAAAAAACCTCAGAAATTCTTTATATCTATCTGTCCATCCCAGGCAGCTAGCTATAATTCCTCTTATAAAGCATAAGCTCTCAAACAATTTCATATATGGTTTTTTTTATTCCTTAATAGCTTTTATTTGAAATTTCAGTGGTGTGCCAGTATTACTGCAAGTTGAATTGCTTAAGATCACATGTCACCTGCATATCCATTCTAAATTTTAATTTAAGCTGTCTTTAAATCCTCAAATTATTCAGTGACTATTGTGTTATATAGAGGTATACGTACTGGCACACTGAACTAACACCACCCACCTTTAGTTGAGTACATTAACATATAACAACAAACATGGGCTACTCACCAAATAGAGATGTCTATATTTTATGGGTTCAGTGAGTCACTCCACTCACTGTCCATCTGATTTTGATCCAATTCCTTAGAAGGAGCTTTTTATTGAAGGGAGTGTTTTGAGTACAGTGATAAAAAGCTGATGAAGGAAGGCAGCAAAAGTAAGAACTTACCGTTGTGTGAGTGCTGATTTTGCTGGCTGTGTTTCAGAGTTTTTGGTCAGCGTGACAGAGATTGAGAAGAATTTCTACTTCAGGCCAAACGAATAGAACTGCTACTTTTACAGCGCTCCTTTGTATCCTACACTCTATTTACATATTGAGATGTTGCCAGTTGCAAGCTACTGTTACCGTCAGAAGCGAGTCCGATTTAAGATGATCGCAGAGATTTTAACATGTCTGAAGTTACTGCAGTATAAATTAAGGGAAATGTGTGTAAGGAAAAAGCAACCCACAGTTTTCCTTTGGTTTTTATGACATGTCTGGACTGATCCAAAATCTCTATTCAGATGTGATTTTAATGTTAATGTGCTGTTTCTGTTACGCTGAGGCCTTTGTTTGGACAGCGATGAAAACAGCTGAAATACAATGGTTTTCTCAAGCCAACAGGTTTTTTAATGTGTTATTCAAACATGTTATTGTCACAGTGGGAGCCTGCCTGGCTTTATATGATTATGGATTCCAGAAATCCTCAGTACCAATAAACAAAGCAACTAAAGGTACCTAATGTTAGTATGAGTCTACAGTAACGGTTAGGTGCCAATGACTTGCAGGCAGACAACTTGGCTGAGTTTGGCCTCTTCGAAACTCTTTGGTGTCTCTGCATTCTCCATATGTAAATTCATTTTCTAAAGGTTTGTGTGAACATCATCCGTGCTGCTTCGCTTGAGAAATACAGACAACAGTGGTACTCTTGAGAGGAGACGGTGCATTGCATGCATGGGTGTTTCCCTGTACCTCTAGGCAATCAGGGGACAAGTGAAGGCACTCCTATATGTCAGTCAACTGTTGTGTCCAAATGCTCCCATCAGCCTGCCTTTAGGATGGTATTAACTAATGCTCACAAAAGTGTCAAAACACACAGACACCTCTGCACATTTAGACTTGATCCCTCAGGTCATAGCCTATTCAGGATGTGGAGAATTACTTGATTTGTTGTCAACCTCCAACAAGCCTATCATCATGTTTATCTGTTTTGTCAGCTTAGTTACATTGTTCCATCTCTGTTTTTATTAACTCTTGACTTTTTTCCAGTCAGGAGGGTTTTTCTTTTCCCCACTGAAGAGTTGACTCACAGATCAAGTATCACTTCGAATCCCACCCCCCACTAATCTCCCTCCTCCAAATAAAAAAACATGAACCCGTTTTTGAATCAGTAGACATGCGCTGGTTCTGCCCAGTTACAATTTATGTTGTCTGGAGAACTAATTCACAACATTAAGCATAAAGGGAGTCTCTAATAAAAGGGACACATACATCACTGTCGATTTGGGGTGTTTGGTTACCATAGTATGCAGTTTCCTGTGGCATTATATGACAGCTGTTTTGAGATAGCACATTTAGAGATGGACAAAACATGGACAGACAGAGCCTAAGGGCTAGAATTTGATCCATATCGATTCCCTTCAGTAAAGAGTTCTTGTGGCATTGGATTAGTATTCACAAAATTTCAAGAATAATTATATAATTATCATGTGTGGTTAATTATTCTATGTAATTTAATAAATGTGTTTGTATGCCACTAATCTCGGATTACTATTCAAAATACACTCATATACTTATTTGTTGTGGAGAAAGTGCTGTCCTGAGTCAACAATGCATAGACTTCTATAAGAGAGGCAATCATGTGTAAATTAACCCAACAAAAAAATGGGAAGACAAACTTCTGTAGGAGACGCTGCCTTTTCTTAAAATAAATTAAATAATTCCTTTAGTCATCCTGGGAGAAATTTCAGATTTCCTTACCTCAAATGTTTTGCTCATACATTTGCAGACTACGTAAGTTTAATCTAACTGTGTTTTCAGCTCCAAAGCCTGACTTTGTCATCATCTGGATGATTTAGGAGTTTAATCTTTATATGCAAGTGGATATTGTGGCAATATTCGGTATTGAATCATTGGGTCCAAACATAATTTCCCAAGAGAAACGCATGCTCAGCAAGGCGATACTTTGTTGTAGTTAAAACATCAAAAAAAGTTTGAGTAGACTAGACAGCGTAGAAAGTACCAGAGGTGGGACCAGGTCATTATTTTGAACATCTCAAGCAAAGATAGTCAAGGCAGAGTCAAGTCCCAAGTTTGAAACTTGGAATTTCTTTCAAGTCTTTTTTTAAAACAATCTTGTAACTATGATGGAAGTTCAGGAACAGAAAGAATCAAAGTAACACTCCAGGTAATGGTTTTGATGAAGGGATAACATTATAACATAAGGCTCCAAAAAGTCAATTTTACACAATAACGCCCTTTTAAACTATAAATTTTCTGAATAAACCCTCAGTAAAAATGCAAGAACAGATCTCCATGTTCAGACTGAGTACACTGGCTGCAGTAAACAGTATATTTATTCTCCATATGATTTGCCAACACAGATCTCATCAAATATAATATCCATCCACTGACATAACTAGATATGTATTAATGTTATGATTGAGGTTCGGGGCGAGAAACTCTCTTCCTTGAGTTGAGGTGAAGAAACATCTTTCTGAAACATCCGCTTGCAATCTTAAGCAAACAAGCTGCATGTTATTCTTGGATGCACTTGTAGGACTTGGGTTTAAAATAGTGTGACAAAAATAGCACACACGTTAATACCAAACAGTACCATTAAATATAGCCTGGAGAATACTTACTAATCACACAAAATTAGCTAAAGTCAGCTAGCTCATCATAGCAAAAGAAAAGTAATGCCTCCCAAATTCACTTAGTCGTTAGTGTAACAATCCAAGTCAAGTCACCAGTCTGAACATTTTTTCAAGTCAAGTCCAATATTAATGACTCAGGTCTGACTCGACTCCAGGTCATGTGACTCGAGTCCACACTTCTGGAAAGTACTAGCAAGTTGTGATACAAAAGTTGCCAAGAACATGTTATTGTAATATAAGTCAATGTGAGCTTTTCTGTTGAGAATCATACTTTTAAGTACTGAGCACATTTTTAATATTTACTTCTTCTCTGCAGATAGTTAATTCTCAGACTACACTTTAACGTGACAATTTTCACACAGATTATGTGTGTTGTTAACACTTATTTGACAGAGCTGATGTAAGCTCTGTACCCTCAGGATAAATGTTATGAACAAGTTATGGAAACAAACCCCAGAGTGCTATTTTCAGTCATTTCTAGTCCTTCAGTTTGTTATTGGAAGTTAAATTAATGACTACATCTCTGATATAAACTGTTTATTTAAAGCATGATGAAATAAGGAGTAAGAGCTTATCTGAATGAATTATGGCTTTTACAGCAATCTGTAATTAGAGTGATAGTCCAGAGATCAATTTTTGGAGCACTGCATGTTACCGTCGAATAGTTTCTGGAACTTGCAGGTTACTTTTACAGAATTTAAAAGTTACTTTCCAGAAATTAGCAGGTGATTTCCTAGAACTTGCTCTAGGTGAAAAAAAAAAAAAAAAAAAGCTAAATTTATAAACAAACTCCATTTGATTTTGTAAATTAATATATTTTTTTCTTTCCTCTTTCATCTGGGTAGTGGCATCTGGTCTGACAATTCCAGTCACCTTGTAAAACCACAAAACAATAGAAATGAAAATAATGGAAGGAGGAGAGAGATGCACCTTTTCAAGCTGAAAATACAAACTGTTTTGAGTTGGAGTAGGGTTACACTGTACACTGTGTGCTGGCGACAAAGTGCTGTTGTTATGCCCTTGAAAATAGGGGAGACAAAATAACATGCAGCAGTATAATGCAAAGATGAGAGAGTGTGAAAGCCCCCTTGTGGAGGATGAAGTCATTACAAATCGATCCCAAAATAGGCTTATTAACTGACTGCAGTTTCCATGGAAAATTACAAACATTACTACAGCAAGAAAAATGACACCTTTCAAAAATGTTTGTACTGTATTTACATTATTAGTTTCCCGTTAAGTAATATGAATTAACATTTACTGTAGACATTTTTACTGCCAATTGTAAAGCTGAAGAGCTTGGCTGGACACTAAAGAGGACATTCTTCCCTCAGACATGTTTGACTCTCCCTGGGTGTCATTTTTATGTTGAGGCTATAGAGGTTGTCATAGGCAGCTGCTGAATGTAACTAATAAAGTAACTTGTGAACTAACTAAGTTACTTTTAAATAGTCAGTAAAGTTATTAAGTTACTTTTTCAAGGAGAAATTGGTAAGTAAGTAAAAGTAACTATGGCATCACTGTTGGTAAATTACAAAAAAGTAACCAGTGTACTGGATAAAAGTTCCAGGAAAGTAGTGTGTACTTTCCAGAAAGTCTAACATCCAGAAAGTAACCTCCTGTAACGTATGGATACGTATTATGCAATGTTATCTAGTTTTTATACTTAATTCCTTTTGTACATATCCGGAAAGCCTGTTGTTTTAAGGTATCTTTAATGTACCCAGGGGGTAACTGGTATTATAGCCAGCAGAAAAAGCATTCAACAACAATAAATACAGTACATACACTAAAGAAAAGCATCACAGTATAGACATTGAAACATAACTGCTGACAGACACACACAGATATGGTGTGTGTAGCATGGTGGTATAGTACATTTTCCCACTGAGACATGAACTCACACACACTCACAGGGGAGTTACATGCTTGCTTAAATGCGGGGGTTAAAAAAGATGACTGACTATTGCCAAAAAAAATAATTTATGTCTTGAGAGTTAGAAACAATTACCTATGTTGTTCTGCCAGGTCACTGCCTGTGGTCAGAGAATGAAGACAAATAGCCCTGCTAATGCACTCTGTCCTGTGGAGATGGAGGGCCTTGATAATAGCGTATTAAACAGGGCACCTGGGTGTTGCTAAATGCCTCATTAGGGTGAGGGATTGGGGGGTGTCTTTGTGTGAAAATGCCTGTGGCCAAACCATCTGCTGCTTTCTTGTGTGGCAATTTCTGCCACGGATATTATGTCTTTGACTAAGCTAATTTTAGATGTCAAAGTTTCCTAATTTTCTTCATAAAGCGTCTGATTTATTAGATTCTGCCTGTGTTAAATAATCGAAGCTGTGCAAGTTGCGCTTTATGGTCCGCGCCTTGTTTGATGTGAACTCAACTAAAAAACATTTATATTTCATGTAGTATCTCTAAAAGAGACAAACGTCTTGTGTAAGATCAGAAGCCAGCAGTGCTTGGCTGGCAGGATCAAATCTGTCACCATCTCTATCAAGATTGTTTCCCATCACCCCCTGCACAGACTGCCAGCCAAGCCGCCAAAGACAACAGGGACTGAAGTAGTCAGGAAACAGCAGTGTTAGCGTAACCTGCATGGTACAAGCCATCTGGTTTTTTGTTCTATTTCTCATGTCTCCCTTACTGTTCTCATACTTCTTCATCTTTGTTACTAGATTTTTGTTTGCTTTTGGTGTTCTGTGTTCTTTCATGATTCTTTTCGCAAAAGATGAACTGTTTTTAACAGATCCCGACGTCACGATTTGTTCTGTTAGGGAATTCTTGCAGAAGTTGGCTGCACACGTCTGTACTCAAGCTCTCAAAACAGATCCATTACTCAAATGCTTCTCACTTGGATAAAATCATGTCACTGTCATCCTGGAAATACGTTAGAGGGGATAAGCATTACCATCCGCACCATCACCATTGTTCACAAAGTGCAAATGCCGCATGGATTGAACCCTTCTCCATCTTTCTCCCTCTCTTTGCTCATCCATCACAGGGAGCTCTGTATCTGTATTTCTAACCCCAGAGGTGTGAAGTTGTCTCAATTTGTCATCTTAAGTAAACTGCAGTGTGTTTATCAGGGCCTAATAGTCTTGGTTTTAAAGCAAAGGGAAAGTTGGATCAATGCCACTTTGCCCTTGTGAGCTTAGAGTACATTAAACAGTAAAAAAGCACAGAAAAAAAAATCCACTCTACGATTAAACTTTAAAGACCAGATGACAAAACAGAAGGGCGAAAGTAAAAGAACCCAAAATAAGATCTAGTTTCCCAGCTTAAGTTTTCTTCCTCTTGATCATGGACTGAATATATGTGTTTTCATTATATAGCTCATCATAAATTATTCAAAAGGTGCTGCATACATAAAAAAAAAAAACGACAACATTGTCCTTGAAAGCAACTTTTATTGTCTTTTATTGGTTCCCTGTGCAGTCCGTCCATCTGGAAGAAGCATGTTGCCTTTCAGATGTGTAGGTTACATTTGCATCCAATCTATTAATTTAGCTTGACATTGTTTACAGCCTTGTTTGACAGGTTGATGTGTGCAATCTGCGGTGGGTGTGGACGGAAAGTAATGAGGGGTGCTGAAAGGTCAAAGGAGGATTTCTTGTGATCTACTGATTAATTTCTTCATCAGTTGTCTGCTTAATTGGAAGCCGTATGGCTGTAGGGGGTGAGTTCTAGTAAAACTTGTGATACTGAGATGGGACTCTTATGATGGGGTGAAGGTTTATCATGGCTCTGATATATCTAACAGTCAAAAAAATTAGATTAGGTGATTAGGTCGTTTTATAGTTCTACACTGAAGTCCAGGCAGTGTTAAAATACTTATTTTTAGTCTTTTTTCTAACCCACCAAATTGGTTCATAACTTGTTACCTGAAGTTTGATTCTAGTTTTCAGCCAAAAAAAAAGTCAGTGTCCCTTGAATTTCTTACTACTGGTTTCTCAGAGTGTAAAGTGATGTATGTATGTTTCTCCCTCAAGTCTCTTTAATTGGCTACAAAGTCCTCAACAAGTCTTTTGCTTGGTGTAAATGAAATTGCTACTGGGTCGTCAGGCAGTAATGAATCTGTATGCCATGGACAGAACAAGTAAAGAAATGAATAAGATATCTGTGTGAACAGGAAATGGAGAGAGAAGCTGAAACAGGAATGGTCTGTGGCGAGATAGCAGGGTGTTGCTGTTTGGTTGGTGTGACCTTTGTTTTGAGCAAACGCAGTAAAAGAACACAAAAGGAAAGCTATTGACATACAACAGCTGATGTAGGATGAGCAAAGGAAGGGGAGATGCTTGATGGGCTCCATGGTGAAACAGCTGAATGGTGACAACACAGATACACATCTTTTGTGAAGTTAGATGACACTGCACGTTGCTCCACCCTGTTGACTCTTTCCACTGGTCTCTCCCTTCAGATCTGAGAAGAGTGAAAACAGAACAAGGCTGCTGCACGCATCATGGCAACAGAAGACTCTTTAAGTAAGAGGAAGAATAAAGCTTGGACTCTGTTTTGCTTGCCTGTCTGTAATTGTGGCAGGGAAGGACGAAGGACTTTTGTTTCGTTCCACCCACTGGTTCTGTTTGTGGGGCTTATTTTGTTGGCCAGCCTTCCTTTTGGAGCGAGCATCAAACAGAGTGTCCCCAGAGTCAAACTCAGCAACAGAGGTAGGACGTTAAATATTGTTCATGTGTCTGTTGATTTTACTGTCATTGCATATTTTTTAATCTCTTACCTAAACATGTGTTTCATCCAGGTAAAAACAATGTAAAATTAAACTAAGTTAATCATCTCTGAATTGGCTTTTCATAAACGTTTTTTTTTTAACTCTATGAACAATGGTAAAAAAAAAAAAGAAAAAAAAAAGAACCATATAGAGAGCATTGTTGCAAAGCATCACATTTAAGACTGACAACCTGTCATGAATCCACTTTTGCCTCTTAAATGTGTGCTCACTTTTGTTGTAAATAATTTGGGGCTCAAGGTGTTACAGTTTAGATTTGTGTTGTGTTGTAGTTCAACCAGTTCTTTACTAATAAGTTATCACTTTTATAAATATTGGGTTATGTTTGCGACACGTTCATGTAGCTATAAAAAGGACTTAAAGGGCTAGAAGGAAGACAGTCTCACATTCTGAAAACTGACATTTGAAATCTTCCCGTGAAAGCCTAGTAATGGTCGATTTGTGGTGAAAAGGCATAGCAAATGTCTATCCCTGCTTGAGTTATTGTGAAGATGCTCATGACGAATGGATTGAGGTAATTGAGAAGGGGCGCTCTCACATCTGAGGATGTTAAAATATACATATTCTTGGAAAAAATTCTACTTATATTTCGCCTGGAGCCTCAGTCATGGGGACACACTTCCAAGCACTCCAGAGTTCAAGATGTTAAACCTGAATGGCCTCATCCAGTGAAACATGTAACAGTTGATTATAGTTACAATGCCAAAAAAAAAATGTTTCATTTTGAAACAAAATACTATTGCTACAGTTTTTCAATCTATATTTTAGTTATCTGCTACAGTTTATGTCAATATTTCTGTTGATTAAGAAACAGCCATTCAATCTGCTCTCTAATATAATCTCTCTCACATTATCTGTCAACTCTGTTCATGCATTTAACCTTAAATTAGGTCAGTTTACTTTATGCCACTCAGGAAAAGCAAAAAAGGGATTGCACTCTTAAAACCCACTCTAAACTCCAGTGCGATCTTTACTTCAAAGTCCTCATCTGTCATTCAATGTGCGAGCTACAAAAAAAAACCTACACAAATGAACTTCAGTCTTGCTCCATAAAACTGAATCCCCACTGTGACCTAAAAGTAAACTCACCCTGACTTCAACCTCTGAAGGCCCTCTTTAAGTTAAGGCTTCCAAGCCCCCAATGTGGCTGGGAAGAGACATACACGTGTGTTTTTTAGGAGTCCAACATAAATACATTCAAGTAGCTGCAGGAATAATGACTGCAATGGACAGTGTTTATTTAGTAATAGGGGCAAGCATTTAAATCTGCTCTTTGTCTTATTTTATGTTTCTTTTAGAGGTAGTTAATAAATTATTACATTTTAATTGAGATACTTTTATATTTTATCTTTTCTTTTTCTCCTTAGCTTTGTGAATATGACTGACTTCAGAGTTTATTCATGCGTCTGACTATTAAGAGGCTTCTTGTAGCATGAGGAAAATTTGCAGTGAAATGCCCATGTTTGGCTTTCTTGGCCAGCCTAACCGAGGCTTTAATAAATCCATCAATAGCAAATCCTTGCCTCAGCACTCATAGCATGCGCACGCCGTCATCATCTCATCAGTTCGTTCTGGTAAAATGCAACACCGACCAGCAGTGATCACTCATTGTACATCACGTCACATCATCCCCCACCCGCCCTGTGAAAACACAGCCTCAATGAGTGAAGGGTGAAACGATCAAAGTGAAATCATCCCTGTTTGAGTGAGCATCTTCAAAACAAGAACCTTCAACTGTTTGAACTCTACCCGGAAAGTCCCACACTGATAGACAGGTTTCAGCCAGCGTCATAGTTAAGCTGCCCTGGCTCTCTGCTAATGCAGAGGGAAATCATCTAAACACAATGTCAGTGGCTCTAACTGTTTTATCTGCTGCATTGTTAAAATGGGATTTCCCCAAACTTTTAACTACCAACCCCCCACCCCCCAAAAAAACAAACTAATATCTAATTTTTATCATAAATATTTGTTTTTATTGGCATAATAAAATGGCCTTTGTAAGTCAGGTTTTGTCATCCACTGGGGTGGACAAGGTTTCCATCTCTGTATTGACAATCCATAAAATAGTGAATGCAAGAGATGCCACAAATTAGCTCATGAACCAGTTCTTATCAGTCTGCTGGAAGACGAAGGCCTGAGCCATGAGCCATTTGTAGCAGAATGTTGGATGGCGTTCGCTGCTTTGTTCAACTTAATGAGCAGAACATAGCTTTTATTTCTAGCTTAACTATAATCAGATGTTAATGATCTGATTATTGCCAAAAGCGAGCCAAACATATGCCGGCATCTTCATTGCAATCATTGTTGTCATTGTGGCTGCAGAGGAAGGGTTGTGTTAATTACTGTTAGATATGAGTTTAAAAGAATCAGTTGAAATAAATGGAAAAATCACAGTAATAGTAACCTGCATAATTCTCCATATCAGTCTTTGACCTTTGGTCATTCAACTTATTAAGCATATCTATATCACAGCTTCACTAAATGCCAGGTGGGGAGCCCAACAAAAGTTTGTCAGGTTGCTGAAGACTAGGTGTGGAGTACAACACTGATGAGCAACTGCCACACACACTGTTTCAATACACTTGGTGTGTGTTTACAGAACAGATTACTGCTAACCAGAGGCTAGAGGGTCTAATCTCTCTTTGAGGTTTAGACTACATGGGGCATGAGGTGTGTAGGAGAGAGAGATATGACTATGTGGGGGGTTTTGTCCCGGTGAGGCCTGTGTATATGAGGAAGGCATAAGGCAGCTTGGTGTGGAGGGTTCCCAGAAGTTCAAATATTGAAGGTTGCTAACCTCTCCAATCCTTCACACCAAGAGTGTAATCACAATGTCAATCTTTTCAGAGTGACTCCCACAGGACGCCCCTGCTCTGAAGTGTTTACTCAAGGCATGTTGCTATACTGGCGCACTGAAAAGAGCTTGGTGATGGAAAAGATTTCCTCAGATCAGGAAGATCAAAGACTCAGTGCCGAGACCAACATGGAGCTGTGCTCACCTCCCAGAGATCCCTCTATAAAATGAGCTACAGACAATGGGAAACCAAGACGAACTGTGAAAGCAAACTGCAGTTGAAGCGAGATAGTTAAATAAATAGTCACTGTTGAACACTAAACCATGCTAAATATTTGCTGTTTTAAGTTTGTTAGTATTTCCAAAATTATTTCTATTTTCTGAATCCCAGAATATTAAGGTTCATGTGTAGATGCATGTTAATAAATATCTGTTTTAGAGATCTTGTATTACTTTCCATGTAATAAGACTATTAGGTCTTCAAAACAAACTGACAAGCCAGGATGATGGCTCTGACAACTTTTGAAAGGTTAATTCATAACATTTAGTTTAAACTTGGGTGAAAAATGTGGAAAAGATACCAACCTCAGAAGGAAATGCGAAGGACCGTTTGATGATGCTGGCGAAAGCATTATCCACCGTAAAACAAGTTATTTATTGAAGTATTTTGAGAAGAGAGCACTTTCCAACATAGATGGCATCATGAAGACATAATATCATGTGTTAATATGAATGAAGCCTTGCATGATGTAATGTCTGAGCAACATATGTTCGCCGTTCCCTTATCAACTCTGCAGCCACAGCTCACGTTTATGATGCCCAGTCATCTGAAAATCTGAAAATGACGCTTTCTGGACAATTAAAGCAAAGTTCAGTAAAACACACAATCGCCTGAAATATTTGCTTTTAAAAACTCAGAATTGAACTGTTAGGTGCTTTGTCCTGAAAGGCAGTGGTAGAGACATGTGCACTTATCACCAGTGTCAATATGTCAGCTCTTCATCACCGAGTGTAGCTGGAGTGTTGAGCCAAGGTGGATTAAGTAAATCCAAGATGAATTCAACACACTGTGTTTTTCTCCTAATCAGGCAACCTTGTACTGGTCTGCAAACAATAATGTTCCTCCACTGAAATGTGCACTGTAATTTTATCCAAGATGGTGCATTTTTTTACTTGTAAGCTACATGTTTGCAAATAATTTTAATCTCCTTGTTCGTCTCTTTCTTGTCTCGGATCAGAATTGCTTCAGGCTGGAAGTATCTATCTGTTTGCGGGCCCTGCCGATGGCCTGCACTCCCACTCTCTGCTGCTGGATGAGGAGAGAGGCAGTCTTTTGCTCGGAGCTAGGGATCACATCTACCTACTTGACCCGGACAATTTGGGCAAAACCCCAAGGAAGGTAACAGCTATACGGAGGAGAAATATACAATGCGTAGAAGGCAACAGAATGACTGAAATCTGAACTACAAACAGTTGCTCATTTCCTGCATCCAAGACATTGCTTAGGAAGACCTCAAACTATTTACAGGCTCTTCAAACACTCTTTGATGGAGCAGTAATTGTAGAAAATAAATTAAAGCATGATTCCTCCATGCGTATTATCTGAACTATTCAGTTTAGATCTATGCTTGTAGACACTTAAAACTCCCTGACCTCAGGTATTTGCTGTGAGTAGGAAAATGGAACATTCAGTCATTTAGTTTCATCCCATGACACTTGAACCTCTCCTACCATTAAGTGGGCTGACGTAAGGCACTTTTTTTTTTCCATTCTAATTTGGCTGAAAGGCACTCAGGCATGTTTTGTTTTAGAGAAGCGCTCACCTTTCAGTCAGCAGCAGTCTGCATCTGTCTGTCTGCTGAGGTCAGGGTCGCCATGTTCGAGGGCACATGCGTGCACGCTCTCCGACAAATGCGCACATAAACATACGCACACTCGCCATTTTGCGTCTACACAAACACATGCGTTCAGATGGGTGCCATATGTTAGAGATTGTGGATGTGAGCGTGTGTTTATGCAGCTGAGGTTGATCCATCAGTGAACGGACTGTTTATTTGATCTTTATCAAGTTGTTCTAACTGATAGTCATGCTTTCAAAGTGTTGCCTTTCTGGTCGCCTCTTGGGCCATCGAAGGTGATACCGACAAAGATATGAACCAAAAGTTTTAATCTTTGAGACTTGTGCGATCGGCCCAGACTGTGAATGTGATTCCTACCTGCACACGTAGTGTCTCCGAGAGGAGATGCAGCTGATATAGGATGAACAGAAAAAGAGCATAAATATTCCAGGCGTTCCTGCCTTATTGTTGATCTTTGGTGTGCTGGAAAAGTTTTACTATATATTTTTTATGCTTGTGTAGAAGCAGTGACAAAACCAGGTGCGAAAATACTCTGTATATGCTTTAACCCCTCAGTTAAGCCTTCACACATCCACCGATTGTATTGTAACACTGTAGTTTCTGTATGAATTCCTTTTCTATGAGCAGTACTGACGATAGCTCTCCTTGACAGGGCTACAGGAGGTATCAAACTAAGCAGATAAGCCAGTTATAACACATGTATGAACAAGGTGGGGGACATTGAAAGGGTATTGGAGAAGGGCTCTCTGTCCTTCCAGAGCTTAAAACGTTGATATAGGTCAGACGTTTTTTAGTTTGAATTTTGAAGCACTGGGAGTACGAATAGTGAAAGACTTAGCAAGAACACAACTTTTTAAAAGTAATTCAGAAAATGGTGAAATCTTTGAGCAGATTCTGCCTTTGACCTTTGCTTGTTCTCTCTACTGTCTTTCATGTTGGCTTTAGGTCTGTAAGCAAAAAAAGAAACATATGTCTGGCTTTAACCTGTCTGGTCTCAGAGTTCAGTCTGCTCTTGTTTTAAGCTTTAAAAAGCCTCTAAAAGGGCTTCAAAAGGCTCTTGGTTGCACTAAAGCTGACATTAGGTTAAGAGGTCAAGACTTTTCTCAGTTCTGCATTTTAACAAGCCCTATAAAATCCTATATTTTGTCTGTTAAGTAGCCAATATAGATATACTAAGAAAAGGGAGAATCTGCATTCTCCCTGTAAAATATGTCAACTGTGTTTGTAGACTATACAAGATTATTGATGTCATTGCAGATTCATTATGATGTGCTTACTTTACGTGGCTAAGATATGCAGATTACAATGCGAATGACAACATGGAATCATTATGGGGCTTAAGCTTCATATTTTGACAACACCGTTGAGCCGGAAAAAAAAACACTCACATACTTATCTGTCATTAGATCCACTGGCCTGCTCTGAGAGACAGAGTTGAAACATGCAGAGATGCTGGGAAAAGTACAAACGTGAGTACTTTCATAAAAAACGTAACAATCTTTTGATGGAATCTTCATTCATTAGTCTGCCCACAAGCTGTATTGTAAATTTTCCAGGCTTTTCATTATATTTATTGTCCTACTGTACCTCATCTTTCCTCTGTTTTTTTTCTGTCCCTGCTTGTTCCAGTTGGAATGTGCTAACTTTGTAAGAGTCCTCCACAATTACAACCGGACACATGTCTACGCCTGTGGGACAGGAGCCTTCCACCCCACCTGTGCTTTCATTGAAGTTTCTGGGCAGAGAGAGGTGAAGTATAAATGAGTGAATATCAAATGAAAATTCCTTGGCTGTATTTCATGGGTTGGGTTAACTAGTCTTGGAATATCACTCTCCTTTAAACCACAGGATGGTGTTTTCCAACTGTTGCCTAATACAGCAGATTCTGGCAGGTTGAAGTGTCCTTTCGATCCGTTGCAGCCGTTCGCCTCAGTCCTTTCAGGTAAATAACATCCGTTTTGCAAACTTATACAATGAGTCATGTTTATTTACGCAGAGCCATATACTTTCATACAAAAATTTGCATTCCTATGTTTATTTTCTATACTGTCCTCCTGCGAAGCTTCTGTGTTAGAAATAGACAAGTTGACATTTCTCAGGGTACAAGAAAGTCATCTTGCTGACAGTCATAAACAACAAGTGTTTGGCAGCCTTTCTGCCATTTGTTGCATATGCTAACAGAAACCTTTTCTGCTTTGCATATTTGGGTTTACATAAGTTAGACACCAGACAAAAGAAAGCAGCTTTTAATGAATACTCAAGTTTTTGTCATGTTACAGTCTAAAACTTAATTTATTTTTTTGTGACACATATAAGTGCACAATTGGGAAATGGAAGGAAAGCGCTACATACTTTTAAAAATATAAATCAGAACATTTTGACATTCTGATGTCCTGAGTCCACAAAGCTGCAAGCCTTTTGGGGTATGCCTATTCCAGTTTTTGCATGTCCTGAGACTAACATATGTTTGCCCACTTTTATTTACAAAATAAGTCAATGTGATTGAATAAAGTGTCTGCCTAGACATTCTTCATTTGGTTTGGGTCTGGATTTTGTCTAGCACATTGTAAGACATGAGTATTCTTATTTCTAAGCCACTGCATCGCAGCGTTGACCATGTGTTTACCGTTGATGTGCTGGTAGAATATAAGCCTTTGCAACAGTCTCCCCTCACTTTTGGTCTCTAGCATAAAATATAACAAAATACATTGAAATTGGTGGTTGTAACGACACAACGTTATAATCAAATATCTCTCCAGATCAGTACCTGTATGTGGGCACATCATCAGACTTTCTGGGAAAAGACACTACGTTCACACGCTCCTTAGGTCCTCCGCCTGACCAGCACTACATACGCACAGACATCTCTGAAGACTACTGGATCAACGGTATGTACACCCTTGCACATCTCCACATTAACATGCAGAGTGCACTCAAAACTTGTTTGCTTTTTTGTAATACTTTCAGCCTCACTGCAGACACAAAGAGCCGCCTGTACCCTCAGGATGATTATTGGCATTCCACAGAAAAGGAAACAGTCTACTTATTCATTTCACTGGAACTTTTATATGAATGCCACAACTGAACGGGGGCCACACCTACAGGGGAATTTACAGTGTGCCACAAAGTTCAGAGTCTGAGTCAAATGCACACACACATAAAAGCATGCACAGTCACTGAGCAGGGAGCCCTCTCTGCATGTGCGTCTTCGGTTTTAAGTGTTTTACAACCACTGACAGACTGTCGTGTATCAACAGTTGTCTCCAGAATCTAAATCTTTGCACATGGTCTCAACATTTCACAACCACATGGTCTGGGATGTTTGGACTAATTTTGTCTGTCTCGGCCTCGGTGTCTCTTGGTGTGTGTAAACAGCTTGTGCCGGTGGTGGGGCAGACAGACAGCACCCCATCTCGTTGAGCGCCTCTCTTCCTGTGAGCCTGTGCAACATCTTCCCAGAGCTAAAATGACCTCCTGTCGAGCGTGTTAGAAGCAGTTTATTAAGCTGTTCTTGTTGGGGGAATCACCCTCTGGTGTTTGGCTTGGCTTAAAGACGTTGAGCTAATGTTGATGTACTGTCACTGAAGCGGTCAAACTTTTTGTCCTGTCCCTCCTCTGAATCTGGATGGAGATGGAAACATGCTGTTTCCATTTATTGCACCTAGCACAGTGTTCATTACTTTTCTTCAAGTTGATCAGTGTTTACTTTATGATATGGGTAAAACATGAAATACAGAAATCATTAGTTAAATACGAAAACATACTTTAGATAGAAACAACAAAAGAACAACACAAACTCCGTTTTCTTTAGCCCTCTATTTCCCTTCAGTCATTGTGATAGTCACACCACTTAGTTTTTTTGCACCACATTTACATTTATCGAAATTGGGTGTCTGCAATTGAGGGCCTCTCTCTTCGGCCAAAAGTATTATTAGGACACAATGAATAGAGTAAATAAATTTGGATTTATGATAAACTACCATATATTGCAATACTGGTATTGTATGCTTTGAAATTACTTTCCAATATTCTTTAAAGCCTTTGTCCAAAGGATGTATACACAGCAACAATATTGGCAAAACTTTTCATCGCCAAATCTGCACAGGTGAATTGTATCACATACACTTACTTGGTAGAAATTTTAACCTTCCTGCTGTCTTAGAGCGACACTCAGGAGGAGCTAGCATAATTGGCCAATTGGATCGACTCTAATTGCCCTCAGTTCCCACACCTAATGCATATTTATGGAAGCTGAGATGCTAGAGCTCATAGAGAGTGGTCAGGATCTTATGTGATGGTAAAGAAAGAAAAGAGCCAGGAAACTGTGTATATGTTATTGAAATTCAGTTTCACCTACTTCACCTTCTCCGACATTGCTAAACAGGCATGTATTTAAATGATACTGACTGAAATGTTCTTAAAAAAAATCCAAATATTCTTTCTGTTATTTTATTTGTTTATGCAACAAAACACTAGGTGTTTTAATGGCTGATATAGAGCTCCACAAGGCCTATGCTATGTCAAGTGAAACAGGAATTAGCTGTTACCATGAGGTGCACTGTAGTTTAAAAGCCACATGACATTAGGTTTAATGGAGAAACCATTACCAGTCTCTTATGTTCTCTCTTCCTTCTTTCCTTTCCTCTGTGTCTGCAGAGGCCAGGTTTATTTCTGCTCATCCCATCGCTGACACTTACAATCCTGATGATGACAAGATATACTTTTTCTTCCGTGAGGTGTTGTGGGAGGGCAACGACAAGAGCATTCTCTCCCGAGTGGCTCGTGTGTGCAAGGTGAGATATTACTTGAGGAAAGTGTGGACAGTGGGAGTTTCTCAGAAGAAGCGGCAGCACAGTGCCATGCAAAAGTATATATATATATATATATATACTTTTTCTCTCTTAACACACAATATTGATAGATGTTCTATGGTTGTTGTTTTCTTTTTGATCAACAAAAGATGCCACATATTCTTAAAATGGACATAAAATTATTCATGGTTTTCAAAAATGTTGGATAAATACAAATACACACTTTACTTTTCAGATTTGCTTTCTGAAAAGCAAATCTGACAGACAAATCTAGACATACAAATGTCTGTCTAAAAATATCATTTTAGACAGGCATTTGTGCAATAAAAAAACTCTTGTTTGCACAGGTGGGACCTGTGTTGTTGCATTGACCAATCAGATTGTTAGTTATTATGAACAATATAAGTTACATCATGCAAAGAAAGTTGTAAGATGTTATATTTGATGATAATGTTAACAGTCAACCAAATTATATTTAACCTCACAGCGAAGCAATTGTAAGCTTAGAATGACAGGGGACATATTTATAATTGGGGACCTTAGTGAAGCACTCAAAGTACCATTTGTCACCACAAATGGAATTCAGTGGTTTGTAATTAGCATTCAAAGATATATTGTTAAAACTCGAAGGAACAGTTGTCAGCATGTTTATATCTTGGCAGACGTCTGCAGGGCAGGCAGAAAGGAGATTCTTTTTTTTTTTCCCTACCATCTGATACCCTGGAGTAGTTTTTGCTTCTTTTTTCTTACCTTTACATTCCTTATTGGTGGATGACTATTTTCTCCTATGTGAAAGGACATACTTAAGGGCCCTTAAGATTAACTCACTTTGATGACGGTCACCATGTGAAGCATCTTTCGAAAGTGCATGCATTTTTCAAAAGGGGACACTTATCCGCATTCTTGTTTTTGAATGTACCAAACCCTATCCGTCTTGTTTAACTCATCCACTTACCTTTCCATGCCCCACTTGAGAACCCCAAGCAAAGCTCGGTCAAACATTGCAATTTGAGGAAAGTAATTCATATGCAAAGATGAAACATGAGATGTTTTGTAGAAAATGCTTTCATTTCAGAACTCCCTTCAAACAAGCTCCACTTCTATTTTTTTTCCTCTTAGTTTCTTCTTAAATATGACAAGTATATAAAGTGCTATATAAAGTGCTCATTAGTGCTAACTATGCAGCAGTTCTAGGAAGGCCCAAATATAATGAATAAATAAATCGCTATAAATCCATACCAGAGGTAACAAAGTCCAGTCCTTAGAAAGCTACTATACTGGTGTTGACTGTGCTATAACCTTTAGATGCATCCCTTCTCCAGCACTCCTGAATTAAATTCTGGCCTATCAGGCCTGTGCAGAGCTGCATGACATGTTAATGAAGGAAATCGGCCATTTGATCAGGCTATGTTTGACATGGGCACCATTGATTTAGAGGTAGTTAATACGACTTAGAAATGGAATAAATTTGCAAATGAGTAAATAAATATGTCACTGTATGTTGTACATGAATAAATAACGTAATTTGTCTCATAAAATGTTTATCCACTATGTGTAAAAGTCATAATAATTTCATGAACAGTTTTATTCGTCCTTCTTCGTCCTCCACCATGAAGTTAACGTCGCCTCCCTAATTAGAGCCTAACATTGGCAGAGGATGTCAACTTCAGGCCGACATTTTTTAAATGTATTTGATAGTCCTGCTCTACAGCTCAGAATGAATTTACTTTAGTGCCAGCAGTATCCACTGTAGTCAACAGGTGGGGCTAAAAATTTGATTGTGAGATTGTTCTGTCATTGATTTCCTGTCCAGGTTAACAAGTCAGACATTAAAATTTATCTGTTGAGCAAAAGTTAATTACATTATTTATGATGCACTGCTACACAGAAACCATGAAGAAATTAGTTAAATAAAGAAATACATATTTGGGAATTCACAACATATTAAATTATTATTATTATTATTATTATTATTATTATTATTATTATTATTATTATTATTATTATTATTTATTTATTTATTTATTTTTTTTTACTGATTTTAATTCTTAAACATTTAGGGCAATGCACTATAACTATTTAAAGAATCATTAGCGCTTCATATCATTGTATCCAAATGTAAAACAATAAATTAAATTGTACAACTAGGGCTTTGTAAGTTATTAAATTATTAATCTGTTTATTAGATTATGACATTTTTAGGGCTTTGCACATATTTAGGCATGTTGTTTAAACAAATAGTGAGCGTAGTCAAAGTCTCTGATGTTGTGTGCACCTCCACTATGAAGATCACTTGGACTCTACAGCTCTATTAAAAGTTCCCTCATGTCATTATCAGGCCATGGCTTTGTGACTACTTGCTGTTGTGTTTCAGAATGATGTCGGCGGTCTTCGGAGTCTAACCAATAAGTGGACCACCTTCCTCAAAGCCAGGCTTGTGTGTTCAATTCCAGGACCAGATGGTGTGGACACACACTTTGATGAGCTCCGTAAGTGACTATGTGATTCAAAAGTGAGTCAGGACAATAAAATGACTTTTATCTTCTAACAGTGTTTTTCTGTGAGCATTGTATTTAATGAGCAATTGAATCAGCACATGCACAGTGGTAGATGTAGGCAATAATAGATTCCAGGTGAAAGCTGTAGAGTGGTGTCATTTAAAATAACCTTTGTGTTTCTCTACTTTTTTTTTTTTTGAAGAGGACATCTTTCTGCTTCCTACCAGAAATGAAAAAAATCCCATAGTTTATGCAGTCTTCTCTACTTCCAGGTAGGTCACGTTTTGTATCATGTTCACAAACTTCTTCTTTCACCCCTGGCTTACATTGTTCTGCATTTGACCGTTTCTTTAAGTTCCATTTTCCGGGGCTCAGCAGTATGTGTATATAGCATGGCAGACATAAGGGCGGCGTTCAATGGACCATATGCCCACAAAGAGGGGCCTGACCACAGATGGGTGGAATATGAGGGGAGAATACCATATCCCCGTCCTGGAACGGTATGTTGTCTGACACATAGATGATTACAGAAAGAAAAATTGGGTCCTTCCTGGCTATAGATGTTATTTGGACAAGTCGGGGAACAAAAACACCCCACAGCTTTCTTTTAAATTACAAAATCATAAACATTAACTAATTTAAATGTTGAGGATTAAAGGGTGAAACACTGAAGAAGCTGTAGGGTATGTTATCATTTGCTTACTCAGCGTCATTACAAATGACCTAACCTTGGCTTTCAGGAGGTTATATGACATGTTAATCAGGTTCTCATTTAATTTGTTTAAGAATTCTAATCAAGGCAGTGAACAGGATGCTTGGGGGATGTGGTGCTTTATAAACCTCAGGTGCACAATTGAGTGAGGGCTCAGTATGAGCTATGGCAAACAATAAAGCAGGGAAGAGGGGATGCACAGATGTTTCACATTAGATTGTCATGCAGTTGTCATTTTTACCACTAGATGGAGACATACATAAGGAAATGTGACAAAAGGATGTTCTTAATAGTTTAAAATCTATACAACAAAATATCTCTAATAATAATAATAATAAATAAAAGGGGGAATCGTTTTTCTTTTGTTTTTTAGTGCCCCAGTAAGACGTATGATCCAAGAATCAAGACTACCAAAGACTTTCCAGATGAGGTGATCAGTTTTATTCGATTCCACCCGCTGATGCACCACTCAGTTTACCCCCTGGCTGGTCAACCCGTCTTCACACGTGTCCGAGTGGATTACTCCCTGACTCACATTGTGGTGGACAGGGTTATGGCAGATGATGGGCAATATGAGGTCATGTTCCTGGGAACAGGTGAGACTTTTTTTTTTTTTTTAAACACCAGAGGGCAGTGGCTCACATAGACTCAGCAAATGCTCATGTGTATCAACAACTAACATTTTTAGCAGCTTAAGACTCTCTTTGTGTTCAACTACTAGTGATGTCTAGACAAAGACTGGATATACTGAATATACAATCAACTATACACACAATATGCATGGCTTACATAAGAAATAAAGCCTTTGAAATCAAGGTGATACGAATGATTTCAACACTTTATTTCTGTCTCTGCTGCAGATGCTGGTTCTGTTCTGAAGGTGGTGAGCATCACTCAAGAGAAGTGGTCAACAGAGGAAGTGATTCTTGAGGAGCTCCAGGTCTTCAAGGTGAGATATACAGCTTAACCTTGGACACACAAATATATATATATATATATATATATATATATATATATATATATATATATATATATATATATATATATATATATATATATATATATATATATATATATATATATAAAGATTTGCTTTCAGACATATTGTAGTAATTTTGTGGTTGTCAATGGAGCAGCTGTCTCATAAAACCACAATGTGGTTGCCCTGCCTTTCTAATTGCCATGTCTTTTGTTTATTCAACATCACCTATTATTTTTTTCTTAAACCAATGCAGCAGTGTTTTTGAGGTGTTTTCCCATCTTGTTTCTACAGGTTTCATCTCCCATCTTAACACTGGAGATTTCTTCTAAAAAGGTACATTACCCAGGTTGCCCTCACAGCCTTACATCAGTGTGTCTACATAAATGACATTTCTGTTTGCCCTTTCGATAATTCGCACCTCATGCATTCCGTATGTCTCATGACACATGCCTGATGTGTCACAAGACAAGCTTTTTATTTGCCCTTCTCCTTGCTTACGGATGCATCCAGGTTGACACTGCGTTAGACTGTCCTCCTTCTCCTGCAGCTCTTTCACTCTTCCATCTAATTGCATTGGGGTCAGAGGTGTCAGTAGACACTTCAGCCCCAATCACAACTGCTATTAATCCTGAACACTGTCTGACCTGTTTGTGCCTGCATGTTGTTGTTTCCAGACATGTCAGGCCGTATCCTTCGAGTTGCATTTGTTGGCATTTTGAAGCTAATAAGATATTGTAACATACAATTAGTAACTAACGAACACCATAATGTTGGATACAAAGTGCTTTGTTTTGTAGTTGTGCTTAGTTAAGAAAGTTACTTTAGTGACGCCATTTTTCTTTGTAATCACCACAAAAATTCCCAGCTTTTGACAGAAAGTACTCATTACATGACAGAGGAAAAAACTGTGCTCTCCTCTACATCAATAGTAAATTTCATCTTGGCCACAGTTTTAACAGTTATCAATAACTTTCTGGCATAATTTTGGTGGAAATATTTAAGTTTCACGCCTACGACCAGCACCCCATAGATAACAACCTATATATGAACACTAAAGAAAAAACATACAATAAAACGTGTTGAGCTTTCTCACAACGCTATCGTCTCTTTGTCTTTTGCAAGAAAAGTGTTCCACAGCTTAAATTTCAGAAATATTAGAGCATGAGTTAAAGTGAAAATTTCAAATGTCATTCTTATTCGTATAAAGCAAATTAGTGTTCACAGATATCTAAGCCGCATGATTAAAGGATAAAACAGTTATTACACTTTTCAGCTTCTGACACTAAATCACATTTCAAAAACTGTCATAATTCTCAGGGCAGCTCTCCTGTTTTTACAAAATCCTCTGATATGGGAGGAAAATTCCCCCAATCACTGATAATTTCAGGTGTTAAGGAACTGACTCGTCTAGCATCTCAAGGAACTTCTCATTTTGAAATATAACGAACTGCCAGAGAAAGCAGATGCAGTTATGGGAACATCAGAGGCTTACGGGATTAACCCAGAGTTATGACTACAAAACGGCCTAAAGAAAACATGAAGACGAACATAAACAATCAATAAAATAATCAACATTTTCAATTCAAAAAACATTTTGCTGCTAAATTAATGAAGAACACATCAGCTAAAGAACAAAAACATTTAATTGTGTTTACTCGGTTATTTAGGTTCGTCAACCATCAGACTGGTGCAAAGTGCTGTTATTCCCATTCAGCTTTTAAGTGTTTCAGGAAACCCTGATTATTCACATAATTTCTTTAAAAAAATATCTTATCATTCTTCAGTTGTTCAAATGTCAAAACTACTTGGGCTTTTTTTTCATCCATACAAAATGTCATTTCAATGTGGAAAGACAGCAGTTGAAATAAATCATTAAAAGGTCCAAATTAACATTGCATTTATGCCAAAAATGACTGAATGTTAACAATCTTACAGGAACCTTGTGTAGCTTTTCTTTTTAAAACAAATTCTACAATAATGCTGTGTTTGATTTTAGCAACAACTATACGTGGGTTCCAAGGAAGGCCTCGCTCAAGTTTCCCTCAGCAGATGTCACCTGTATGGCCAGGCTTGTGCTGAATGCTGCCTGGCACGAGACCCCTATTGCGCGTGGGATGGACACACATGCTCCCGATATGTCCCGGCATCTAAGAGGTGGGACAGAGAGGAAATGAGATGCAGCTGTGCAGTTCCTACGTATTATTTTTTTTTCCGGTACATGTTTGTGTTCTTGAAAGAATTGTTGTTTAGCTTGGGATTTTCTGAAAATCACATGTTGTGCTTTATGTTTTTATTAGATCTTTTTGGTATGAGCAAATTGTTTTGTAGAGAGAAACTGTTTTTGATGTGTCCTCTAAAAATGCTTTGGTTAGAATTATTTTTTTTTTCCACAATTTATTCCGCACCCCGTCTCAGTGTCACCATTGTTAAACAAGCTGTGTATGTCGTTTACCCATGTTTTTGTTATTTGTCCTTTCATGCATGTGTCTAAATGCTACAGAAACAAGACCCAGCAGTTATGGGTCACACTGCCTTATTATTAGACCGTGGGGATGCTGTTTTTGTTTTGGAATTAGTGGAGGCCCTGCTTTCTTGGTTACCCCTGATCTTTGAAAGTAGATCTTAAGTGATTATGTGCTACAGATGTCCCAGGAGGAAGTGGAGGAAGAAACAATATAAACTAAAGGAGCCCAAGTGAGCAACATCACAAAAGAGGACAAGTAAACTCTTGTCTGGTGTGAAATTTCAGAATTATTTCCTGTGAAGCTGTTTGACAGAAAAAGAAATAGAATTAAACATATTGAACTTAAGGTCGATGTAACATTTCTACTTCAGGAACCTTATCCTGGGGCAGTTCTGTAAATCCCACTGTTTCCACTGCAGTTACTGCTAAAAACTGATCAGTGTTAAAATGTTCCCCATAAAATGGCCCTGGTAGGAAGACAGCTGTTATGAAATTTCTCCTAACCTCCAGTAGGGATATTTAAGGAAGGAAGGAGCATGTCCAATGGGAAAAAAATGTTTCCATGATATATTTCAGTCATCCAATTTAAAGGGCTCTATGGCTCATATTTTCTGCTAACTTCACCTGTAAATCACAAACTTGATGTGTTTTCTTTTTGTGTTGGCATTGAAAGTGCATTCTTAAGTCAAAGTAATATTTGGATTTTAATCTGTTTATATTAGAATGCTGTACAGTATTTAAACAGTACAGAATAGTTCACCATTATAATCATCATCAGAGGTGCTACTCATCTTTTCTGTTCCACAAATGCAGTCAAGCTGGAATTCTGGTTTATGAAATACATTTTACTTCATAACACCACTGAAGTCATTGTTGAATTGACTTTGATGTAGTCAAAGAATCATCCATTATGTTTTTTTCCGCCCTCTAATCACAGGCTTTTACGCTTGTAAGAGGGGACTTTTCCTATTTTCCTCCTTCACTTGACAACACTACTCTGTTGCAAGTACAGAGCAGGAGGATAAAGAGAAGCATCAAACTGTCAACAGATGTAATGTAAAGAAACCACAGCAGCAGCCAAAACTGAAACAAATAAAAGACTTGGGCAGATTAAGTGTTAATGGTAATTAGGTTTCTAGGTTTGAAGATTCAGAGTGACATAATTCATACATGCCAAATCAGAATACAAGTAAATGAAATGCAGCTTCTTCAGTAAAAGAAAATACACCTGCATACCTTTTATAAATAATAAAGGAAACAAATTGAGATGTGACTGTAAAACATTTGGTGCTTATTTTGCATTCTGGTTTGGCATCCTTGCCTGGGGTCTTACTGTTTGGAATTTGCTTGTTCTCCCCATGTGGATTCTATCCAGGCACTCTGGCTTCCTCCCATAATCCAAAACATGACTGCTAGGCTAACTAGCACTAGGCTAACTGGTCTGTCCCAGGCTTGGTTGTTCTGGATTACCATTCAGTGACCGCATGACCGTCCACAGAGAAGCAAAGGCATCTTAGAACTGTTTGTAAAGCAAATATAATTTGTGTAAAATAAGCAAAAAGGGATGCCAATGTAAATCTATCAATTTAGCTTTATCAACAATTGTGTCCATTTGTGTACATGATCACTGCATTTTTCTACTTTCACACTTGTGAAATTGTAAGATCTACTAAGGAGATTTACATTTCTTATAACACCAAGCCATAAACTACAAGAAGGGTACAAATCATTTTTGTACATGACTGCATGAAGCTTAATGAATGTAGATGTGCATTCAGCATCTTTGTCTTTGCTTTTCAGACGTTCCAGAAGACAGGACATTAAAAATGGAGATCCTGCCATTCAGTGCTGGGACACAGAAGACAGTATGTAGACTTTATTCTGCTTGGAGACTTATACTATAAATCACATTAACATTTCCCACTATGCACATTACTCAGTTGCTACAATGCAGGAGGAATAATTAAAAAGATTCACAGTTGGATAATTACCTATTTTTGTTTTACGTTTTCAGGTCACGGTGGCGGCAACGTGGAGGAGAGAGTTCTTTTTGGAGTTCAGAACAACTCCACCTTCCTTGAATGCATCCCAAAGACTCAGCAGGCCCAAATCCGGTGGTACATGCAAAAATTGGGATCTGAACGTAGGGAAGAGGTCAGTGCTCATGATAATCCACAGATTGTTTGCACAAACCAGCCAAACACTCTGGCATGAACAGTTTAATGTCTTCCCAACTTACTCCTCTTTCTCTAAGATTTCTGAAGATAGCCATTATTGCTTTCTTTGGATGTACCTGAGTTCTTTTTTCTTTTTCTGGTGGATCAGAAAGCATGGACGTTATTGGGCCAAAGACAATTATTGCTTACAAAAGAATGTTACAGTGTTCAGAAACTTTATATTTGACTTCAGCCTCTCTGGCTCTGAAATCTGAGTGTTGAACACGTTGCTACAGTTTTCATCGCTCCCTGTGTAGCTGACGTTTATGGGTGTTTATGACTTTCCATAAATTTTTGCACCTTTCCTGTCCTTGAGGGAGGTAAGGAATGACTTACCTCCCTCAAGGAGGGAAATTCTGCTTCAATTCCCAAAGGGAAATTGAAGCAGAAGTGAAATGTGCAAAACTGTATTATGAAAGTGAATTTTAATCAATATTTTACTGTCACTACTTATTTTGTCAATGATCTGGATCTTGCAGATAAGGTGTGTGTGTTGTGTGTTGCTGTATTACTAAGTATCTGCCCGATACCAAGTAAATACTAAACTACTATCACTGATATGAATTTCGATACTGATGCTTTTTTCCTGAAATATTGTTATCAATGAAATATTTGGTGGTTTGACTTCAGTTAGTTACAGTTGTAATAAATATATTTTAGGAAAATAAAAACATTTTAACTATAAAATGACACAAATAGAAATAAAATACTTTTTTTTTTTTTTTTCAGTTTCTCTGGTCACATATTATATTGTGAAAGCCGAGAGAGACAGACAGACTGTTTGTGCAGATAGTGTCGGAATGAAGCTGTGCTTATGAGGGAATTGAACAGGCTGAATTTAAAAGAAAACATACCTTTGTAATGTTTGAGCACAAACATTTTAATTCCTGCGTATGTGCTGACATGAACTACTTGAGGAAAGTCAAGTAACTTGCTGAATATATAGAATAGAAGAGAAGTTGCAAATAAAAGTGTTAACTATTCATCTTGGTACCCATATCGATATATAGATTGATATACCCAGCCTTTCTGGCAGATAAGAAATTAATCCTTTGGATTAGTTTGATTGAGACCAACGAGGCACAACTCACAACTAAAATACTTCCCTCTGTAAAAACATGTTTTTCAAATCAACAACAACAAAGGTGTACTGTTTAGAAAAAAATAGTGTAGCATCTTTTCTAAGAAATCGATATAACTGATATTTTTAGTAGAAACTAGTTGATGAGGAACATGATAAAAACTCCAAAGAGGGAAAAGGCGCATGCTTAAAAGATCTATTATTTTCAAGTAGAATATATGAAAGTTTATGTTCAGAAGTTTTTCATTAAGTCTGATAGGGAAACATTACAGACTTTGTATTTGTTAACCAGAAAATCCAAAAATATATGTATATTTATATATATATATATATATATTTTTTACCTAAACAGAAAACATGTACAATGGTTTAAATACCTATTTTAAGAACTGCAGACAAGGAAAACCTAAAATTGTCAGAAACTACTTTGCATGCAAAGTATTCCAACATGTGAGCTGTCTTTGGCTTCAAATGGGAATCCAACAGCTGTTTTCCAACTGCGTTCTAAAACCCTTGGTCATAAAAATTTAAGACAAGCAGAGGTGCAAAGAAAAACATGAGGTGGAAAAGACGATTTAATGTGTAGAAATAGACTCATTAGCTATAATTTCCTTCACTGAAACAACAAAGATATGTTTATTCAGCCCTTCTTTCTCCTGTCCAAACATTTAAAGTCTTGTTTCTCCCATTATTAATTGCCCTCCTGCTGGCTAACTTACACACTCCTCATCTCCGACTCCAATTTTCTTTCCTTCTAATTCACCCTCTCAGCTGTCTGCTTTTGGCTTTATGTCTCGGGAGAGAATCTAAGTCCAGACAGGTGCAAAGGACTCCTGCCTTACAGACTCTGACTAAGGAAAACACCTTGTTCTTTTGTCTTTGGTGTGTTTGTCTGTCTCTGTGTTTATCTTTGCAACCCCACAGCGGAAACCATAACAAAACATTCGCAATGCACAGCCATGTGTTTTAGGATAGTTAACACAATGGGGTGTTTACTATGTTTTTGTCTAGGAATGCAGTGATAGTTGACCCGTTGCATCAAAGTAATGGTGTATAAGCAAAGTCTTCCTCTGAAGGTCCTCTAAGTTATAGAAAGAAGTAAAGATTAAATGAAATACATAATATTAATTGAGAGAATTGGTTAGTTTTGCAACAGCCAAGTTTAGTGTTTTATTTATCACAATGTGCAAATGAAATATTTAATGCAACAATAAATGTTTTAATAAAATACTAAAACCTAAGATCTCCTTCAGACTAAACATACAGCAACCATTGAATGTATGTGTATTTATCTGACTAAAACAATTACATTTCAACAGAAATCACTCACATTTGTTAGAAATTTTAAAAGTGACCTAAGTTCAGTAAAAAAAGGATTTTTAACAGAATATATTGTGGCTATGCTTCAACCATTTTAGGAAGAAAATCTTGACTTAGTGTGTAGCAGCCACGTCAACAAAACGGGATGGGGCTCATCTACAAAATGAGTCACTGAAGTTTTCTGCTAAACAAGCTGGGTGTTCACAAAGGACTTTGTCAAAGCACTTAATGGGAAATTGAGTGAAAGGAAAAAGTGAAATTCACAGACACTTTTGTGACCAATATGGCCCCACACTTTGTTCTTGATACAAGGGGGAGCAAACAACTCAAGAGCAACAGCAGAACGATCAAATTTAGAGTATTTTATTACAAAGAAAGTCACTTTCCAATAGTGACAATAAAAACAGTCCTTTTTCTTCTTAATAAAATCCAAAGTTCAGTAATTGTCCTTAAAAGAAGTCACCAATCCGAGGCCACCAGTTGGGCTCCACTCATCACGCTGCTCCAGGTGACGGCAATCTGCCTATAAGTCGCTCACTTGCCGATCCTCAGCTGACTCTGCGACACTCCAGCACTGTTCCGCTCTTTGGCATGCCACGCCTCTTTTCAGACTGGCCCAGCGGCGTGGGCAGGTTCCCTTCTGCCCAGATCCTCTGCACTGAGCCATCGGCCCACCTCTCGGCTCTCCGCGCCTGGCACACACGCGCCTGTTGTGTTTATAAAATTCTCATCTACAGTATTTAAGTTTAAAATTTTTCTCCTTCTCTGTTTTTGCTTTATTCTGACCAATTTCCACTTTAAGCCTTGAATTTCTATCCCACCCTAATCACCTCACACTTTCTATCATGATGCTGCTCAGTTTGTCGACTTGGTTTTCTTGTGCCTTTCATGTTGTCTAGACAGCTTCTCTCTGTGTTTTCCCCGCTGTGTTTTGACGGAGACATCCTCAGCCAGCTGCAGTCTGCACCTGCAATGTAATGCTCACTCTCCTCATGTGCTCCCTTGTTTTTATCCCACCGCTCAGGTTATTAAACATATTAACTGAAGAAATGCAGCTGTCATACTCACAACATCCTTGCAAGAGTGTATGTTCACCTAGTAGGGTCTGAAATATTTTACCATTAAGACATAACTAATGAGAAAGGCATGAATGATGATAAAATGCATGCCGTGTGTTCATTAAATCAAGGCTTGCCCTCTTTTACAACATGTGAATTTAATTTGATACTTAAGGTGTCAGGGTAACTAAAAGAAAATACAAATATGCATCTGGGTGTGCCTTCGATGCAGAATTGTTACTTTGATGTGCTGCATTGCCATTATTTTTGGAGTGGCTAAATCACACACCATGGTACAAATATACACAAATAAAACAGACCATCTGGGTGAGTTTAAATGTCTGGTGCTGTTTCTTAGTCACAGATGCCTTTATTTCGGACTGTGGAGACGCTTAAAAGACCCAAAATGAGCACATAAACGCTGATTGAATTGTTTTAAATTGAGAAAGACTTTTATATGTTCGGAAAAAACTCACGTTTTGCCAAGTCACTGCAGTGTATTAGAACACGGCAATGTGGTGGAGTAGGTAATATAACACATGTCATATTTATTTACAGCCCTTCAATGGCTGCAAATATGTATATATTTTATTGTGATTTATGTCACACACCAACACAAATCAGTGCATAAAGATTTGGTAAATGGAAGGAAAAATATAACTTTGACATTCAGTGTTTTCTTTGTTAATGTCAATCACGTTTCTTCAGCAGGAACAGAAAACTGTATAAATGCTTAATGGGTGCGAATACCTTTGCAGTGAACTGTAGACACTAACATTCACAAGGAACAACAAATCTGTCACACACATACAATTTGTGTTACTTATAACTTCAAATAGTCACAGGAGGACTATGGATGTTTACTTTTGAAGAAGTCAGACATGTGCAAGCAGTAACAGTGCACACACACACACACACACACACACACACACACACATGCACTGTTTCTCATGGTCCTTCATGGTCATCTTAACACTGCTGCATTGCTTGAAGTGGAAACAGAAGCAATGCCATGAGATTAATCATCTGGAGGGTAAAGAATGGCAGAATCCGAAAGACTGACCTGCTGTAGATGTCCAGGTTTCTATTCTGAGCTCTTGGATGAGTCATCAACGCAATGTTCGATCCAAGTTGGTAGGCTTGGAGTAATTCTGGAAAAGTTCCCATGTTTTTCCACATTTTCTTCATTTGACAATAATGGCTTTCACAGTGGCTCATTTCAGTCCCAAAGTCTTTAGGCCCTCCTCATGCTGAGATGGGTCATAAGGAGACTTATGATTTCTTCAAATCAGGGCATATTGCATTGTGTTTGAGATCTTTTACCATTGTTCATTATTGTTATCTGACAGGTTGTATTTAAGCAATAATTTGATTTCAGGTTGTCGTTGTATATTATAGATGTAGTTGGAAACTCATAAGTGTATCACAAAAGCAAAATTACAGAAATAGATTTTTTTCTTTTAGATTACATACACTTTCAATCTTAATACCATATTGAGTGGAGTTTTTTTTATAGCAGAAGGCTTTATTTGAAAACAGACGTGATCTTTTCATCTCAGTCTCTCTGATGAGTCTCTGACATGTTTGTTTTTGCCTCCCAGGTCAAGCTGGACGATCGTGTTGTCCACACAGACCGAGGACTTCTAATCCGCTCCCTCCATGCCTCTGATGCTGGCGTATACTTCTGTGTGGCTCAGGAACACACACACTTCACACACACTCTCCTTCGTCTCACGCTGCAGCTTCTCACACACGGACAACTTGACAAAAAACCCAAGCTCAGTGAAGATGTCGCAGAGCTGCACCATAACGCAGAGGCCCGTCAACGTTACAAGGACTATTTGAGAGTAATGAGCTCTCCCTTCGACTCCTTGGAAGAGTACTGCGATTCACTTTGGCTGGATAAGAGGGCCTCCAGGATGAGAGGGAAAAGTTTAGGACATGGCAAATGGAAACACATGCAGGACATGAAGAAGAATAGAAACAGGAGACACCACAGGGACAGAGAGGAAGACAAAGAGAGAAAGAGCCGAGGGAGGATAATCAGGGCAGTGTGAAGGCGAAGAAGAGGGACAAGACATGAATATTTTTATAAACAAACTTTGTACTGTACATTTAAGTAGGGGGTTAAGGGTGAAACTAGTGGGACACAGAAATGTAAAGTTGCTGCCCCAAATGAGGTTCTGACAAAGTTCTGCCAATTTGATATCTGACTAATTATCCAAATGTTTCTAAACCTTTACACAATTTTTTTTTTTTCATCTGTATGTTTATACCTTGGAAAGTGAAAACAATACCGATTGCACACATGGTAACTACACACAATTAGTTTATAGTGACAAAGCAGTTTTTGCAACTTTATCGTCTATAAGCTTTAAAGCCATATTTCTTTCTCCAGCTGGATTCCATCAACACAACATTGCTTAATAAAAAATTTTAAAAGTAAAATAAAAATCTAAATACTTAAAGAAAATTTGACGACATTGCATAAATGTTAAATGAGTGTAAATATTTATGTAACATGTACAGTAAGTGTAGCATTCCTCTTTTTCTGCAATACCGTTTTGTATTTCTAAAAAAGATATATTATGTTGTATTTCCTCCCTCCTGTTTGATGTAGACTTGATAGAGTTTGTTCATTTACTACTGTTTCTAAAAGATATTTAAATAAAATTACCTCACATTCGTGATCAGTTTTATTTCGTTTTTCCCATTATAGGCAGATATGGAATCAAACACAGTCATCGCTGCACTTAAAGCACATGAAAAAAAAAAAAAAAGGGTTAGGGTTAGTTCAGCTGAGCCTCTCCTGATTTAGCAACTCAATTCCCCCGGCGCTGTGCAGATGCCACAATGATTCAGGACCAGCTGGTCTGTTGTTCGATGCGAGTGTGGGTAATAGGAAGTGGGCATTTTCAGGAACATGAAAAACAATACATGTCTCTAAAATGTTTTTAAGGGAAAAAAAAAAGTTTAGAAAGCTTGAAAAGTAATTTAAGTAGCAAGTGTTATATAACCAAAAGCACCTGACCTGATTTACATTTTATAATTACATAAGATTCAAATCGATGGAGCATTTGTGCATTACATACTCCACACAGTAACATGTTTTCTTCTATACAATGCATTGCTGTGACAGCAGAATACGTACAAATTAAACAGGGTTGTTGATTAAATGAATGTTTAATTGTCGTTGGTGTAAGAGCTGGATATTTTTGCACTCGTCTACTTTGTGTTTATTCACAGTGAAATTTCATGCTTGCTATAACAGAAATAATAAATATTTTAGGCACTTCCTCCTCGTTTATAGTTTATTTATCAGTCAGCTACAGAGAGCAAACTGCTTTCTCCTCTCCAAAAAGGAAACTATAAAGGGACACCAGAGTAGCACAATAACAAGCAGTGAAAAAGCTCAGAGCAAGTCCAACATGTTCCTTTCACATTTCTTGCTTAATGTAATAGACTCTTAAGAAGTTTGTTTATTTCTAACATTGGCAGAAAACATGTACTACCTTTAGAATGCTGTAGTGGTCGATATGTTTTAAAACAAATCTGGGAGGATTAATCCCACTGTCTAGTAAAATAACTGCATGCTAGACGCATGCAGCTCTGCTTAGGCTTTTTTTACTAGGACTGTTCTAACTTTGGTAATGTTTTATCCTGGATAGAAAGGTTTGCTCAATAAATCCCATGGTTCTTCTTAATACGTTCCCTGTGCGTGGTTAACCCGGAGGTTAACATGACCTTTACATTTGAATGGAGAAAAGTCATTAGGAGATGATTTAGTGGTATGATATGTGGCTAGACAGGATTTCTAGAAGGAAGTGGTGAATTTGATGTGATTGGAGTAATGAGAGTCCTTTGGGAATCCCTGTGGAAGAGCTACGAAATAATGGCAAACACAAAGGCCCTTTAGCAGAGTACCATTAAAAAACATTTATTTACTTGTGTGCATTGATCCATATGGTCAACTTCACCTTCACATTCACATGTAGATCCTATAAATGCGAATTTATAGGATAATGTGAAATCTTAATCTTATTTTTGGACCTAGAATTTAATTTTGTCTGATGTTATAAACATGGGTTATTTGCCTTGATTTGGGTTTTCCCCCAACTGGCTTGAATTAAACCGGGTCTGTCAGCAAAGTTTTGAACGATGACGTCAATTTTCTGCACTGCTTTAGAATTGAAGTTTGCTGTAGTATATTAGCAATGGCAGTGACCGAAGTGAACAAAGCCATTCACATATTGAATTAACACTAAAAACCATTTCTTTTCAGTTTGGCACTTCTCTCTTCTCAGTGGAGGACGGTTGTTGTTAATGTTGTTTTTGGGTAAAAAATAAAAAAATAAAACCTGTACACAGTCCATGACTCCAGGAAGTAACCATTTCTCAATAGCTGAAAGTCTAGACCCTAGGAAAGGTTAGGGTAAACAAGAAACTCCTGCAAAAATTAAGTGGAAAATAAATGTGAGGTGGGAGTTTAAGGAATGTCTTAAAAATTAATGTAAAAGGTCAAAAAATTGGGAAAAAAGTGCAAAGCTAAAGTTATTCAAGGAACTAAGAAAGTTAAAATATAAGACTTATTGTGCTAAGACCTACACAACTCAGAGTGAGCACTCCAATGCTTATTGTTGCTGATGAAATACCTCTTCAAAATATTACGGGGAACAAAGGATTTCTCAAACATATGTGAAAGAATCAAGGCAGCACACCAGGTATAACATGATGTAAAGCTCAAAAATGTTGATTTTACATAATACTGCCCCTTTCGGGCATATTGGTCTTGTGATGATCAGAGGGAGAATAACAAGTAATTGGCCCATTCCTCTTTAAACTGCTGGTTTCATTGTCCACCTGGCTTTTACTGGCAAACTAGGAGCACGGCATGCTTACCCAAACTTAACAGATTGCCAACTTCTTTTTTTTTTCTAAAATCCATTTTCGCTGATCCCTTGAACCAGGACCCAGTAACGTCCTATCAACAGATTGTTGTCTCTTTTTTAACACATTCAAGCCAAACCAAAGTCACAGAGTGGTTGTTGTTAATGTTGAAAATCCGGAACAGAACAATATCTGGATCAGGATCTGGACTGGCCACAAATTGCAGACAGCAGTTCAGAAATAGACGACTCGCGGGCCGGATGTGGACCGTGAGCCGCCATGTTAGGGCCACCGACCTCGAATGGCCCTGAATGTGTGACTGTTTGAGGGTCACATGTTCTTATACAAAGGACTTGTACTGACAGGCACTTCAAGCAAGGCTGTGTGAGTATAAAACTTCAGGGTCCTATTAAAATTCATATGTCAAAAACTCAACACCCAATCATCATGGGAGGCTGTGGTTGCTAAATCACCAAGACTAGAAAGGGTATTTCAGAGGGCCTTTATGAAAACTGTGTGCCTTGTTGCGAGTGAATGTTTTCATCTGATATGTTCAAGTACACCACATTAGTGTGAATCATTTCAGGCGTTTATCTTCTATTATTGTTTAGTGTTGGCTTCTCAATGCCCAAATTAAGATGTCTAAAGCTATGACAGCAGGATCTGAGGCAAAGGGGGAAGAAAATGAGCGGAATTGAGATGTTAGACGATAGAGTCATTTCTCTGTTTTTATTAAAGGGTCTTCTGCAGCTGTGCAGGT
This sequence comes from Poecilia mexicana, assembly GCF_051168715.1. NCBI lineage: Eukaryota > Metazoa > Chordata > Actinopteri > Cyprinodontiformes > Poeciliidae > Poecilia > Poecilia mexicana. The sequence goes on from NW_028263375.1 coordinate 14,842,138, forward strand.
GTGTGCTGTTCAGGCGTTGACAGTCAACTTCTGGGCCAATGCATAGGCAACCAAGTGTTGCAGAGGTCTGTTGGGCTGAGGAGTATTAATGGCTGCCTGAGGGGTTTTTAGAAAATGAGGTATGTGTGCATGAGCTGGAAACAGTTGTTCCTTCAGTGTAATAACTACCTGCACTCCCTTCTGCCTAATTTACGGACATAGGTAATCTCTCATCTCTGCAGGATCTGTGGCAGGACGGGCAGGATATAGTGAATAACGTGCACCATGTACTAGCTGTTATATACTGCATGTGAAAAAGCTGCTTTCAAAAGACATATAAATTCAGGAAATACCTCCCTGATCTAGTGTTCTCTTGTGTATTAAGCTGTAGGTCTGTATTGTTGGACTCAAGGCTTTTAGTTAGGAACATTATCATCTCCAACTGGGCCAAAGGTCACAAAAACATCAAAAGACTGCTATGCATTTCAGATAAAGGTTGTAATATGTTGTATTCAGGCTCCCATCATATGTGAAAACACTTAAATAGTTTTTTGTTCTTGTCTTGAGCTCATTAATGTCCAAATACATGGCTAATTTTAAACTTTGTGACAGTTTAATGTTGCGGGACTACCTTCAATTTAATTGCTCTCTGAAAAATATCTTATTTCGTCCAACATGGAAATGTCAGTCAAACAAACCTTGGGAGACGTCCTTAGATTTAATGCAACAGCCTTGTCATATATTACTCATTTTGCCGGATGACAGCTACAGAATGTTGAAACATGTGCCTTGCTACGCTACACATAAATTATTGAAGAAAAGACAAAAACAGTGTTGTTGCGTCCAAAGTATTTGGCAGTCCTTCATTTGCTTTTCTTTATTCAATCTTAACACAAAATCCTTCCTGCAAAGAACAGAAACTGACTGTACTCTTTAGTAATATTAAAAATGAAGTTGACGGGATATCATTTAGGATTCCCTTGTCAGACATTTTGCCTCTGAGACTATATCAAGTAATTTAAAAAAACAATCCATGGATTATTGATTTTAAAAAATTAAAGCGCAAGAACTTTGACTGATGGTATAAAGCCCAGAGATAAAAGACATGTCTGGAAAAACAGATAGTCTGTTTTCTCATACAGAAGGATTTTGATTACAAATAATTAAAATGATTAGTGGTGCAGTTGGTAGCACTGTTACCTTGTAGCAAGAAGGTCCTGGGTTTGATTCCCGGCCCTGGTCTTTCTGCATGGAGTTTGCATGTTCTGTGCATGCGTGGGTTTTCTCCAGGTACTCCGGTTTCCTCCCACAGTCCAAAAACATGACTGTCAGGTTAATTGGCCTCTCTAAATTGTCCCTAGGTGTGTGTGTGTGTGTGTGTGTGTGTGTGTGTGTGTGTGTGTGTGTGTGTGTGGGGGTGTGTGTGTGTGTGTGTGTGTGTGTGTGCATGGTTGTTTGTCTCTGTGTTGCCCTGTGATAGACTGGCGACCTGTCCAGGGTGTAACCCGCCTCTCGCCTGAAATGTTAGCTGGAGATAGGCACCAGCTACCCTCCTGACCCCACTAAGAGACAAGGGTGTATAGAAAATGGATGGATAAAATGATTCCTGTTTTCCTTTACAGAAAACAGAACTGTGACTAAGATGATTATAACTGAAGTGATCCCTTATTTTGTTAGATCAGATATGCTAATGATTAATTTTAAATGAAAAAAAGTTTTGGTTAAATGAGTTGTGGTTTTTGAGAGAGAATATAAACTGTGCAATGTATGATAGAATGAGGTGTGACAACTGCTGTGGAATAGTGGTGAAATAAAAGCACATGACAGATGAGGAACTGGCCTTAGAGGTTTTCATGAAATAAAGAGAGATATAAGGAAATAGAGGGGGGAAGATCATGCCTATTGCCTTTATTTATACCTATACTTTGTGAAAACGGTTCAACACCTCATGAGGTTGTGGTTCGGATTGGCCATCCCTCATCAGCTTTCGAATAGCTCCTGATCAGGTTTAAACTCTGCAGGTTTAGGAATCTCACTACTCTTTGGATAGAGAGCTGGTGAAGTGTTAACCTCTCAAGGAGGTTTTAACTGGAGAGGGGCTTAGCCCTTCAGACAATGAAACCCCTTATCATCACAGGGGAAACCAAGGAAATAGTGGATTTCTGCCTGCACATCTGGGGACCCGACATTGGCATAATAGACACCTACAAGCAGAAGAAAAGGCAGTTCACAGCTTCTTTTGTCTCCTAGTTGGAGTCACTAAAGGAGCTATTACTGCCATTAACTTTTAACTTTTCTTCAGCATAGAAAGTATTCCTGGATTGCTGATTGTATTTTTTTTGTGTGTATGCTGTTTTCTGAAATTCCCAGCCTGTTCTGGCAGATGGTTGCTCAGACTGAGCCTGGTTCAGTTGGAAGTTTATTCCTGCTAAAGCGGCGTTTTCCTTTTCACTGTTCCTTGAAGATGCATGATCACTTTAAAAGGAAGATTACGGAGTCACTGTCCCAGTACAAGTGACTGTCCATCGTTGCTACATGTTCATCCAGGAGAAGTAAATACTGCAAGTCAGTGATTCAATGCGATATGCTGGGTTTCCTTCCTTAGATAGATACGTTTAAAAAATAAGCTGAACATGATGATTGTTTGAAAACAAAGATCAATTTGGAATGCACGTGTCTGACTCAAAATGTGATTTTATGCTGGACTGAATCACATCATATGTTGTGAATTGGTGCTTTTATATATTAGCTTAATTGAATGGACAGAAACAAATTCCACAGTATTTTAGACTTTAGACTCCAAAGTGAACTTTCTCTCTTTACAATTTTCTACAACACTTTAAATGCAACTTATTATTTGATTTGATCAGAAAATATTAATTGAATGTGGCAAGGTGGACTGTAACCATAGCTCTTTTATTGTGTAAATGTAACCAGATACAGCACTGTTGATGTGAAAACAAGTCTTTGGTAAAAGGGAACAATATCTAAACCCGTCATGTTCCCCCACCAACTACTTTTTATGCAAGTGGTGTTAAAAAATGCAGTATTTTGTTCAATCATAATAAAAAGTGTTGCCTCTGAAAATATTCCGCCTTGCCAATAAGTTGCACTTGAAACAGAACTGGGAAAGGAGCTGCACTGACATGTTTCACTTCCAAGAAGTAGATTTGATGCAGCGCTAACTGCCATGAAAGGAGGCCTAGCATTACTCAAGAATATGTTTAGAGGTAGTCTGATTCATTCTAAGTGTGTTTTACAACCAGCTTTGCTCAGATGAACTATGAAAACCTTTGACATTTTTCTGGTGCTTTTTGGTTTTTCCTGTTGCAATACTCAAAGTAGTGTTCTCTATAGCATATATGTCATAATCTGAAAAAAAGAAAGCAGAATCATAAGCATTGCTTTCTTCCAAAATTATGCAACAGTCAGTCTGATGTTATTGAAATTCAAGAAGTAAATGGTGGCAGTAGAGGGTAGAGAAAACTGTTATTGAACATAATAAACAATAGCCTATGTGGCTGTCCTGCGTCTGCCCTGTATTGTAGAAACCCCAAACCACATCTAGTGCCACGAAAGTTAATGAGCTGAGTAAACATGAACATTTTCCAGAACCGTGTGGTCCAGAAAGGATTTTCAGATATTTTCCTAGCATCGGTGTAAAGAAAGTACTCAAATTTCAAACAGGATTTTTCACATGAACACACATTTTTCCTATTTATTTTTTTTAAACATATCAATAACTTACAGCTTCCAGATAGTCTGGTGGAGTAGAGAATATAGCTCTGCCAAACTACATGTCATGTATGTTTATTTGATTCTTGTTGGTTTTGAGTGACAAACATGAATACATACTTACTTTATTCCTTAGCTCTAATGTAGTCATGCCAATTTCAGCCCTGGCAGTGAATATAGTGGTAAAAACACATAAAAGAGGGAATTTTTAGGAGCCTGTTGTTTTAGGAAACACAGTTCAAGGGATTAAAAGTCTGAACACCTCTCATTGGCTCTAAATAATCAGTTCCTGAACTCAATATTTGGACATATCTAAAAATCAGTTCGTGAGATCCTGAAACCAAGATTTTATACTGCTTTCCCATAAATGTACAATTTTTAAGATCAAGGTCAGAAAAGGTTGAAGAAGATCATGTCGACACCATGTAGAACTCTTAGTCCTCAAAACTCTGTAAATATCTGGATTGTTCATCTGTAATCTCTGCTTGGCATACAATTTTGGTTTTTTGGGCCCTGTGTGTTGGGTTTTTTGTTTCACAATGAGGCGACATCTGAACTAAAGGCAGACTACTTGGACAACAGCTCTGTCTTATATTGAAGCCATGCTCTTTTGTGCAATAAATCACTAGAATATTTTCTGAACTAAAACTTTCCACAAAAAATGTATTGATTTAACCAAAAGCACTACTTTATTTTGCTGGAAGCAAGCATCTAATGGACCAAGTTTAAAAACTGGAGGAATCACATTAATTAATATAAAAATTGGGGTTTAATTTTCACCTAAAACTTATATTTATAAAACAACTTAGAAGCTACTTTGATTAAAGAAAATGACCCCCCCTCCCCACCCCTATTCAGCAGGAGCTGGTGGTGCAGTCCAGTTATCTTCTCTAAATAATTAGGTGCTCAAAGCCCTGACCAGAATTTTTGTCTAGAAAAACTCCCAAAGGTCAAACAAGATAAGAAACCAGTAAAACAAATGTAACAAGAAATATTAATAATAACCAACCAAAGATGAAAAATGAGTTGATAAAAATATATAAGTGACATAAATGTGAACCATTTTTCCATCTTTGAATTTTATGATGTACAAAAAGCAAAGCCCAGAAATATGTGCCGAGGTTAGACAGCTTGGCCTTGGCCTTGGCCTCAGAGGAAGTGGTCTTGACGTTCACAGGCTGAATGTAGCAAACTTACGGATAATAGCCACAGCTGCCCTGGGGCACACAGACAAAGGCACTGCTGCCATCCACCGACACCACCAGGTACTCTGACCACCAGCAGTAGACAAGGTGGGTGAAGTGTCTTGCTCAAGGACACAGAAACAGAGGTGGACATTGTCCATGTTAGCCAAGCTGAAGTGACAAAAGGCTGGACTGTCCCTCAGCTGTGAAAATGATTGATTTATTTGTTTATTTTAGCATTGTAGACCCCATTTTATGAATCATTAAACCATATTAACAACAACAACAACAACAACAACAATAATAATAATAATTGTTATTATTATTTTATGTTGAATGACCTGTAAATATGACAAATGCAAACTTGTGAGGAACATGTGAGATGGGTCTCTCACTAACTGAATGCTGATGAAAGATTCTTCTTGTTGATCCACATTTGAAACTGTAGCTGGGGAAAGTTATGAAGAGTCACAGTGTGATTCATGTGATCTGCAGTAAACACTTAATACTCAGTCATCGCACAAATTATACTTTTAATTTCACATGCTTCGTGTACTCCCATATCAAGGTGGAGTTAATGTCTTATAGTTTAGCTGTAAATATGCCAGATGAAGATAGACACTCTAATGTTAACCCTAATGTCCAGCAGTAAAAGTATTTCAGTTTGCATATCTCCCTGAGTGTGTGCGTGTGTGCGTGTGCATGTGTGTGTGTGTGTCTCATGTTGCTGCTGGCATCTGCAGATCTAAGTGGGAAACGGAGTGAGAATATCCATGAAATGGATATGCCTTTCAGTACAGTTTGATGCCGCACCTTGTTGACCTTTTGCCTTTTAATCTGGTTTTCCATTTGGTCGCATATCTTTACCACATCTTTATTTTGCACTTCTGTGGCACAAACAGCCCTAATCTGATTTAGCAAACATTCTCCCCAAATTATGCAAGACATACAAACTCTAAGGACATCCGCCACAGGCTGATCTGAATGATTGTGAATCTTTTACCTAAATACTTAAAGTCTACTAACCATTTTTTTTATCCCACATGCACAATATTACAGTTAGCATTTAAAGAGAACAGAAACTATCTTCACTTACCAATTCAAATGTACCCTTTTGCTAAGGCTCAAAACCTTTCAGGAAATACAACTTCACTTCCAGGAATAGTTTTATAGGTTTATGCAGCTCATTACTGAACTATAACATTGTAAATAGCGGTAGGTTCTAACTATTTCTTTTAGATGTTAAAGGGAGTGAGGTGCCACAGTTGGGGAATGAAAAGCTTAGTTAAATTGTTTATCACTCTAACAGCTGCAGCAACATGGGTTTTGACTTGATCCTGCTAAGAGAAGTGAAAAAGCATAGGCTTGTCAACATGTCTCTGCTAAATAAGTGTAGTTTTGCAATATTTATTTCCACTCAAGACGTTTTTTTAAGACATGCCTGCATATTTATCTCAGTCCATCACTTTAATGAGGGCCACGCTGGCTGTTTTGGAAAGAGAATTAGTTGTTGTTATGTAATAACACATGCACACAACAGTCCACTCTGTTTTTGCACATGGATGAGTTCCAAACACAACAGTTTTATTGAAACCGAGGGATGTTAAAGTCCCCAGGTGCCAGTCTAAGTTCACAAACACGTTACAAAAGACTAAATCTGGCCAGTGTTTACCCGAAAAAACCAATGGAAAATGGCAACCTCAATAAAAACATAGTCAGACTAATTGTAGAAACTATACATACATATCTTCAGGGACCCAACTAGCCACAATTTTAAGACATTTGTAGACTTCCATCACACGTATGTTAAAATACAATTTGTTGTTAGGTTCTGTGTTTTGAGTTCGAGTTTTTGTCTGTCTAGTCCTGTTTTCCCCTGAGTCTCTGTCTTGATTGATCCCAGCTGTGTGTCGTTCCTGTGATTACCCTCCCAGTGTATTTAGTCCCACCTGTTGTCAGTGTTCGTTGTCGGATCCTCGTCGTGTCTATTGTTGTCTGTCGTAGTCAGAGTCGTCTGCATCAGTCTGTCCGTCGTCGCAGTGGAACTGCTAAGTCCTGTGTCGGCGTCAGCTCAAGAGTTTCAGTCCGTTATCCAGTTGCTACCGGTGTTAGCTGTGTGCTTCCTTCTGCCGTGCTGCCTGTTGGACTGTGAGCTGCATCAATAAATTCTTCATCATTATCACCTTCATACCTGGGTCTCAGCGTTCTATCCTCACCACCAACCACACACCATGACAGAAGGATCCGACCAGTAAAGGTGAGGATCGCGGCAAACATCATGGACCCAGCAGACCGTCGCTACCTGATCGGCGAGATCAGGAAGTATCAGGCTGAGTTGGCAAAGCCATATTCCGCGGCCGGACGGCTAAACGCAGCTACCAGGATAGCGATCCACCTGGAGAAATGGGCTCCGTTTCTCCCTCAGGTGTGGCTGGGGGAGTTACTCCCGGATATAGAGCAGGAGTTTCAGACGGCTAAGGAAGTGCTGTCTGCAAATTCCCAACCTCCCAAGCTGGATTCTCGCTCCACCACCTCTGCTCCGGTTCTACCCGTGTCAGCTCCAGTCCCTCTGGTTCCAGTCTGCCCGTCTCCAGCTACAACAGTCCCCATGGTGATGGGGTTTCAAGGAGCCAGGTTGTCCCCGGGACGTCAGGCGGCACGGTTAGTGGCGTGGCCCGCCCCCGAGTCCGCTGCCGGAGTGCAGCCCCCCGAGCCTGAGCTCCCCGAGTCCGCTGCCGGAGTGCAGCCCCCCGAGCCTGAGCTCCCCGAGTCCGCTGCCGGAGTGCAGCCCCCCGAGTTTCCTGAGTCGGCTCCCCCCGAGTTTCCTGAGTCGGCTCCCCCCGAGTTTCCTGAGTCGGCTCCCCCCGAGTTTCCTGAGTCGGCTCCCCCCGAGTTTCCTGAGTCGGCTCCCCCCGAGTTTCCTGAGTCGGCTCCCCCCGAGTTTCCTGAGTCGGCTCCCCCCGAGTTTCCTGAGTCGGCTCCCCCCGAGTTTCCTGAGTCGGCTCCCCCCGAGTTTCCTGAGTCGGCTCCCCCCGAGTTTCCTGAGTCGGCTCCCCCCGAGTTTCCTGAGTCGGCTCCCCCCGAAACCCCAGCCGGCCATCCTGCCGGCCCGGCGGACCCGCCTCCACGTCTCGGCTTTCTGCGCCGGAGACGCCGCCCGCCGGACCCGCCTCCGGGACTCCGGTTTCTGCGCCGGAGACGCCGCCCGCCGGACCCGCCTCCGGGACTCCGGTTTCTGCGCCGGAGACGCCGCCCGCCGGACCCGCCTCCGGGACTCCGGTTTCTGCGCCGGAGACGCCGCCCGCCGGACCCGCCTCCACGTCTCCGTTTCCTGCGCCGGAGATGCCGCCCGCCGGACCCGCCTCTACGTCTCTGTTTCCTGCGCCGGCGGAGGAGACCGCCGGACCCGCCTCCTCGCTTCCTGCGCCGGCGGAGGAGACCGCCGGACCCGCCTCCTCGCTTCCTGCGCCGGCGGAGGAGACCGCCGGACCCGCCTCCTCGCTTCCTGCGCAGGCGGAGGAGACCGCCGGACCTGCCCAAGGGGATCCGCCTCCTTCGCCGGCGACGCCCGCCAGACTGTTCCCCTGGGACTGTTTATGGGCTCTTGCCCTCCGTCCGTCGCCCCTCCGCCCACCCTGATGGGTTGTTTTCTGTTGTGCCTTTTTTGGGGCGTCTGGTAGCCGCCCCTTGAGGGAGGGGTACTGTTAGGTTCTGTGTTTTGAGTTCGAGTTTTTGTCTGTCTAGTCCTGTTTTCCCCTGAGTCTCTGTCTTGATTGATCCCAGCTGTGTGTCGTTCCTGTGATTACCCTCCCAGTGTATTTAGTCCCACCTGTTGTCAGTGTTCGTTGTCGGATCCTCGTCGTGTCTATTGTTGTCTGTCGTAGTCAGAGTCGTCTGCATCAGTCTGTCCGTCGTCGCAGTGGAACTGCTAAGTCCTGTGTCGGCGTCAGCTCAAGAGTTTCAGTCCGTTATCCAGTTGCTACCGGTGTTAGCTGTGTGCTTCCTTCTGCCGTGCTGCCTGTTGGACTGTGAGCTGCATCAATAAATTCTTCATCATTATCACCTTCATACCTGGGTCTCAGCGTTCTATCCTCACCACCAACCACACACCATGACATTTGTACTTAATTCTGGCATGACAGCATGGCTTTGCAAAAGCTGTGAGAATTGGCATTTTCAAGCACTGTCAGCTTCAGTTTCATGTTGTAAAGACAAATAGGAAGAAAAAGGCTTTCCAGATTCAGGCCCATTTATAGTTGAGAAAATGAAGGCTAATCAAAAAACAAAAGGTCCAGCCTGAAGGGTCTATTGTTTATACCTGTAACTGAAACATAACTTCCAGAGCTCTTCAACTCATAATTTGCTTCATTATTCACTCATTATGGCAAAGACCACAGCCTGGCGATCGTAGAAGGTCATCATAGAGCTTCCTTCGCTTTAAAAACAGACTTGTCTGATGGATGATTCTGTGCTTTCACGAAGGACAAGCTGCCAATGCCTCTCTCATGGTGATAAGGCCCATTTCCAAGCATTTGTCTTAATGAACTCATTCCACATCCATTGCAGAATAATTACTTTTCTTAATCATCACCAGGCACATGGAAGCCTATTATGAATATTGTTTATGTTAGGTTTTAGAAACTATGAACTTTTATATGTATGTGGTGTCTTTATTGTGCGTCTCTCTTATCGCTGCTGCTTGTCTTTACCTTGTCTTTTAGAAAACCAGCCCATATGGCACGGTCACTGATGCGTTTCCGAACCCCATGTGCATGTGGGGTTGTCATGTTGCCTCATGCAACATTCCTGTTATCCAGCATAGGGACTTGCAAACTCCCACTGCAACTATGCAAGGTACAATATTTCTTCCCCTCTCAAAGTGCCAGCCTGGTAACAGGTACACCAGCCACCAATTTTGGCAAGCATGAAGGGCACAGTTATCATCAGAACAGAAGGATATTCAACCTACTTCACCTTCTGCCAGTGACAGATGACTGCACTCACTGCCACTTTATGGCTCTTTCTGCAATACTTAATAGTGAAATATGTGAACGAATGAGCAGGCCATATATTTCACATGAGACATGGAGGTCACATTTAACCTGCTTTGAATTTTATGGTGGTTCAGATTTCCATTTAATGTTGTGTGTGTGTGTGTGTGGGGGGGGGGGTGCGTGTGTGTGTGTGTGTGTGTGTGCGTGTGCGTGAGGGTGTGTGTGTGTGTGTGTGTGTGTGCGTGGGTGAATGTTGCTGAATAAAAAGAAAAGAGAAAGATGAAGATATAAAATTTGTGATCATATAGTATGGCATCCTCAGTTCTAGATTCCTTTTTCCTAGAATTTGTTATTTTCAGTACCTTGAGTTATTTAGGTATTTTGACCTGATTTAATTCTCTCCTGCTGGTTGTATTAACGTCTTGACATTTACTTGGATTTTTGAATTACCAATGAAATTAAGAATATTACGACTCGTTCAGTAAATTTATCCCTGTCTTACAATTCTGTCTAAATCTGGGATTTCTTTTGGCACGGTCTCTGACTTTATGACTGGGAAAAACATCACTAAGCTGCCAGCAAGTACCTTTTATTATGTAAAGTTATATTCATCCTGTAAGATAAATATACATGATATAGATCCACAACATAAACATCAAACTACTGTGTATAATCCTAGAGGGATCCAAGAGAAAAAATGTCCCCAATGCACTTCAAACTGGCTTTGTTTATGCAAAGTGTATGGTAATGGTTATTCTCTCATGTCTGTAACTGTTAGATTGTTCAGATGAGGGAAAATAAGGGAAGATGGATTACAGAGAGGTATTACTCTGCTGTATGATTTGTAAGGCTAGTACTATTATGCAGATGAGTGGGTTATATGTTGTTAGGCACCAAACAGCATGTCATTATTTCTGTAATGGCAGTGGAACGTTAATGTTATGGCTTATGCAGTAATGTGCTTTGTCTTGCCACACGACTCACCCTTAGCACCAATTAGCCACCTGGTACTGCATCTCACATGCTGATATATAGCCCAATCTAACCTAATTCTCTATTCTATGTTGTGCCTTATTTCAAAATGTTGATTTTCTTTGTCTTGGACAGATTACTCTCACACACTGTAAAAATGGATTCTAGGCTTAGGTTGGTGAAGCTTCGTGAGTTCTTTTTAGGACAAAAATGTAGCATTATAGGATGAACAAAAATTGGGTTGATGTCTTATGTGAAGAAGTCAGCCATAGAAAAGCCATTTCAATTTAACAGTTGTGTGCTGCAAATAGTTAACTAAATAGTCAGGCTAATAAAAATCTAAACTATTCACTCATTAATCCATCCATCCATCACCATACACGTTTATCCCTATTGGAGTTGCGAGGGTTTCTGGTGCCTGTATCCCGCGGTCAACAGTCGAGGAGCGGGGCACACCCCGGACAGGTGACCAGTCCATCACAGGGCATCACTGATTAATATGTAAACTAATTTTAAGAATAAACAGAACAACACCAGCTGGCACAAAACTACAACTCTGACAGCACGTTTCTCGTTGTTCATTGCGATCTTCAGATATGTGCTGCTTGCAGGGCTGCAGATTCACTGGAGATTTGCTCCAAAAAAGTTGACATGTACTCCTGGCGTTGCTCAAGATTAAACTCCTAATTATGCTCCTCCACAATGAGCAGCTCTCTGATAGCAGACCGCACCTTTTCGGGTCCACTGCGGTGGTTAAGATGTTATGGTTTGGTTTGGAGTTTGTAAGCTCTGTCTTTACTCAAGCAGTGACATAAATCATGGGCCAATCAATAAATGCGATCTGGTGTCAATCAAATTGCTTGCACGCAAGAGTATAGCCTAAAGAGGTTACAAAGCCCATGGAAGAATCTTGCAGGATCTACTAAAGGAGATGTATCTGGGCAGAGAACACTGGCTTTTAAAATAGCTTATCTGAAAGTGAAGGGTATGATGAACTCTCTAAACGTTTTGTTATTTAAAGCTACTTTAAAAACTTGCAGTTAATTCTCATGTCACTTTGAATCAATTTAAGTTTCTCTCCTGTTTTTCTCAGACCTAAACCTTAAATGTCCTGGTTTGTCTTTTTCTGCAGTCTATTGGCATAAAAAAAGAGCTCAACCTAATTTGGAGTGACAAGCTTAAACAGAGCAAAACCAATTACTACAATTATCCAATTATTTCAAATGATATATGATTATAAGATATCATCACCAGTAATACTGCTGCCCATTTGAAAAGCTACTCAATATTAGGCATTCATGTCTCTGGTTTCTATATGTAAACAAAGACACTTACATTCAGTTTATTTTTCAGCCCAGGTCAATTTCCTGTCGTCATATGATTATACAGGCTATGCAGGCCTGTTTACCTTATTTGAGCCAGGGACAATGATGAAGCTGTCAGTTTCTGTGGCAAAGGCAGCAGCTCAGGGTCCCAACCTATTACCTGACATGTGAGAAGAGTGCTTATGTGTTCCTGTGTGGTTGACAAGTGACAAGCATAAATCACACTGCTAGGCATCCACTGATATGTTGCCATTGGAACTCCTGCGTCCATCTATCTATCCATTTTCAGATTCACACCTCCAACATCTGAGTCAACAGGGGCACAGTAGTATGTCAAAGCTACAAAACTACCGTTTAGCCAAGTCAGGCTTCTAATCAGCAATAACAGCCTGCGGTCTTCAGGAATCTGAAGTCGAGAAAACCCCTTCAGCACTGCAGGAATCTTACATCCTGATGATTATCCCATCTCCTCCTCCTCCTGTCTCCTCCTCTCATGTGCCTATACTCTTACACTTCTTCTCCACCTCCTGCTCTTCATCTTTGCCACCGGTCTCCGGCAATTTATTACATCGGACCCTGTGATGACAGACGTCTTAAGCACAGATCATTATTTATTACATTTCAAAATGGAGGCTAGATCCAAAACAGTCAAGTGGTGCATATTTGAAATGCAATGTATAGAAGCAGCTTGTACTGAAAAGCAAGTGTCTTCTTGTCATTGAGAGCTTTGGTGGGGGTCAGTGGCCAGGTCATGTGTGTATGTCAAGCAAAAGAGATGTTCACTGAAGGACGAAGGCTCCTGTGTACTCATAATCTCCCAAAAGACAAAGTGTCACTTCCCCACTTTGCCTCCTTGCTGACTCCTTCCCATTTCCCCCCAGCTAGCGGTAGTACAGATGGGACTATTCTTAGCGTCAGTGATAAGCTTGTTTCTGGGGAGCAGTCACAGGCACTCTGCTACGCACAAATGCACATAATTAAAAACTAGATAACTCGCTGGTAATCTCTTGAATTTTTACCTCTCTGAATTAGACATGAGGGTTGTTTACAGACTTATCCATGATTCAGTTTTGGGAGTGAGCACTATTTGATGTCACTGTTGAAAGAACTTACCTTCACTATAAATAAAGATAAGGATTACCTTAAGAAGAAAATGTGGCACTGCTTTCTAGGGTGCTGCTGGAGGCTATCTACTTCATAGTATCACTGTGGGTTGTAATAATGTAAGAATTTTGCATTATTATAATGCAATTTACAGAAAGATAGCATCTACAACAAACAAAGGAAAAATCAATAGAAGCACAGAAATGAGACTAATGTAGCCACAGGCACCTGTTTGTGGACTGAAACGGTGAATTAAATAAAAAAAGGGAACATCACCAAAGGAAATCTACCCTAGCATTGTGACGGTCACCTTGTTAGGCCATAAGCACCTGCACCCAAGAAAATCCCTTTAAATTAAAGGAATATGATGCCCCGTGATGTATATGTGGACCACATATTTAAACAATTAATATTGCAGTTCATGAAACAACGTTGTAGGTTGTATTGAGCCATTGATGTATCACCGAAACAATGCAAGGAGTGTGGGATTAGTGGTGTAGACGTCACAGAACATCAGCTATTGTGCCTGAGAACCTTTTTTTGTTTTTGCTTTGTCAGTTATAAGATGACTAATAAAAGTATTTAAAGAGTTTGGCACCCAGTCCGTGGGATTTTGTTTCTACGACTGACGAGGACCTGCATCTGCAAGTCGTTGGCAGACATTTGAGTTACAGACTGAGTCTGAAGCCCCCCACTTGCTATTCCATAAACAGTTTTTAATTGTACTTTACGTGATTTATGGTAAGTGAGAGGGATGGAGCAGTATCTCTCTGTCTCAGCACTATTTTGACACATAAAAAGCTGACTGAGGTAAAACAATGCTGGTTTCTGTGGCTATACTGAAAATTATTGATGCTCCTAAAACAAAAGGCGTTTTGTATCGTTTCTGTCCTTCTCAAGTTGCCTGGTAAGAAATCATTACTCATTTTGATGTAAATAAAATTTCATTAGGTATTTTTGGTTTTCATCACAGCTGGATAGAAATGTTGCTGTTATTGGTTTCAACACAGTCGGTGTTTAACTGGAGTAATCTGGTGGATTGGTTTCAACAGTTTTGTTTTTTTTTAACTATCAGAGCCACAGCTGCATGATCTAAAAATAAATCTTTTCATAATCACATACACTCTTTTGCATCACTCTACACCACAAACTGCACAGTAATGACTTTTCACCTTTTTTTTTTTACTACAGTCAAAACCAACTTTTTGCTTCACAACATAACAGAACAGACAAAATCTCTTTTGTTTTTATGTTTGTTCTCTGACTTCATCTTCCATCTGAGTGACACAAAGGTGACTGTTTTTGTGGCCTTTGGCTCCATTATAGTAGAGTAATATTTTAAAAAATTAAATGATTGCTTAGGGTTTGTCTGTACTTCTATTTCTCACTGTCTGTAATTTTGAAGACAAAAGCTGTAGTGCTTACTCTCTGAAGACCACAACTAGGCCCTTTTTCTATACCTGTGACTGAAATTGGGCAACATGTCTAACTGGGTGTTAGCGTGTGCTTTATTAGTCACGCTAAGATACCCATGTCCAGTAATCTGAAAAGTCTGTTGGCATGTAGCATCTCATAACAGGAGTATTGGCTTTCAGACCACACAGTAAATTGATGTCCTCTCCACCTTCCCTGAATATAAAATCTTCTCATTACCAAATAAAAGTACCAAATAATAGCCAAATAGTTTTCATTTTCAGTTATTTCTCACTAATAGGTATTAAAAGAGGTAGTATTATGTAAAATTGTTGAGCTTTTATTTTTAGCTCTATTTAATGTTAATGTGATTCCCTCGTCCAAAAACATACTTGGAGTGTTACTTTGATTACTGAGAAATCCTTTAATTTCCTGCAGCAGCCATTCAGGTGTACAAAATGCTTGGTTTCACTGAGCGCTGCCTTTTCCACGCAGCTCCTCCTTGGAGCTGCTGTCTCCAAACTGAGCTTCTGTCTCAAAGAGCGCCCCTTCCCCACGGCGCCTTGCACCACCTGCAATTAACAAACACCTGGTACAACTGGGCATCTGCCGAGTTCATCATATGAGCTGCTTGTCAGTGCAAAGCTGGTAAAAATATTGTTAAATGCTTAATGGAGAAATGTTATGATGATGTGCTGAAGGCGGGGAGTTGGAAAGAGCAGGAGCTTCTTAAAGAAATAGACGCCCAATTTCAAGACACAATGCAATGTCAAATTTATTTTAAGTCATATTTTATATATACATCATATTTATAACAATTGATGGTAACCTAGTTACCTGACTGTGCTATAAAATGACCTAATTAAAAATAACAATTGGATATGTGTTCAAACTGCTCACAGTACAAAGCAGGTGTGAAAGTAATTAACATATTTACGTGAATATTTCTTTAAAATGAATTAAACGATTGTTTAGATGTACTAATGTTTTACACGACTGTGTATTTCCAGCAATGTCTTGAAAGTCTTGAAAGGACAGAAAAAAAGCGCTTCAACAGGATGCATAAACAAGGTCACAGTGCAATTGGCTGGCCCCCCTATGGAGCTGTGAATGTTTTCTCCATGCTGGCAGGGAGTGTGTGAAAGGTCACAGCAGAACCGGACACTACAGTTATTGTCCTGAAAAGCCTGACGACATATTTAGTCTTATCACAGACAAATGGCTAGCTGGAAGTTCTGACTGACCAGGAAGAAGCTCATGTGTTTGTATCTGCATGTAAGCATTCTTATTGCTGTCGAACATTTATTTTGTTAGAAAGGGAATAAAATAATTCAACTTTTATGCCAAAGGTTGAAGAATGTTAAGAATTAAACGTGACTAATCTATGGAAACCCCAACACAAAAAGATGCTTCAAATTCAACTTAAACATTTTGTTTTCAGTAAAGAAATTCAACTGCTACTTTGGGAATTATCTTTAACCTGAAACATATGTTGAAAGTTGAAAGGCCTATGTGCAAAGATTTACTGGAGTATTACACGTTCACTCTGAGTCCAAAACCATCGGTGGATGTTAAGAAAATATTGTTGCTGTAACGTTCAGTTTTTCATTCACTTCATCAAACAGCATTATTTTCTTCTGGTGTTTTCCATGTTGGCTTTCAACATTTCGACTTTTTGGTAACATAACCTAGTCCAAGCTGCTATCCTAGCCTAATGCTGTCAGTATAAATCATAGGCAAACAAGAAACAAGTGCAGTACAATTAGGAACACATTGCAAAACCAAAACAGGGGAGGTGAAAATGATTTAGATTTTATGTTTCCTGATCATGCTGAGTGGCACAGTTAATACCACTGTTGCCTTAGAACAAGAAGTGTCCGAGCCATGGGTCTGTCTGGATGGAGTTTACATGTTCTCCCTGTGCTTATTTGAATTCTCTCTGGGTACTCTGGCTTCCTCTCAGAGTCCAAAAACATGATGGTTAAGTGTGTCTAAATTGTCCTTAGGTGAGACTGTGTGTGTCTGGTTGTTTGTCTCTGTGTTGTGCTGCAATGGACTGGCGACCTGTGCAGGATATATCAGACCTCTTGCCCAATGACTTCTGGAGATATAGGAACCCTGAAAGTGACTCTGCAAGAATAAGTGGTACAGTCTCTATATTCATAGGCCTCTCAGTATAAAGGGGCAGTATTGTGTCTTTTCCATGCATATAGTGGCATTTTATAACACAGTCAAGTAACTGTTACCATCAGTTATTATAAAAATGTTGTTAAAATTTGACTTCATAATCTAACGCCTTGAAACTGGGCTCAGTCTCTTTAAAAACTCCTTCACTTTATGAAACTCTGCCTTAAAGAAGTAATCACATAACTCCTGTACTAATCCTTTTGCAATGAGTTTTCCAGCACTGCGATGAGATGTAGCTCATATAACAGACTCAGCAGATGCACAGTCCTACCAGATATTTGCTAATTGCTGCTGGCTAGTCTAATGGATCTGTGCGGCTCTCTGTCTCTACCTGCAGAGCGCTGAGCTGTAAAACCTGCTAGTATTTTTTTGACAGCTGTGTCCACACTTTATTGACTAGAACTGAATTAAAATGTGTTATGAGCCACATTATCAATAAATTATCTAGCAAAAGGTCTTTCAATAATGTTGATTCTGTGTATATATCATTTTCTTTTGGATTCATAATACCTTCACGTTTTGTCACTTTGGTTCACAAGGCAAAAAACAAATGTTTATGCTTATAATGTGACCAAAAATGATAAAAGTTAAGGAGGTATGAACAGTTTTGCAAGGCACTGTTATTAAGTCTACCTACAGATTGACACTGACTATGCTATTTTCTCCCATAATTACTTGCAGAGCTCTTAAGCACACCGATCTGTAGCTACTCCTCTTCTACAGTCACCTGCAGTTTACACAGTTGTTCATGCAGTGCAGATTCAGTTACCAAACATTTCCGCTTTAGGTTGAAATAATAAATAGAGACACCGGACAGGTCAGATTTGAAAGTCTGGTATGTATTTTCACGCAGCTAAACTCTAATGCCTTTCATATGGTTCCACTCACTACTCAGCAAGACACACACTTACTTAGTATTTGATAGACATTTGATCAGATATCTACTGTAAATTTCTGATGTGTAATGGTATGGTTTTCTTTTTCATTTTTTGCAAAAATGCACACCTAGGTCTAAGATGTATAATTAAAAGCTACACTTACATTTTAATCTGTGAAAAAGCTACGCTTTGAGTCATGCCTGGTGAATTTGTCAAGGTGCTTATATATGACAATTGATTTTCTTTGTGCAAAGAAATCTTAATATTCAGAAAATATTTTTGAAACCAGCAATGTTAGTGAATTTGCACAAAAATTAATTACAGATTGAAAAATACTCTTGACACAAAGACAAAGGGGCTGGATCCAGAACTGGCAACAAACCAGTTACAAGACAAACTCCTACCACCATCGTCACCATCGTCAATGCTAAAGGTCTGAGTGGTTTATTGCATTGACATACATCAGAGCTGTAGGCGGGGCTCTGTCTACTAAGTGCCATGTATAACAATAGTAAATCCTGTATGCTACCAAATATAGTGTTGATACATACATGAACAAATGCATAATGTCTATATGCAAACCTAAGTGTCTGTGCAACATCTTGCATAAGGATTAAAGCAGAAGTATGTAGCATTTATAAAAATTACAAATACACTGCTCCATCAGAAACAACCAATCAGCTCAAGGGGAAGAAGTCTTAGCGCTGTCAATCACTCTCGTGCACACGTTGCTTACAGCCTCTGCCTTTCTCTCTGCAACGATAAAGTTGGTTCACCACAGCATAGACTGCCATGAATGTTCAGGCTAGTCAGCATGGTCACCGATGACCGCAGATAAACTGTTTTCCTGTAAGGGTAAGTTGCTTCTCTGCCATTACCACATTTAGCAGCAAGTACACAAGGTTGACTGACAGCACTAAGACCTTCTTTTTGGTCCTGATTAGTTGTTTGTGACCGGGAGCAGTGCACTTTTGCTCCTGGCAATATTTGCACAGGGAGGAGGTGGAGGAGCTCAA
Organism: Poecilia mexicana; assembly: GCF_051168715.1. Lineage (NCBI taxonomy): Eukaryota > Metazoa > Chordata > Actinopteri > Cyprinodontiformes > Poeciliidae > Poecilia > Poecilia mexicana. The sequence continues at coordinate 14,860,925 of NW_028263375.1, forward strand.
TCTTTTCATAGATTATCTGTCTCATATTAGACTGTTACAACATGGTTTTAACAAGTATGCAATAAAAAACAATCAAGACAAGGCAATAAGGCAATAGCAGTGGAAATTTTTTTTTATTGGGACAATTTATCTCTCGCCTCCTTTCCTTATGAAATTACTGTAATGGAAAATTAGTAAGACAAACCTTTTTTCATATGGTATTTTTTGGTGATATCTTCGTGAGCTGGACCACTCTTTTTGACTTTGTCCTCATTAGAGCAAGACATCGCAGATGGGCAGTGGTTGGTACTTAGAACAAAAGTGCTTTGTTAGCCAACCAAAACCTGAAACTTGCGTACATCTGTGTGCATGCACAGACATGAAACCGGCAACACAGCAGCAGACTGTGCTAGGGACAGGGAACACTATTAAAATTAAATGCTGCGTGGCTGTGGTATTTCATTCAACGTGCTGACAGCTGTCCAACGTTTCTGTGGTGACGCTAGATAACTTTATGACCCTGGTGAGCCCAGCTTGGCACAGAAACCAGTTCCAGACGCCCACCTCACCGTCCACTCACTTTTCACATGCACTTCATTCACAACCTTGGATGCAATAACCAAGTTGCAATTCCAACTATTTGGCAAATGATTTTAACCACTGTTGGGGCATGTAGAGCTTCCAGTCATTCCAGTAAAAATATTAATGTTGTAAAGTAATAAAAACAATAAAATTATAGACAAACATTAAAATGTTTTTGTAGACTCCTACAATACATCAGATCTGTTTTGACTACAGAGGCCTTAGACGTGGTTCTTAAAAGAAAATATTGCATTTACTGGTCATTCACAAGCCAAAGGACCGCATTATGAATATGAATCTGTTCCCTTGGGAAGCTATTCATATAAAAACAGAATAAGTTGTTCAATTCAATATATGGATTCCAAGTCAACATGTGGAACCTGGAGAAAAAAGAAACATAGTTTCATAAATAAAAAAGTGAAATGTTTGTTGTGCATTTGCATTCAGGCCCACTGAGTTACCACTTACTAGAGCCACATTATGCAGCAATACTCTACCAAATTTGCCCATCTAGAAGTCATAACTTTTTGCCATCCCCCAGCAAATGGATAATTTACAAAATCATGCAAAGTTATCACTTTTAATGGACTTTTAATGCAACTTTTAGAGCAACTTTGCATTAAAAGTGTCATTATTTACCCAATGACACTTCATGACAACTGTCATAAACATCCATAAAGACTTCTTCATGTTCATGACAGGTGTTATGTCATATTCATGACAGTGTAATGTCAGTCCTATGCACACCTTCAAATAAAGTGTTACCAAATATTTTCATATACATAAATCAGTGTGATAATCTATCAAAAATCTCTTTGCAGAATGAATTTGTTCCTTTTCATAAAACAATCTCATCACAAAATAAAAAAATATGAAGATTTGGTTTATTTCCCCAAATGATGAACTATTCAGAGTGAACACTAAAATGGTTTCACCACAGTTAAAATCATAGATTATGGAAAAAGCTTTTAGTAAATGTGGCCAATTATTATTTTATAACAGAAAAACTTATTCGTTGATGATTTAATGAAGTAAACAACAATTCAAACAAAGAAAGATAAAACCCAGATACTAATAATAAATACTGCTACAAATTAGACTGAAAGGGGAATGCTTATTTATTCATTAAACGTCTTTAAATGAGCCTTAATTCATATTCTGTTATCTATGGTTAATCTGAGAAGGGAAAGCTTGAGGGAAAAGAAAAGAGGAAAAGTAAACTATTTTCCAGAATGAATCCTAATCTGCCAGCTTTCATCACCAGAACCAGGAGGGATAAACCTGAAAAGATTCCCTCGCCAGTCAGACATGGCTGTTTACTTTCTTGGAACCAACAAGCCTTTTTTGCTCCAGTGTTTCACCAGCTTCCTCTCTCTTTCAGCTGGAGAGACAGTCAGCTGTCCTGCTCCAACACCTATTCAGTCTGCTGCAGGTCACTTGGAAAAGGCAATGGGTACTACTTTCTTTTGGCGCTGGCTTTTTAATGGCGGCAGGGACCGGGTGACAGTGCTTAACAAAAGTTACTGAGAGAAACTGAACCAAGGCATGGAACAATGAGCTGTAAGACAGCACAAATGTACTAACTATGTACTTCTTGTTATGCCATTTTTTTCTGAGTGTACGACTCTTTGTGAACTCTAGTTTATTTTAAAGTGCTTTTGTAAGTAATGGTGGCATGGTTTGGCATGACTCTCATTTCATTTTGTTCACACACAGAGTTGGGATCAGCAAGCGGCAAGACACCACAAATGTGCTAACAATGCCCGATTCAAATACTGCAACCTAAAATGATACAGTGTGTCCTTTGGAGATCTTAGATCCACAATATGGATTTCTGCCATCAAAAATATTAGCTTAGATTTGTACTGATGAAGTGGAAACAGTTTTTATACCAATGAAGCAATCTTTGCCCGGGCATGTCACGACTCTTTGCTGGCAAGTTTCTAGACAAAACAACTCCCAAAGAATAATTTGGGGTTAATATATTGTATGGATGCTACATTAATATCAAAATATGCAATTTTGTTTCACTGTATTAAAACAAACAAAATGTCAAATTTTTGTGCAGTTTGCAAATGTACTTAAAACAAATAAGTAGACTAAGAGATCTTTAAAAGCAACACTAACCTAAAGAAATTCTTAAACAATCACTAACATCTATCAGTCTGAAAGGATTCATAATGCCTAAGGTCTTTAGTGAAGCAGACAATTGTGAGATTTTATTGGGAAGCTACTTTTGACTTTGGGGGAGGTTGGTTTTCATAAAATTTTAATAACTGAAAGTGTGATTGGAAAACAGCAATTTGTATTTTGTTAACTTTTCTTTGCCTGTTGGTACCATATTGATGATCTGAAACGTCTGACTATGAGAAAAATCCCTGAAGACATGTGTTAGGGGACAAGTTCTTTTTGCAGCACTTTATAATGATTTGCTTATATTACAGTTTACATGGAGCATAACAATGTCTCCCTCAATTTCTTCCCCATCTTTCGTCTGTTTCATCCATGTAGCTAAAAACACTTTTCACCAGTCAAGATGCACACACTTCTAAACTCCTATGGTCTCTCCTTTTATCTCAACCACTCACAACTTCCAACTCTAAATCTGCATGCTGCTGAAACAAATGGGTGATCTGCTACTTTACACATGCTAACCCGCTGCCGCACTGGATATTGGAATTGCTCTGAAGGAACAGGAGATCTGGCAGGTGTTTTACACAGCTGACCTTAAAGTGGACACTTCAAATCACAGACTTGGACTGACTGAGATGCGTTCTAATGCAAAGGGACTTAAGGCAGGTAAGTGGTGTTAGTTTGGACTGTTATTCTGAACAAAAGTAACGTCATAACCATGACTTTGAATGGTAATTTCTAATTAAATTATACAGTGCTTATTTAGCAAAAACTTAGCAAATTTATCCAAGACACAAAATGATACCGCTGCCAATTTAGTCACAGAGCTATAATAATTATAAATATATATATATATATATAATTAATTTTAGTGCATAGTAATTAAGATAAAATTAATGAAGGTAAAACTAATTAAGAGATGATGAATTGACATGTCTGTTGCACCAATTAACATATAATCTACTGCCTTATCTGCTTTTACAGAATGTTGACTGATAATCAGGTATTTAAGAATCATCAGAGCATTTTATTTCAGACTGACTGAACAGTAAAGTAGATTTGATGCTTTCTTTTATCTGTACTTCTGCAGATAAGCTTTACTGCTCATCTGAGTTGCTTATGTTCATCTCATCAGTATTTGCAATAAGTTTTTTATAAAAGGACATTTGCTAACATTTGTAAATGTTAAAAAAAAGTTTATCTTTGATACCCACAATCCATTTATCCACCCACTTATCCTTTCACTAAAATTAAACATTGGGATGAAATGGTCTGTTAATTAGTTCTCATTGAAACCAGCAAATTTAGTGACACAATGCTCATTTTTCAAGCTTACAGTTCAGTAACTATAGGAGATGTGCTCCAAAACAGATCACTCACCTCTCACTGCACTGCAGCCCTGTGCCCTGTCTCATTTAAATTGAACGTGCCTAAACATTTTATGCTGGAGCTCAGTAAACAAGAAAGTTGAACCAGCCGTGTTCCTTTGAAAAAAAAGAAAAAAAGACAAAAAAAGAAAGAAACCCCAATTAACAATAATTTAATCATGCTGTAGAAAAAAATCCCTGATTGACTCAGTCTGCCAAAATGCAATACCCTAAACAGTGTAACCCAGTTGGATGAAGACATAAAAGAAACACTGTCTTTTGATTGGTGATGGCAAGTTGCATGCTCTTTATTGTAATTACTGACAGTATGGGTCAGTTGACATGGAGACTAACTGGGCAAAAGCTAAAAAAAAAAGTCCTTGCTATAGGAAGATTGTTTTTATATCTGTGAGCTTGTATGAAGTGAACATTATTACAAAATGTGTTTTTGTGTTTTTTAGGAGTCACTTAAGGTTCTACATATCTGTGAACTATAAGTATGCACCCAACCAGAATAGCACAAGCCTTGGATGAGAAACAGGGATAGGGGGTAGAGAGGGGAAGGGTGAATAGACTAGAATTTAGACTTGGAGAGCAGTTGATGTGTTGTTGTCTTTGATGCCTTGGCAGGGCCTGGTGCCCGGCTAATGTGGCGTGATACATTGGCTACTGAAAGCAGGGCCAAGGGTTCCTTCCTTGGCATGTGTATTTGGGTTGGAGCTTAATTGGACAGCTGGACCCATTTCCTCACATATTTTCACGAAAAGGGATGCTCTAAGCTTCTCTTTTCTCCTGCTTTTCCTCTTTTAGTAGTACTGAATGCTTTTTTGATTCTCTCACAGCATTGCCTTGGCATTCGTGCAAAGAGAGTACTTACTATCACTCCTGTAATCAGAGATTGAAAGATGGATATGTGTTGCTTCTCTGTTCCCCTCAGGAAACAGCCTTTCTCACTCAACTGTGACAAGCTCTGTAGTATTGATACCTTACCAAGGGAGTTCACACAATAATATCCCCCTTTTCTTTCTGCAGGACGTATATGTAAGAGGATGTCTTTACAAAAAGGGTAGAGCCTGCGGTCAGTGAGTGTCCTATATAAACTTACATGCAGGCTTTTTCCTTAAAACTGAAACCAAGCACATTGTTCTTTAATGACACATGAGTATGCCCGCAGGTTTATCATTTTTATATGTTACACTGTGTCATAATAACTATGATCATATAAAAACTCTTTGCGTAATCCAATTTGTCAGACATGGGTGTAACAGGAGTGATTGTGGTGAGAGGGCATCCAAATGTACGATCAAATTACTCAGTTATCTCAGAATTTAAAAAGTTACCATTAAAACTCTCATTAGCGAGATATTTAAAAAGTTAGTAAAGCTCAGTTGGGAAGCTGTTTTCGACAACATTCACGTAAGGTACCATAGTACTGAAGAACAAATTAAAACATTTTGTTTTATATTTTAGCTATGAACAGTTTGTGCGTTGGTAACAGCAGACAGAGGCCATACAAAAGCAGAAGTTTCAGAAACAAAGTAAAATACACTTCAATAAAGCTAATTAATAGTCACACAGGTACCTGTGATATTTAGGATCTTCACCATTGTTTTGTCATGTTGTTTCTGTAGCTCCTCTGTATCTGGAGTTCATGGTCTTTCCTCTCAAATTTATTTTTCCGATGTGTTTTGACTTGCACAGTAAATTTCCATTTTTGCCATTGTTATATATTTATTAAAAAAGCTAACATATTTTCTAACCCCTGAGTATTTTGGCACGGGGGGGAAGAGTTTGGACAGTTATTTCATATTGCTATAAGCAAACTTGACAAACCACATTTGCAAGGTAAGGTAAGGTAATTTTATTTATGTAGCACATTTTCAGCAACAAAGCAATTCAAAGTGTAAACACAAAACATATCTAATATGAGAACTGAACAATCCCACCATTTAAGGCAAAGTCTAGAAATGATTTAGAAAATACAGTTGGATTAATTTGAAGTTTATAAAGCTCTCAACCTTCTCGCTTTGGTTTTGTCAGATATTTCCACACTCCAGACCAGAAAGTTAGAGCTCCACATTGACCTCCTTTATTTGAGATCAAAGCGTTGTCAGAAGTTTAATCCTCAGCGTTCAGCATTAGTTTTAATGAATTCTGACCTCTCACCCCCCGTAAGCTTTAGCACATTCTGACAATGGCAGATAAAAAAAATGCAACTACTCTTTAGTAAAATCATATAGGATCTAAAAGTTAAGGGCCGTTTTCATAAAGGAGAAAACCCAGAAGCAAAATGATGAATGAATCAATGGGTTTAGTGTGAGTTAGAAGAGCAGAGTAAGTGGGTCAAGAGATTCTGAGTAACGGAAACAGTTTCAGGATGATGAAATTGGGAAAAATGCCCTTGTTTGTTTCGTAAACTACCCTGCTGTTGGCTTAACCAGTAATGTTTTGAAAAAGATGCTTTTAGAAAGTCACAAGAATGTGATGCCTTGAAAGGGTTATTCTAATGTCTCCCTCTAGAAGGTATAACTTTACTTGTAATTTTCAGTTTAACTATTTCTCCCCACCTTTTTTCATAAGGTAAGCTACCCAGAAGACTTTAATTTATGAAGAAGGGCTGAAACTTTACAATAACATCTGATATGACAATTCATAGTTTAAAAGAAAATAACTTTGTGACTAATGAAGAGTCCTTATTTATACCATCAACATTACTTCCTTTAGCACAATTGTCCACATAATCTGCATATTTCTTTTTTCTCCCCTCCCCCTAGATATTTTGTTCTTGATAGTTTGGCAAAATAGCAAATGAAACTTTCTTTAAAATTATACTTTTCATCCAATTTTGGATTAGTTTGGCCTTTTTCTTCCTACGTAATTCTCCATCATCATCTCCCTTCAGTGCTCCATCTGGGATTTCTCCCTTTGTGCTCGATTTCTGCCATCGAATTTCAACCAGGCCAATCAGCGAACAGAAGGAGTTGTGAACGATGACGCCAACTATCTGTGCTGTTCTGGAATTGCAATCTTCCTGTCCAAGGTTGTTTGCCAATAGCGGTGAAGCGGTGAACAAAGTCATTCAGTTCATGTTGGCCACACCTAAATATTGAACAATTAAAATCGGAGCAAGAGGAATGTTGGCAAGGATGCTGTTTAAAGAAAAAACAAAAAACATACAACTAGGCAATAATTCAGTGAACTTAAGAGCCTGAGAGAAACTATGTTTATCTTTTCTTTGTGCAGATGAGATGCAGGTAGCCCGGAAGGCTTACCGGGTTACCTTAAATATTGATGGATGATGATAAATTCATGTTGCTGGTGAACTGCTGAAGCAGATCCAAACAGACACTTATCCACAGGAGCAAATACCCACCTGTCCAATAAGTAAATAACTGTGTTTCAGATAATGGTAGAAACAAAAGAAGTTTGTGTATTCTTAATGTATTTTTTTTTTTTCGTTTTACATTAAACTGATTTCTATGAAAGGAGTGTGGCTGTTTAAGCATTAGTGTTACACTGCTCCCACTAATTTATTCATAGTTTTAAGTTTTCTGCTCTATTTTTCATAAAATGTTCAACAAGCAAGAGTAATTTACCAACGATTTGTGCTTTCCTCAGTCATAAATAATTCATTATATGCTTTTTTTTTATTTGTGCCCTACAATCAATGGTTTTCTTTCAAACCCTTCTTCTTCAAATATAAAAATATGTTTAGTTACTGAATGTGGTCAATGATATTTCTAAATATGAATGTACTGTTAGTTGAAAATTAATGTAAAATTGCAGTTTATTTGCCTGAGCTTTAAAAACCATCATTGACTGTGTCCATCTTTTGTTTTTCTCTTCTTTTTTTTTCCCATACATGAGTTTTGTTTCTAGCAGCTGTGGCTTCAGTGTGAGTCACTTATTTTATTGTTATCAATTGGCAAATTACCACTTCTAAATGGGGAGATCCAGATATAACGAGATAACGATTTTGTAAAGGGCAGGTGGGTGGAAAACAAACCGAATTTCCTCGTCTTTAGCTCGTGGTTCGTTTTGCTGAGGCAAATTGTCTCATTTGGGAGACTGTATTCACAGATTTGAAGAGAGTAGGTGGAGGTCAGGGAGGATGAAACAGAGAAAAGGAACGGTGGGTGCAGGGTCGGACTGAGGAACAGAAAAAAGAGTGATGAAATAGTTATTATACTGGAGAGGATATGGATAAAGAGAGAAGTACAAATGGGCTTTTATGTTGCCACTGCCTTGTAAACAACGTGAGGTTCAAAAAAAGGAGAAAAGAAAAACAGATTGTGCGTGAAAGGATGGGAGGGCTTTGGTGGTTTACTTCGCAGGCAGGGATTGAAGTGAGGTGGTTAGGAGGGATTATGTGGCGAGCTGAGTGAACTCTGAAGGTGGGGGTGCAGCTTTCAAAGGGGTATCGATAGATCTGGTGTTGTCCCCACTTCACAGCCCTCATCAACCCCACTTGCAAACATACCACACCTCTTCACAAGCCGAAGAAGTCCCCTCTTTCATGGTGTACTCGCACACATAAGCTGATGAACTCTGAGATGGTCAGAGTCCTCTAGGCTCTCTGCCTACTGAATAGAAGAGTTTAGACACTACTGAATTGGCCCTTCAGAAAGGGGCATTATTCTTTAAGTACACAACTTCTTTGGGCTCTGTAAAAACCCATGCATAGTCAAGGATATGGGCCTCTTTTCTATGGATTGCTGGTGTACTTGTATGAACTGAAGTTTGGCAAAGTTGAAGTCACATTTACGGAACCATATGAAACCGGAAAAAAAAATTTATATATACTCTCTTGGGTTCAAAAAAGATGTCTGAGGAGCAAAGTTAGATCAACAACCAACACAAAATGTCACTGAGAATTATAAAACTTAACTTTTTAAAGTAAAAGTTTAACTTGAAAAGCATTAGATGAAAGAAAACAAAGGGATACCAGCTTTTCATAGACACTGGACTATTAAATGAACAAAAAGTACATGACTATGCTTATCAATATTCACAAAGAATGATCAGAAGAATTCCCAGTTCACTTTTACTAACAAATGCATTTGTCTGACAATTAGTTAATGTGTATGAAATAACAATTTTGTTCTCAGAGAAACTGCTCACCAACTAACTAATTGACTGACTAACAAGATTTTTTGTATGACATGTCAACTCTTTGCTTTTACTGAAGCCTCTAAGCTCCGCATAGCATACATTAGCATAACCACGAGGCCCATCCCATTTCTACAGGATTAGTTCAGCTCTCCTCCCACTGTCTGATGGCTCTTTATCTAGATCGACACAGCCTGTTAGAGGTCCTCACTATACCATTACTACTAGAGGCATTATCATTCACCGCGAGAAGGAATCAGCTCATAGAGACTTGCCTGTTTAGCATGAGACTGACATCTCATTTGTAACGGTTTAAAAAGGGTCTCCCCTTCAGATAACAACAGACTAACTGGTAAATTCCCAGCTTATCCATCTATGGGGCAAAGGCTGATTGGTGATCCAATACTAAGATATTTTTAGGACACTATTGTTTACATGCTTTCATACATTTATTATCATTTCAAAACTTCTTTTATCTGTTTTATAAAGATTAGTGTTGCTAACTGAGCATGGTGTTCTTACGCATACCTACATTTACTTCACATGACCCTGTTGGTAATTGATTAGTACTTATCTTAACTTATTTCCAAGGATGGTTTTATGTACTTTCCAGGCACCTGGTGCCATTTATGGCACAATCAGATAACTATGCAACATTCAGTTATTGTTAAAAAAATCCCTTTAAGTTGTCAAGCAACTTAAAAGAAACTTGACTTAACAATTTGAAATTGCCCTATGTCTCTTTAAGGAGCTCCTACTCTTTATGACACTCTGACAATCACAACAATCCTCCATTAAACCATTTACAACCATTCTTAGGAGCGCTGGTCTGAGAAGTAGTTGATAATATGAGCACAGCAGATCCACCATTCCAACTTGCTTATTGGTGCTGCTGTTAATCTGGTGGAGCTGAGTGAGGCTGGAGGCTGCATCTCCCAGGAGGAGCTAAGTGGAAATAGGCAGTGCTTTGTGAGAGCAAGACTTTAGGCAAGGAAAGATTCAAGGACCCCTCAAACACATATGAAAGAATCTCAGTGTAACACAGATGAGAAGGGTATTTTATATATTAGATGAATGGGCCAATAGGTTCGACTATCGGAGCATAGTGGGGTGTTTAAATGACACACAAAGGCAGTTAAATGAATTTTAAAAAAACAACTGGCTTTAGTGACATAAACCATGAAATTAACAAACAGTTATACAAGACACACAATTATGAAAATAAAATTACACACAATAAAATACAAAAAAAAAATAATACAAATACTTGGCCAAGTGCTAGTTCTCAGTTTTGAATCTTTTGGGTGCACCCTGGTAATCTGAATTCTAAATCGTAATAGGCAACAGATCAATCAATTCCAGTTCCAATTAGGTTCAGCTCAACACCATTCACATGAGGAGAATTTCCTACACAGCAGTTTGTTACAAAGTACCAAATAAAAACCAGTCCAAAAGGTGAGATCAGAAATTCCAGGATTAAACAATAAAAAGAAAAATGTCAGTCAGTGGTCTCACTCATAACCAACTGTGTGTGAAGATGTGAGTGGTGCCGGCCTACCACACCGCGGGGTGCAGCAGGACTCCAAATGGGAAAGAAGGAATCCAGGAATCCAGTTCTTTCTAAGTCCAGGTGGGAAGGCTCGCCATCAAAGTCACAGGAGGAATCCAACTCAGGAACAATCCAGCATAAACAAAAAACCTGACCTGTCAACAGACAGGACCAGCAGAATCATAGGATTTTATTAAGCTGTTCTAGCTTTAATCCTTAAATCATGTTTCTGTATATTTGACATCAATTACTGTAAATTACAAAAGCATTTCTTCAAACAATATTAAACATTACATTTTATCCAAAATCAGTAAAAGTTTACATTTTAATAATCAAATAGTTCAGATAAACAATATTATTCAACAAAAAATGTGATAAACAGAACAAAAACCCAAATGAAAGGCACAGAATATGCTCACCGATCTCAATGCGACACGTTAGGGACAACAATATGGTGGCTCTCAGTCCGGACCCGTGAGGCACTAGATAGTGTAATAAGGCATATTTTCCTTGCTTTAACCTTGATAATATGAGCTTTCATTGTGAACAAAGTAAGAATATAATATAAATTAGGTTTTACCTTCAACTGAACGGAGAATAAGATGAACTTAAACCGTCAGCCTAGTAGCCGTTAGGGCTAAACTAGTAGCCGTTGGCCGTTAGAGCTAACGAGTCAGCTCTAACGGTGTTCAGCAGAAAAAGTTAACTTGTCTTTCCTTTTCCTTTTTCTTTCCACTTCACGCATCCAGCTTAGAAGTCGGATGATCTGGGAAAGCGTTTGTTTAGTTATATAACTGTTTTAAAACAGAGACTCTCACGCTGCCCAGCTTAATCGTTTCCGGATCTCTCTCGCTTACACACTCAATGCTGCGGAAGGGCGGGTCTTGCAGCGGCAGTCTGAATTCTGATTGGTCTAAACTCACTGGAAACTAAGCTTCCTATTGGCTAGGTAGACCACCTAGCTTCCCTAACCTCTGTTTCTTAAAGAGGCATCCACATTTTATGTGGGTTACATCAGCAACACTCCAGGTATGTTTTGATGAGGAAATAACATGATAACGCCCATCCCTTAAACCGATTGTTGAAAGTGAACTGGGTCACCATCACCACATCAGAATGAATCTGACATATTTTGCCTATTATTTAGATAGTCCCATTTAAATCGCTGACAAATTCTCTATATTTCAACTAATAACATTTCAGGTAAAATTAATTTTTAACAGAATCACTCAAATGGCAATGATGGTAGGATTTTGTCCTGTAGCGGGTTACCGGTTCAAAGCCCCACTCTAGTTGTTGTGTCCTTGAGCAAGACACTTCATCCGCCTTGCCTCCTGGTGGGGGTCAGAAACCCTGATGGCAGACACACTTATGTAAGACCCCCCCAGGGCAGCTGTGGCTACAATGTAGCTTGCAATCACCAGTATGACTCAGACTGACTGAATGTGAAGCCCTTTAGGGATAGTAGACATATGTCCTAATGATTTAGATAAAGATTCTTGTCAGGGTTTAAGCAAAGGGACTTTGCAGTCTAGTTTTAAATCAGAGCATTGAATTTCACAGATGGAAATTGCAAATTTAGATCAGTCCACAATTGGAAAGTCATGTCACATGTAACTACACATAAAAAAACAAAAAAAAAAAACATCTTCAAACTCAGAGATAATCCAGGAATGTAAACAAAAATATACTTGTAAATAAAGCCATTGTTTGTAAAACAAAAAGTTACTTGTTTGCCATTTAGCATAACTTAAAATATTAAGTTAAAATCTGTTATGTCCACAGAGTGTTAATGAAGAAGTATCTTGTGTCATAGGATGTCAAGCAGCAGGTGGATTTCCCTTCAGTAATAATGTTTGTCCACCATCCTACGTGTAGTCTTGAGATAACATCCTTTTAATTAGCCAATGGGTGGACTGAAGGATGTTAGCTTGCTGGTCTGACTGCTTGATTTTAGAGATACTGAGCATATGGAGCCAGTCAAAACTAACAACACAGCTATCTCTTAGGAGATTCATGCCCCCCGGCCTCTATCTGTCATAGACCGTAGAGCTAAAATAAACATTTCTCATGGAGCTAGAGTGATGGTTTTAGACTTGTGCAATGCTGTTTTTACATGTTTAATAGCATAATCGTTACATAATAACACAGATTATATGTAAAACTGTATAAAACAAAGTAAAAAAAAATATGTTCTGTAAATAATCTTAGAGTCTTCCAAAATGTTTTTTTTCACTCTTTTTGACCTTTTTTCTTGCACTCAGTCATTGTTTCCAACACAACTAACAGTTTTCCTTTCACTCATGCTATCTTTGCTCGCTCTTACTCCTCTGCCGCCTACACTACACTTTCTGTATTTCTCATTCCCCCACCACCACCCGTCTCTCTCTCTCTCTCCTCCTCTCTCTCTCCCCCTCTCCTTTCCTCTACACTCTGACTCTAGTGTTTGCCTCAGCTGTTCTCAGTTGCACTGGGTGCCTGGTGGTGTTGTGACAGAGCTGTGCTGCATTGAGTGAGACTAAACTACCTCAACGGAGCGCTAAGTAGAGTGGGAGACAAAAAGAAGCCAAACCATTGAGGACTCACCAGGCAGATGGGATGAACAGCTGAAACAATTTGGACCAGTTTTACTTTTTGTGGCTAAAGGTGCGGCCAAGTCACATCATGGATAGGCTAAACACCTACATTCTGCTTAGATGTCAAAAGTGAAAGGTAGTCAAAACATAATTAGATTCTCTTAGCATTTAATGTGTTTATTGTCAGATTGTTACAGATTGTTCTGTTAAGTTTGCAGCAAGGAGTCTAGAAATCACAGTTCCAGAGGCAGCAGCCCATAAACCTAACTCCCCTGTGCTGGATTCTACTCTTCTTTAGTTGGACTCTAATTTTGGCTTTGACCTGTGGAACAGGAAAAGTTTTTTTTTGTCTTTTTTTTTTTTTTTTTTTTTGCTCTGGCAGGACTTGTTATGAGGCAACCTGGACTGACTCACCAGCATTTCTTTGTACTTACTGGACAACAGGAGTGTTTCTTACACTGCCACCGTTTCCTTCCAAACCCGGTCTGAGATTGCCTGGCCAGGGGGTTGTTTATTTAAAGGACTTATCTGGATTTTTTTTTTTTGCCTCAGGACCATGGGGATTCTCTGGGGTGCCATAACACTTCTGTGTGGGGTAGCTGTGCTCAGAACGGAGGGCAGCGGACGCACACAAACCAAAAATAACGTGCCCCGGCTAAAACTCTCCTATAAAGGTACGTCTGACATTTCTACTATCATTTCCCTGTTTCCATTGTTTTCTGCTTTGTAAAACTTATGAACATTTCTTTAGCTTTACCAAATTCATGTGTTTCAAACAGGGTGTGAGATTGTTAAACTCTTCTGAAAAATAAAATTACAAATTATAAATTCTTTACTGAGTAAGCGAATAACTTTATGATCGAGACTTTTACTAATATGGGCAATCGATGTGCATTAGTTCTGCTTTATAAAATATAAAGCAGGTTGTGTTGAATTTGTATAAGTGAATATTGCTTAAACCTTTTCTGTGCAACCCCTTTTCACTTGAAATAACTAGATTCGTCTCACCATGCTTCAATGACGAGCTTGTTGCCATGTTCAAAATGATTACATTATGACACAGCAATTACCAGAAACTAATTAATTTCACATGTTGATAATTAATTAGTTAGACTTATCACTCCAATAAGATTTTCACTTAGTTGAAGAAAATCCCTCAACATGCCTGACCTGCCAGCTCTATGTGTCTCTGATGCTAAGCAGTTTGTTATAGAAGATCAATGCCTTCATAAATTTATCCCTGTTTTGATCAACTGCTGTTGTTTATTTTGCAATGGAAAAAAGGGAGATTCCCAGGCTGCATCATTTGTCCTTCTCTCACATTTTTTTTATTTTATTTAATTTTGCTGAATGTCATTTTTTTCTGCTCCATTCTCTCCTACATGGTAATTATACTCAGATGAATGGCGAACGGTCTGTTTCAGCAGATGGCTGTACCAAAGTGAAATGTTCTTCGCTTAGCGCTGGGGGATCCATAATTATAGACACGAGTGTGCCCGTACGCAGACACACTTGCATGCATAAATACGTTGCCATCTGCAGAAAGCAAATGATACCTGCAAGGGTATCAGTCATTTGAAACCACATGCTGTCAGTTTGGTGAAACATGCCCATACACTGAAATCTCTATTGGAAGCCCCTCAGGTAGCAATTTGGCCAGCTTGCTTATTTGGGCTGCAGTCTCCACTTTTAATATTTGATTCTGCCTTAATTTGAATTTTGGCTGCGGGGGGCAACACTTTGCTTCCCCATGCTGACTGGGGAGTTTTAATCTAAGTGTAGTCAGCAGGTACTTACTGTGCTGTGAAAAAAGTATTTGCCCCTTATATAGATCTCTCCTATTATTGCTTTTTCTCACATTTAAATGCTTCAGGACATAAAACAAATCCTAATATCAGATAGCATATATATATATATATATATATATATATATATATATATATATATATATACATAGATGATTAAAATCTGCTACAGAGTGTTTGGTTTTTGAGTTTGAGTCCATTTAAGTACATGCTAGAGCATCTTAGTTTTAGAGTCCAAAATTTAACTAGTTTTTTTTATGTTTCAGAGAGGCGGACTTTATGGTCATTTCAGGTAATTGTCCTGCTGTATTACTCAAGCACGCTTCAGCTTAAGGTCGGAAACTAGTGGCTTGACAAAGTCCTTAAGGATTTTTGGGTAGAGAAGACAAACTGTGGTTCCAACAGTTTTCAGCTTCCGAGACCATAGCTCTGCCACCACTCTTGACTGCTGGCATTTTTCTTTCTTGTGTTAGTTTTTTGCAAGATGTAATGGGATGCAAACCCTCCAAGACACGCATACCACTTTTGTCTCACCAGTCCAGTAAAATTTTTCCAAAACTGACCTTAACTTTGATAAGTGAGGCTTGCAATGGTTTTGATGTTCCGGGTTCTCTGGTGAATCTCCTGCATGAGTCGTCAATGTACTAATGGAGTAATTTGTGTACGCCAGTTATTAGTGGAAGTAGGTGATTCATGTTTCTGGATGCTGGCCGCTCTTCACTGATAGGCCTATTACTGGATTTGAGATCAGATGACTATCGTGTGTCACATATGCGGCATTGCTTTGCATTGAGCCAGGAATATTGATGGTCAGGAAAATAACACAATCACACAAACAATCTAAAAAAGAGAAGTTCAGTTCACAAAAGTAAAGCACTGGGGAAAAGAAGTGAGATTTCTTCTTTTCTGGGGAAAATAAGTGATTTTGAGTTGTTTTTCAGCATTATTTCCCTTTGCTGTGGAACATTCCAGCCACTGTAATTTCTGAAAGTTCAATTAATGACAAAAACCGGACTGCCTGGATAAATAACAGTCATCAAAAGGAATAGAATATATCATAAAGTATACAGAATAAAGTATATCTCCTGGTAATTACCAGTATGTAAAACTAAATTAATTGTCCAACTCAAAAAAATAATTTCTTTCAGTCTTTTCTCGCATCTTGACAGAACTGACAGACACTAAACTGTTTATAGATTTATATCAAGGGAGATTACACATTTCACGTATCAAAGTATCAGCAATTTTTTTTCGCTTTAATTTTAGCCATACTTTGTAGAAGTTGGACAAGAAATAAAGGCTCTACCATTTTTGTGACAATTTCATGCTCATTCTGCATCAGACCAGTAATTACGAAAGACGTCTGCAGGTGTGCGTCGCAAGCAATAGCAGCTAACAGGTGATTTTTCCATCCAGTGTGCAATACATCAGTGGTGCTCACCAAGCTTGCATGACTCGTTGTGGTTGTCAACAAATCCATGAGAAGTGTCAGGAAATTTTGTAGCCAATTACATGTTTCTCCTTAGTACTTTTTTTTTTGTTTGTTTGTTTTTTGTTATAATTATAATTTCTTTGTTAGATATCAAAATATACTTGATCTGAAACTTTTCATTGTAACAATGAAACAAAACTAGAAGAAATCTGGATGGACAAATACTTCTTCGTGCTGTTTTCGTTGTATAGTGTCCATGTGTCCAATCTGGCGCAAATCTGGTTTGAATGGTCTAGTATTTCGACTTATCTGGCAATCACATGAAAAACCACATGAAATCAGTTGATCACAAGTTGTTCATTTCATGCTTATAAATTTTGTTCCACCAGCGAGAAGCAAATCGACATCACTCATTGAAAAAGCCAGAACATTCACCTGGGTGAGAGGATGTCAAGTCCTTAGGGCAGCAGCATCTGATCAGTCACACATGAGATGGAGAGGTGAAGGAGCTCTGACCTCTACAGGTCACGGAGAACACCGGGAACATATTTAACGTTGAAACTATGTGTGTGTGTGAGCAAAAATCTGCAAATGTGTCACTTCCTGACTCTTCAGTCCTCTGAACACAACGTAGAAGTGAACCCTCCCACCAGCAATCTACATACAAATATACCACCCCCTACTGCATAGCAAGACACATAATTGTTGAGTTTATGGAGTTTATGGATTAAAACTGATCTTTAGAAATAAGGTATCTAATATGCATTAGGAGAAATAATGTTGCTACATGACTGCAACATAAAATCCAACTGTATTAACAACTGGTGATGATGAGGATGTGTGAGGAGGGAGCTGGGGGACTAAAAGTGAACTGCAGATTCAAACACTTAATGTGTTGTATGTTATGCTTGGGCATATATTGCTTCTGAGGTGTACTCGCACCCCGTGGATGAATTGGTCCTTTGGGGGGAGCAAAGAGGGATTTATAGTTTTGAGGTTTGTGGGTCACAAGAACCAAAAGCACATGTTGTTAGCTGTCAAGAGCGACACTTCAGTTTGTAGGTTGTGGTTGCTCTGCCAAAAGAGCACTTTTCTTCTTTCCCCTCCATCACTTGCATACCTTTAGTCAAGCAGAGCCCAGAACTTGCATCAAAAAGCACACAGTCTTGCTCTTAAATACCAGAGGGCAAAAAGAGCAATGAACTGAAAATGAAAACCACATTCCTCTGCAACAGTAAGGCATTTTTTTTGTTCCTTGTTTTCACTGCAGTGTAAAATAACCCTTGACCAGAACTGGAGTATGTAGAAGTTCTCCAAAAACACCCTTCATCCATACGCGCATTGAAAATATCACAGTGGAGTTGGGTTTCCCGAGGCGTGTACAATAGTCTGAGAGATAAAACATTACTCTTCTTGAGATTTGAGATTTGTGAGGTGTACTCGCTCTCTTGCGTTCCCCAGATTTTGCCCTAATAATCTGAAAACATGGTGAGCATTTGTTTCACAGTATTCTGGTTTTTGCTTTAGATTTACCTCTGGGGACTTTCAGATCAGTCTTTATGCCAGTTCTGATTGAAATCATGAACACTGTACAGTAAGAAGACAGTTTCAGCCTGTTTGAGAATGCTTACACAATCATGACTGCCAAAGGATATTGGCTCACAAGTGAATGTATAATATGAGACACGTGAAAAAGGACAAAGACAGAATAGCAACTCCCAACTAAAATATTTGATGGTTTATGAAGTAAAAGTAAGCCATTATACATTATTAATAATTCAATTAATAGTATTGCACAGTTTAAAAGATGGTTTCAAAACGTGTAGAAGTCTTTACAAGAATTTAATTGAAAGCATAATGATATTGAATTACTGTTGAATATTGCTGTGGGGATACTGGATAACATTTGAAAAATGTGTAGTAAAGCAAGAGCGGTTTGGATTGTTTCAGAAAAGAAGCTTGTTTGCTTTCTTACCTGGTAAATGACCTCACTGACGCTTTGTGGTGTTTTCCCTAAGCTATTAGGGAATCTGTGGCTGCAGAGTATGTAAAATAACTCAATGAAATGTTTTTTCTATATATAATTTTGCTCTTAAACATGTTGTAGTGCACTTGAACACCTTCAATTTGAGCTGAAATAACTCCTTATATCCAAGTTCCTCCAAATTGTCTATAGGTTTAATTAAAGTCATTTCTTACTCCACATGTTGCCCCAAGGCCACGACTTTGTACATGGCTTAGTCAGTTATTATTTTGGATAATTTTGTCTGAAGACCTGCTAAAGCATGTTAATGTACTTATGGATAACCTTATACGTATAAATAACCTTCTAGATAAAGTCATAAAAATGTTAGATAATTAATAATTTGTCATATTGATAGAGACAAACGTTGATTGTAAATGAGTCATGAGTTACTATGTAAAAAGTGATAGCTTCTTGAGAGTTTTGGAAATTACAAAGTTCTCACTGTCAAAAAAAGTCTTAGAAAAATCATGACATTTATTTTTATTAATTAATCCTTTACAGATCTTAATATACTAAATGTACAATGTATGCAAAAGTGTTAAAAAACAGTGTTGGTTTTACATTATAGCTCAGGAATTATATTCAAAACTACATTGTCTGTGCCTTACAAAGCACTTAGATAACACTCCCTATGCCCTCCAGAGAAAGCAGAATAGAGAAAGACAGGAAGAATGTAGGGTAAAAGATTTTATTTATACCAGTCTCTCAAGGGAATGTTGGTTCTTTGCATCCATTCCATCTGCCCCCTTATTGTGCTTTCTCTTTGTCTCTTGCTTTCTATTTCTGACTCCTCTTTGTCTCACTCTGAATAAAAGAGGAATGTTGATTAAATATTGGTTTTACTATTTACTAATAACTTTATGTTTCTTCCTTGAGAAAAAAAAATATTAAGACACAACATGTGCAATTGCATGAACAGTTGCACATGTTTTTTTTTATTTCAGTTATAGGGTGTAACAGAACAGTTTGCAGGAGTACACTGGACACATTTTAGAAGGCACTCATTTACACACCCACCTGCTTGATTGGTCATTTCTTCCTGTTTGCTACTGTGAAACTATCTGTTGGAACAGAAATTCAACCAAAACAGGTTTTGTGTAGGATCATAAATTCAGGCTCTTGGTTTTATAGTTGCAGCTTAAACAGCAGCAAAATAAATGCTTCTTTATGCATGAATACCCACGTTTATCCAGGGGGGACGCTGGTTGAGACATGTATAGGCCACTACCTGTAGAGCGACATGGGAACATCCTTTTTTTTTTTTCCTATAACTCACAACCAGCCAGCTTGATAAACATACATTACACACTTCCACACACAATTCCCTAAGTGTATCTGTCTCTGGCTGATTGGGTTCTAATAACTTAGCTGTAGTCTCTGTTGAATGGTTTGTTGCCATGGACACTTCTCCCATGGATAATTTTGCAAAAACCAGTGAGGTGTGTATGGAGGGTGGAAAAGGTGATGTGGTCCTCTGCTCTTTCATACAAGAACTTGATAAGCGCAGCCATTGTGTGAACATTTTTTTTTCCTTACATCAATCAATGTGCTGTTTAATTTGAATATGTGTTTTCAGATGTTCTCTGTATTTTCTCAGTCAAAGTTGCAGAAAAGCTACTGTAAAAACAACATGAACTCCTTCAGAGAGAGTACCATGAAATGGGAGCAGTTATATAAAAAGCAGAGATTTGTTTATGTAAACCAAAATAACTAATGAAACTGTTTCCCTCCCCACCCGTAGAGCTTTTTCCAAAGGATTTACATGCAAGCAGAAAAGAAATATCTCTTGAAGAAGTCAGTAATTAGACTATAACAAACTGCATACTGGTCACAAAAGAACTGGAAACTGAGTTAATCTACACAGTGATTAGGACACACCACATTTCTTGGACTTTCCATCTAAAACCCAATTCTAGTCACTACCTGCTGCTTCGAAATGAGATTTTAAAATATGAGATATAGTATTAGCTTTTGCAATGATTATTCTGTGACATTGCCATCAACCATTTTTACGCTGTTGGTACGGATGATTAGATGGATGTATGGATTTTTTATGGTAACATATTTAGGTTTTCTTCTGTTTCATTTTGCTCAGTTGCCCTGCTGTTGATTTTTTCCAGTTTTTTAGCTTGTCTGATTGTTGATTAATAATTTAATTGTGTACCCTTTTATTATTGTTTGCCACTTTTAATTGGTAGGTCTATTATAATTTACCTGCTGTTTTATAATTTGTCTTATTTTTATGTATATGGTTTTATTTTTATTTTTTTATTTTTATTTTTTATGTTTGCTGTGCCTTTAGATTGTTAGTAATTTGGACAGGTAGTTGATTAGCCTGGTTAAAAAAACAGACCTTATGCTTTGCTTTGTATGTGGTGAACATATGTGTGAACCCTCAGCTATTGAGAAATGATTGCATGCTGGAGACATAGACTCTTAATCGTTAACATTTGGCCGTGATGATGTAATGCTACAAAGTTTACCTGGAGATGCCTGCAGTGCAAACAAACAAGACGGATGTTAATGTTAGTTCAGTGTGTGGAAGTGTGGCCAACGTGGACACGTTTTACCTCTTACTTCCATTTCCTCAGCTGCCATTGCCAAACTATGACCATGGCAGACTACAATTATTAAACGAATGTCCTCATTCACATCTTAATTTTCTGTTCACTGACTGGCCTGTTTCAAATTCAACCAGAGAAATCCTTCTCAATCGTAGAAAGCCAAGCTGGAACACTGAAGTAGATGAGAATCAATTGCGTAGGAAGGTAATGGCCAGGGTGGTAGTTGATATTTGATGTTATTTTTTTATTTTCTATGTTTTGTTACTCTCTTGGTTAGTTGTATATTTTTAGGTTTAGTAATTTATTTGTGTTTGACATTGGCCTGTTTGTTTGTTGGTGTATTCATTAAATAAACTTTTCTTTATTGGTTAGTTAGTTGTTTAATTTGCTGGATAGTTCATTCATAACTCTATTGGTTGTTCTATTTAATAAATAAGTGGAATGAAATAATTTTTTGTAAAATTATACATTTTTGTATCAGGTTCTTCACAATTGCAACCTTTTTTAACTGACGGAGCGGTACCTTTTTTACTTTACTGAACTGAGGTGCTTATAAAACTGGCTGTGTCTGTATAAAACAGACAATGACATTCAAAGATAACAAGCATATCTTTCAGTTTACAGTATCCAAACAGTGAGTGTATTAGTTGGAATAGGAAGGTAGAAGTCCTGAATTCTGTCCAACATAAATGTTTTTGAAGGAAACTGAAGAAGTCAGCTCATGCAAGGCATCCCAGTGGTATGCAGAAAAATGCCACACTGGAGAGCAGGTACAAAAGCAACTAGCTGCTGCTATCAGAGGCAATAAAAACACAATATCAGGGTTATTCTTCTAAGCAGTTATTTTTGAATATTCTTAACCCTTGTGCGTGCGAGGACTGAGGCAAATGATACAAGTTTTACATGTGTGGGGTCGGTTGGACCCCAATTCTAAACACAAGGGTTGAAGCTTCTGTAAAAATCTAAATTTTAAATATGTAAATAAGTTTAAAACACATTAATGTTGTTATTGTAAATTCTCAATATTATTCTATCCTTTTTTCAGTTTCCCAAGAATGGGAAAATAAATAAAATACATAAACTATTTTTTTATTTATTTCAAGTCTATAAACTGACATTGCTGACTTTGTGTCTGAAAAATGCTTATCAGAATGGACAAGCTGTTAAATAAGTAAAGTAGTCAGTGTGACGCTCTCTCTTCTGTGATGGTTTTTATCTCTTACGTCAATTTTTCTTCATCTTGTCTGTCTGTCTCTCGGGCTCTGACATACTTCAGAGTAGAGGGCATTCTCTTCTAAAACATTTATGAGTGATTCTGTTTGTTCCTTCTTTTCTTACTATGAAATAAAGAGATAAATGTAGAGGATGGTGGAGGAAGGATTTTTTTTTTTTTTACAGTGCTTCCAGAACTTTCTGCAGTTTTGGGGTGGTGGCCAGTTGAAGGGGGGAGTTCTTGTCTGGGATTACTTTATTGGCAAGAACGGATTGTCACGAGAAAAAAACAAAAATGCTGTGTGTTTCTTTGTGTGCCTTTCGATGTTACATTAAACAGTATCACAATCGCTGTCTCAGATGTGACTTATGGGTCAGTAATTGAATTAAAGATGTTAGGCAAGTCTTGCTGTCTTTTGAGGAGACACTAAATAATAAAATTAAGTTTTAAAAAGCTATCTGAAGAGTATTATAAAGTCTCCTAACAACTGATGTGCTTAAGGAAAATATTGCCATTTGATCTGAAGATTAGAAGAGTTTCACAACGTCTCCCTGTTAGTCCGTGTTCTTCTGCCTGGCAGCTCCCATTACAGTTACATCTCCATGTAGACAGTCTGCCTTTTGGCATCTAGTCCTGGCTGTACCTGTTGAATCCACATTTACTTGGCAGACGCTCCCCATCTTTTAACTTGGCTTGTGCGTGCATTTTTTGGGGGGGTTAAAATAAACTTATGAGAAGAGCAGCAGCATGCCTGTAAAAATAATTTTCTCTAAAAACAAAACAAACAAAAACAAACAGAAGGTTTAGTGTAGATGTGTCATTTTTGCATCTGATATATTTTATGTGTAAACAAAACCCCACTGTATTTAAGATGTTCTTAGGATTCCTTTAAATTCAGTGAGTTTTGACTTTCCTGATTTTATTGTGATATATATATATTTTAATCATTGTAGCATACTGATCTTATTTTTCTCTCCACAGAGATGTTGGAGACCAACAACCTTGTGACATTTGAAGGCCTAGCTAACAGTTCGGGTTACCACACTCTCTTGTTGGATGAAGAGAAAGGAAGGCTCCTGGTGGGAGCCAAGGACCACATCTTTTCTTTTAACCTCCTGAACATAAGCAAAGACAAAGCACAGGTAAAGCATATGATTTGGAGCCCACGTACCTGCCAGTTCATTTTATTTCTGACTTTGAATCTGTTTCGGACCAGCCTATTTGCCTCGAACCAGAGTGCTGGCTTCAGGTATCTTAGGATTCTTATCTCCGAATCGAAAGAAAAAGTGCTTCATGTATATTTCAGACGAGGGCTGTCTCACGCAGTCAGGCACTGTTCCAGACATGTTAGCTGCACTCTGCACACCTGGGTGAATCATGTCGTAAATTGAAACAAAGTGGAGAACAGACTGCTTTGTGACCCCTTCAACTCTCATAAACACACTTCCATGCACACAAGCTGTAAATCACCAACACAAGAAATGATTCTGAGTGCAGGGAAATGCTTTTCTGTCTTCACAGAAACTATGTTTGTATTGCAGATTCCCTGGACTGCTTCTCCCACTAAAAGAGATGAATGCAAGTGGGCAGGGAAAGATCTCCTGGTAAGAGCAAAAGGCATCCAGCTAACATGCGGATTCTTTTCATGGGAACCTATGAATATCTATTTTACGACTTTCACCAAAACCCAGACTTTCATTGTTTTTCTGTTTTGGATCATTTCTCCTTGTCTGTTGAAAAAATGTCTTACACAGTTACTATAAGCCTACTTAAGATGTAGAGTCATCACTGAGATCCTTAATTAAGCCAAAAGAATCTGGAAGTCAAACCTTTAGAATTCTTTGTTCCTTTGGTTTCCTTTTATTGTTTGTTTTTGTAGTTTTAACTAGATTACGGCGGCCTTGAACCACATCAATAAATCACTAAGCACAACCACAAATTACAAAAAGCACAACATATTTAAATACATAACAGCATTAACTAAACACAACTACAAATTAAGAAAACACATTAACTAAACACAACTACAAATTAAGAAAACACATTAACTAAACACAACTACAAATTAAGAAAACACATTAACTAAACACAACTACAACTTAAGAAAACGCATTAACTAAACACAACTACAAATTAAGAAAACGCATTAACTAAACACAACTACAAATTAAGAAAACACATTAACTAAACACAACTACAAATTAAGAAAACACAACAAAAAGGAAGACATAGGTACCAGCAGGAAACCTAAGAGAGAGCAGATTGGACAACACTACATGGCTTTAGAACTAGAAATTATTCTGGCTTTAGCACATTTGTTGATCATATGAATTTTGCAGGTGATACACATGTAGCTACCGCTATCCAAGAACATTTTGAGTCGGGACATATTATGAAGCTCAGCTTCATTCTTTTTCACAGTTTGGGCCTATCTAAACAAAGAGAGAGCAACTATCAGAAAATATTCCATCATCCAATCATCAATGCCTCAGCTTTCCCACTGAGCCCTACCTCCTCTGTTTTGTTAATGTTGCTGTGTTTTCTTAATTTGAAATTATACTTAATTAATGTTGTGTTTTTTTTTTTATATATATGTTGTGTTTTTCTATTCATAGCTGTGTTTAGAGATTTGAAGTGGTTTGCACTAAAGGGCCACCGTAGATTATTATCTGTTACTAGAATTTCTGTTGATTTAATTTATAATGTTAATAATTGTAAACCTCATGATAAGGTTGTGATTTTCAGATTAAAATAAAACGATAATTTAAAAACCAGGACTTTATTTGTTTAGAACAAAAGTGAATATTTAAGATGAGTACAAATATAAAGTCAATTTGGATAAAAATCACAGAATACATCACAATCCCATGGCTCTTGGTAAAAATGTCTCAGTTTTCAGAAACCCCAGTGTAAATACACTTACTGTTTTGAATCTGCTTTCCTTCAAGTAGCATGTTTGTTGTTCATCTTTCAAAGGCCCTTGGGCAAAAAGCTTGGATGTAAGACCATACTGATGCTGTTTGTGGTTTAGATTTTTTTCACTAGAATAGGGCAAGTGCCTCTGGCGGTCAGTTCGCCTGCCTGTGCTGCGGAGCAGAAGGGCAGTGAAGTCTTCTGTGTGTTTTCTGTAAACGATTTGAAATGTATAAGGAGGCATCCTGAGGGATGGTTATCTTTTATAGAGCTAGATGAGAGTGAGGGGGAGAGAAAAGGAAAGGCTATCCACAAATATCACATCATAGTCTAAAACAAACATTTCTACAATGTAGTGAGGAACAAAAGAGGATTGATGGATGTTTGACGTTCAGAAACATAGTTGAAATGCGAGCATAACTGAAATATTAAAAATATTTCATAAATACCAATGAATATAAGGTGGTACACACTATAGTACTATTGTATGCACAATTAAGTTATGGATATGATTGTCATGCAAATATATGTACAACAGCAGCAGCTGAGTTTGAAGATAAAGTTCAACACATAATAAAACTTCAGATTTCAGGAGGCATCCTCTGAAATCCCAGCAGTAATTCACTTTATATTTACAGCTGAAAGACTAAACTATTGTAAAACAAACAGCAGACAAAACAAAAAAGAAAAAAAAAGAAACTATGAGAAAAGCAGACAAAAGTGCAAATGTCCTGTTGCTTGAATCACTTAAGAGAAATTAAAGAGGAAAATTGACTTTTTGTATGAATAAATTTAAACTTGCTGTAATTTGTGTTCAATTTTAAACCCAACACATTAAAATGTTCAGAAACTGCAACACAATAATTACTGTGAAACAATTTTGTTTGCTCTCTGTCTTTCCCTCATCAGAGAGAGTGTGCACATTTCATCAAGGTACTGCAACCTTTCAACCAGAGCCACTTCTATGTTTGTGGGACAGGAGCCTTCCACCCTGTATGCTCCTATCTGGAGGTGGGCAAGAAACCAGAGGTACAGCTTAAATTTCTGTTCTTGTCCATATCTACTGCCACACACAACACAAATACACACAGGAAAAGACTAGACAGGCTTTATGTTTTAGCTAGTTGTCAGTATTTCAGATTCTTTTTGGTCATGTTTACATGGAGATGTTGTAACAACTAAATATAAACAGGTTTGGTTCAATAAAATAAGAAAAAAGCTTAAAAGAACATTAAACACCACATATCAGTTCATTTCTCTGGTGAACTACTGCGGTGTTAGACAGTGTATGTTTACATGAAAGTCTGTGCATACTGCTCATTTAAATTTGAGAAATGAGAATTACTCTCCTCTCCTCCAAATGCCAGACCTATAAATGTGAGTTTCCCACTAATTGGGCAGCTATTTACGGACCATTAGGGGAAGGAAATGTCCCTGAGAAACGCCATCAACTCTGCGTGGATCATAAAGTAGAAATGCAATTGATTAGTGCTGAGGTCACTGAGTCACAGTGGTTAGAAATGTTGTCTTCGGTTCTATTAAATGGCATTATGCTGCTGGTACCGTAGTATATAAGCCGCTACTTTTTTCCCACGCTTTGAACCATGCGGCTTTTTTCTGTGGATTTCTTTCAACCACCAGGGGGCTCTTTAGCAGGAAGTGAATCATTGGTAGTCAAAATTGGAAACCAAAGAAGAAAGTGCTAATTTTAATTTAGAACAAGCGCATGCTAGCAGCAGGGCTGAACATTTTTTCAAACTCATATGCAACTTTTAAGTTGTTTGTGGGACAGGAGCCTTCCACCCTGTATGCTCCTATCTGGAGGTGGGCAAGAAACCAGAGGTACAGCTTAAATTTCTATCGATCTGGCAGTACAGGAGGGAAATAGAGCCGCTGCACGTAAACTCGGCGTGAACGAATCCATGGTTCGGGGTTCCAGAGCAGATTTATTGCTTATGTAAAACCGAGATCGGCGGAGATACCAGCAGCTTATAGCCCGGTGCGGCTTATATTTTGGACAAAAGTGGTAGCTATATATTCATAAAATATTGCTACTGTAATTGCATGAAAGGTGGGTTCTTCAAAATATTCTGTTTTTTTCTTTCTTTTTTTTTTTTTTTAGATTTCGCAGTTTTCCTTTTTTCATAGCTATGCACTGTTTTATGCTGGTGTGTCACATAAACTCCCAGTTACATTAATTGAAGCTTGTGTTTGTAACATGTTTGTAACAAGTTCAAAAGGTTTGAAAACTGCACACTATAGACAACACATTTAGCTATGTCTTCAGTGCGTATGCAAGGAAATGTCTGACAAAAGCAAATGTCAAACATCATATGACTCAACATTTGAGCTCAAATCTGTAAATAAAAGAAAAAGTGATGTTAAAACCCTCCACAAAGATTTCACAAGAAAGTACTGTGTCATGAAGTGTTGACAGCAACCGGAGAAAACTGTTTCTACGGGAGCTCTTGTTTTGTGTGTGGAATTTACATGGGCAGGAAGCTACTGTCTGTGTTTGATAGCATGCTGTAATACCTCACTGATTTTCTGTCTTTATGTGTATACAGGATGGTGTTTTCAGACTGGCGCCCCATGTAGAAAATGGCAGAGGGAAGAGTCCCTATGACCCTAAGCTTCTCACCGCTTCAAGGCTAATTGGTGAGTTTATGGAAAGATACGGAGTGCATGTGTGCAATAAATCCCTGTGAAGCCCCGTGCCTTGCTCTTTCATTTCAGTGGGAACACGGCGTGTGACGTCAATGTAAATAGCAGAACAGGAACATCCTTCGCTGCTTTGTATTTACACACTTAGAACCTCTCATTGGCAGGACTGTAAACTTTATTTCAGTCTGCATCTACAACATTTAAATGGTGCACATGTGTGGTCAATGGTACCGAGTCTATTTTGCTCTAATTCGCCATCCTCCCATTTTCTGGCAAATAAAGCAGGGGTGCATGAGCATGGTATTTCTCTTTACCCCCAATTATGTGTGATCATATTGTGTTATACCACCTCATTTACCCAAGCAGATGGCTATTTTCCAGCCCATCACCCCTTATCTCCTCTCCCCTTTTTCTCTCCTTTCTCACCAGCATTATTATGTACTCCCCTTGTCTCACACTTCTGTTCTCTCCCCCAGCATCTGACCCACCATCCGTTCATCCTGTCCTCACCTCCTTTCTCTGCCCTGCCTTCTGTTTTAATGTCGATTTCACACTCCCGATGTTTGTTATGTCTTTTTTCACCGTGGATGTGAAATCTACCTTTGCTGCTAAGCCCCCGCTCAATTCCTCGGATTTCTGAACAGAACCCACGGGGAAAAGCAGGCGGCCTCGTCTCATGTTACTGTGTTAACACTAATCAATCCTCTCCCTCTCAGATGGGGAGCTGTATGCTGGAACATCAGCCGACTTCATGGGGCGGGACTTTGCCATCTTTCGCACTCTTGGCAAACATCATCCTATCAGAACAGAGCAACACGACTCCAGGTGGCTAAATGGTACGTTTGGAGGACCCTGTGCCTTGATTTGTCTCTTAGCTTCAGTGTTAATAAGCTACCTTGAATAATAACTGCAGCATTTTGAGGGTTAATTTTTCTGTTCTCCAATTCATACTTCCATATCATGCTACACATCACCATATCATCTGTGTTAACCATGAGGAAACCGCTTCATGGCCTTGTCTTTAAACCTTTGGTATAATTTTCTTTGAAGGTGAACTTTTGTCTGAATTCATAGAGATACATAGTTACAATATAAACAGCAAACAAAACTACTCACATTTTTAATTAGTATTTCTATATTACCATCTAAACTTTCTTTTAAAAACCAAAATTGTAATAAATCTACATTATCCTAAATCCTCACATTTTGTGCCTGTGCTTCCAACATTCACCGTGAGCTTGGGAATCTTGGACTGTAATGTGTGCATCTAATGGACTGAGACTCCAGTCCAACAGGCTCAATTTATTTTTGATATGGAAAAATTGAACTTTATGATACTGTGAATGAATTAACAATTACACCATTCCTAACAATACTTTTGAATTAATATGACACATGCTGATATTTTGGTTAGCTATATTGTGCCGCCATACTCCTGAACAGACCAAAAGAACTAAACAATATCTGGATGGCAGATTCTGATTATGTAAGATGCTCCCTAACCTTATAGATTGAGTTGCTTTACAGCTAAATTATACGTGATATATGAAAGAATATGAAAATAATTTTCTAAATGGACTTATCATGGTAATTTTTTTACTTCACAAAAGCCTGGAATTTTAACAGGCAAGCGTAGAGTTTTGAAAGTCGGTGAGTATTACATTAGTTTTCCAGACTCGTTCTAGCTGAGGAGCACCAGCCTGTCTCCATGTGAGTCAAAATACTGCCTTTCATACGCAAAGCATGAAGAATAATATGTATTGTTTCAGCCTCTCCACGTTTCAGTTTTAATACAATTTCTTTTTATTATTCCAGACACCATGCAGGCCAGAGGCACATGTCTGAGTTCTGTAGTTGTTATTATAAATCTAAGTCCCTAGGTTAGTCTGAGCAGTGGAGGATATATGCTCTAGTATTTTCTTTGTCTGGCTTTTTATGATATTTGTTTTCTGCTTCATCTTTTCCACCCTTCCTGTCTGATACTTCATAAGTATGTGCATGGGTACATGATTATGTTGTTAAATGAGGAAGTAAGTTTCGAAAAATGCACAACATCAGTCCTGGCAAATGTGAGCTGGATGCAAGTAGTGACACAGCGCTTCATCACATTATCATCCGCCTAAGCAGTTTTAATAAGTGATTAATAAACTTTTGAAATATTTCACAGATGGAATTAGATCAAAAATAGTCTCTGAGATTATGCTTTTACAAGTGATGAAGTTAGCATGTCACTGGTAGGCAGCGCTCTTGCAAATTCGTCGCCGGTTTGCGCCATCTGCAGACCTAACCTTCACTGCCGAAAATGGTTCTACTTTGCTTGATTAGGGAAAAAGACTAACCCAAAACCAACGTTAGAACATTTTAATAGATCACTGATATTCTAATTATTTAACTGTTTCTGTCCATGACTATTATCTGTCCTACACAGAGATCATGTTCAGTTGAAGTGACTTAATCTGAATGAGTTAGCAGAAGTGAACTCTCAGGTGAAGAAAGGTGGGGCTAAATCATATATAAATATAAATCATATTTAAAATATCTATTTTTTGCTACTTGAAAAGAATAATAAGAACTGAGAGAAACTATATTCATTTATAAATACTTTAGAGAGTGATTAGGCTGAGCAGAAATAAACACAAGTGTGCATCCCCACTTTCAAAACTGAGAGAACGTCTGTTCCTTTAGCTCCTGTATCCAGGGGCCTATGTATGGACTTTTTTATAAAATATTAAGTGAATAAATCTTTGACACTAACTTGTCCCTTCTAGATCCTAGATTTGTAGGTGTCCATCTGATCCCAGAAAATGACAATCCAGAGGATGACAAAATCTACCTGTTCTTCAGAGAGAATGCTATGGATGGAGAACATGCTGGAAAAGCCACATATGCTCGCATTGGACAGCTCTGCAAAGTAAGTATACACATAGGCATGTATACATTAAGGCAGGTCATCAAACAGGAAAAGTAAATCAAAAATACCACTTTCAACAAAGGCACAAACACAATCTCAAGCAGTTTGAGAAACAGCTTTGGGGTCTAATAAAAAAAACAAAACAAAACAAGCAAAAATAAAAAAAAACCCTTGACTGTTAAATGAGTTGCTTTCCATGCTGATATCTTTCAGAATCTGTAATTATTTTCAGCATAAAAAGCTTAGGTTGTGTTGTATGTTGTGCAATCGCCTCTAAAGAGAGGGACTGAAACCCGAGAGAGAGTCGAAATGTCACCGGAACGTGATAGGCTGTGATGGCAGCAATGCCGCCCCAGTTCTGACTCTGCTACCTCTGAGCTCGAGTGTCAGATTTCAAGGTCCACATCCTTCAAAATCAGTATATTTCAGATCTGAAGTCCAGCCTTAAACCCCTGTTTATTGCAGATCAGCCTTCCTTTATAACAGCCTGATCACCAAGAATGTTTGGAATCTGCTGTCCTCAGCAGAAGACAATCCTTTCATTATGCGAGTTGTGGTAATAATTTGAACCCATGCACATTTGCACAGATTTTAATTTGCTGCTATAAATCAGCTTACATGGAATGCGTTTGTATGAGGGAGCACAACGTGAATTTATGTTTGCGTGCTGCTTTAAGGAAACAAACACCTCTCACTGAAGTTTGAGAGTTTGCTAGTCTTCTAACTCTAAAACACCTAGAAAGCTTTTTGTCACTAAAACAGAATTTAAGAATTAGGCTTCAAATCCTCCAAGATGAATAGATTTACCACGTACTTTGTGGACCATTTTTACTTCTACTGGAATTTGACACTAAGTTGAATTTTTATTGGAGATTTATTATTCATAGATCAACATTTTGTGGGCAGTTAACGATAAAGAGGTTTTTGTAAAAATATTTTTACTAATTTGTATTTTACTTCAGGATTTATAATTAATTATTTTGCATTTAAGAAAAAAAAAACATTCCAATTTTTTTTTGTAGCCTTCTTGCCTTGGGTGGTCATAATTTTCTGCGACAGCTCGTAGGACAGAGTTTTCCTATCTTGAAACAATAACAAAGCTTTTAAACAGTCTTTTGCATCTTGTGTTACCAATTAATGTAATATTATATAACTTGACAAAGGCTACAATACCAGACATTAAAAGTAAGTTTCTAAACAGTTTTTTTTGCATTTTCTCCGCTACATTTAGACTTAATGTTTTATGCAGATCAAGAAAGTTAGTTTGTTCCAAACATTTAACACAAGGGTGTTACATGTAAACCACTTATCTGAAATATAACATGTAATGTGTCTTTTAGAATGACCTTGGGGGCCACAGGAGCCTAGTGAATAAGTGGACAACTTTCTTGAAAGCCCGACTGATTTGCTCTGTGCCGGGCAGTAATGGGATAGACACACATTTTGATGAACTACGTGAGTGCTTTCTTCTTATCGCATGAATAAGATTAATCAACATTTGTTTTGGTGCAGAAAATCTGTAATCTGTTTTCACCTTTGTTTTGGTTTTAGAGGACGTCTTTCTCATAAGCACCAAGGATCCTAAGAGCCCAGTAATCTATGGAGTGTTTACAACTTCCAGGTAGATAAAGTATTTTACAGGAGATAAAAGGCTTTATATATAATGTATATATAAATATATTTATTGTGGTTTATGAGCACATGTTTTATTTGTTATTCTCATTTCTTGTTTTCTGTACAGCAATGTCTTTAAAGGTTCAGCGGTGTGTATGTACAGCATGGCAGACATAAGAAGAGCTTTCTTGGGTCCATATGCTCATAGGGACGGACCCAGCTATCAGTGGGTCCCCTTTCAGGGGCGTGTACCCTACCCCCGGCCCGGCACGGTGAGTCCGTAGCTCTGTTTACTGAGCTTAGAGCCCAACAGGACTCCCTTTGATTTGTCTTTCTTTAATAGTTAATATTATGTTGTTGTTTTTTTTTTTTTCCTTCAATGCAGTGCCCTAGCAAAACATTTGGTGGATTTGACACAACCAAGGACCTTCCTGACGAAGTGGTCACTTTTGCCAGAAGTCACCCAGCCATGTTTAATCCTGTCTATCCAATTAATAATAAACCAATAATAGTCAAAACAGATGTAGACTACCAGTTCACTAAAATGGTAGTGGATAAGGTGGAAGCTGAAGATGGCCTGTATGATGTTATGTTCATCGGCACAGGTAAAGAAAAAAAAAAAAATTAAGACAACTCTGCAAAGCTAAATGGATAACAGTCACAAAAGTGTGAGCTTTTTCTGTGCCTTCTCAGACATGGGAACAGTTCTGAAAGTTGTAGCCATCCCAAGAAATTCATGGCATGACCTGGAAGAAGTGTTATTGGAAGAAATGACTGTATTCAGAGTAAGTTGTTCTCCGTGTCACCCGGTAATACTTTTTTGGAAACATTGGAATCAACACTCTCTGTAAGCTTCCCCTTCTTTCATTTTTTAGGAACCAGTTGCAATTACAGCCATGGAACTTTCAACGAAACAGGTACAGATTTATATTCATCATATTTATATATATGATCTAAACATAAGCATGGGCAGTTTGGTTTTCACAAAGAATAACGTGAACGACCTGTGCGATAATGGCCTTTGACGACTGTTTATGCATGACGGTTGTTTTGAGAAAACCTGCCCGTAAAGTTTTTTTTTTTTTTTTTTTTTTTTTTTCTCAGATGTAATACGCCTTCAGGGCAAAGAGACAGAACAAAGAGATCTTTGTTTCCACTATTTAAAGACTTTGAGATAAGCTCCCATCTCATCACATAAACAAAACTAAATTGCTGGCTTTCCAGTGACAGTTAGCTTGTAAGCTGAAGTGACAGGGAGATGAAAACAAGCCAACTAATTGACAGGTAGGAGGGGGGGGCTGAACAATTCTCCCTAAATAGTCGACCAACATTTTTAAGACCTTCGTGAAGGATTTTGTTACTTGAAAAACTATACTGCTCACATGAACTATACTGCTCACCTGAACTTGGCTTTATTTGCACTATATTATATATTATATAAATTACAATAGGTAGGAAATATTTTACAATTAAAAATGTACAACACTCCCCCTGATCTAAAAATACCCCACTGAACTTTGTTTACCAAATCATGAGTAATGTAAGATTGACCATCTGATTCCTTTCTCTTTATAGCAACAACTCTATCTTGGATCAGACATCGGTGTGTCTCAGATGCCTCTACACCGTTGTGAGGTTTATGGAAAAGCCTGTGCTGAATGCTGCTTGGCGAGGGACCCTTACTGTGCATGGGATGGCGCAGAATGCTCCAGATACTTTCCAATGGCAAAGAGGTAGCACAAACAAACTTTTATTTATGTCTTACCATCTCATGAACATGTTCTGCAGTGAAGCCAGTCAAAATACTTAAATACTTAAAAGCTGATAGTACTTATTAGTCGATCTTGCTCCAGAAATAAGTTAATGAGATTTTGCACAGTTCTGATGTAATGCTGTCATTGATGCAAATGTAATTATTTATTTAACTATTGCTTCTCAGGAAGAGTGTCTTTGTTATGTTTGGCAAAGAAAACTGTGGACCTTTATGTTCTGTCATTCTGAAATCAACAAGAACGTTAACATAGTGAAAGTAAACCTTTATTTGATTTGTTTTCCTTACTTATTTTCCCACAGTTAGTTAGACTCCAGCATTTGAAATTTAATGGCATTGTGGTCAACATGGCAGCTCAGTCATCATCACACAATCTCAGATTTAGAACAATATAAAGAAGATGGGCGGATCTCGCCAGTTTGCTTCCCGCGTTTCCATAGCTGCTTCAAATATTTGTGTACAGAAAATATCCTGGAGGTGGTGTCTGATAATAATCCAGATCTTCCTAAGCATCTGTACTCCAGAAAGATGACAGCTTGGAGTGATTGATTTATGTTAAATTCCATCATTCACACCCCGTAATTAAAGTATTTCAGCTAAGCCATGGGTTGCCTGCTGTTTATCTGTTTATGTTGGCCTGCAGTTTCGCTGCACACCCAAAAATCATTCAAACACATGCCTGCACACACACACACACACACGCACACACACACACGCAAATACGTGTGCTCAAACTTTCAAAGTGGGTGTTTCTGTTGACTCATGAAAGTTGTTTATGCTTGTGTTTCTCCAGGAGAACAAGAAGGCAAGATATCAGGAACGGAGACCCACTCACCCAGTGCTCAGATCTGCAGCAACAAGGTCCTTAAAGAAGAAAACATTTAATTGTGATATTAATTGGCAATTCTAACGAGCAGAGATTTTATTCCTTGACGAAACCAAAACTGGAATCTCAGTTTGGTGTTTTATCCATATTTTTCATATTCTGGTGGTGTGAAAATCAACACTGGTTCATGTGAGACTAGTAATTAGCATAGTCAAGATTCCCTCAGGCCTCTGCGCTGTTAGCGAGGCCTCTAGTATGCCGACATGTTTCTTGATTCAAAGTCAAGATTCATTTTCTGCTTTAATATTATCATTGCCTCAATTACATATTTTTTTCTTCTCTTACTTAGGAAGAAGATCATTAAACCCTAACAGTACACAAGCAATGAACTGTTTTCTGCAACACTGTTGACTGCACATTTTGGCCAAAATATAAAACTAAACACATTGCAAAGAAAACAACTGTAAATGTATCTCTTAATATAAAATTACTGCAAAATTAACTCGTGAAAATATTTCAAACATTTTGCGCTGACAGACACATATTTTCTGAACAAAATCAATTATCTGCTGAAATAAAATTATTTCAGTTCAATTCATCCCTAAGCAAATAGATGCCCACATTTTGCCTCATCATGCATTCATTTCATACCAGTGAGCAGTTTTGTAGCAACTTAACTTGCGGCATATCAGTTTTTATTTCTTTGTACTTTCAATAATTATCTTGATAAACAGTCAGAAAAATGTAATCAGATTTAAATTATTTGTGTTATTAATTTATGTTGTCATTAAAATGGTAACATTTGATTTAATTATATAATCTTGTCAGAAAACGCAGAGTGTGTTCCTTTTGTTGTTGACTCACTTTTACCAATTAACATATTCAGAGATACCTATGAGAAAATCCCCAAAACAATCACTAAATCTAGTTAAAATCTTTTTTTTTTTTACCAGATGAACTCAGCGGACAGGCAACCATCCTCGATAGAACCGTCTATGGTGTGGAAAATAGCAGCACTTTCCTCGAATGTGTGCCCAAGTCCCAGAGAGCCACTACATACTGGCAGTATCAGCGCTCCGCTGATGACCGCAAACAGGAAGTAAGCATCCTTTGCTCATCTTATCCTTAAACATTCTGTTTTGTTTTAATTTTCTCAGAGACACTTAGCTTGCAGAGCAGATAAATAGTAATAAATAATTCCATAATATGAAGACGTTTGAATAAATTATTAGGAAACACATCTTATCATTGCTTAATACCACTGCTGACTCAAATAAAATCCAGTTTATGAAATTAAAAAGAGAACAATGAGCAGCACGGCCGATTAGATTCTTGTGCCACAGTAAATGTTAATAGCTAATTTTAATGTTCCAAAGTTTCTCATTCGCTCCGTCTCTTATCGCTTCCAATTTTCTCACTGCTCAGATCAAGTCAGAGGAGCGTTTCGTTCGAACAGAACAAGGTCTTCTGATCCGCACTCTTGACAAGAAGGATTCAGGCATCTATCTGTGCCAGGCAGTGGAACATGGCTTCATGCAGATAGTTTTAAAGGTTCACCTTGAAGTGATTGACGCAGAGCGGCTGGAGGATCTTTTGCATCGCGATGAAGATACAGCTACCACTGTCCCAGCTCAGGACTTTTCCTTGTCCAGAGAAACTCCCAGTCAAAAGCTTTGGTACAGGGACTTTCTGTCTTTAGTCAATCACCCAACTCTGAATAGTGTCGACGACTTCTGTGATCAAGTTTGGAAAAGAGAGAGAAAGCACAAGCGACAGAAAGCTCACCATGTCCAAAAAGTGCAAACACACCATCAGCAGCAGCAGCAGCAGGCTGCACCGAGCTCTCACAGCAACATGCATGCTCAAGGCCTGGCATCCAAGTGGAAGCACCTTCAAGAACGACAGAAGGGTCGTAACCGCAGGACCCACGAACTGGAACGAGCCCCTCGCAGTGTCTGACCCGTAACGGTTTGACTTTGACCACGACTCTTCAGATCACTCCCGGATCACATTCTGTATACCTGAAACTATTTGTTTTTTGAAACATACATATCCTACACACACTGAACAGAAAATAAATAAATAAATGCTGCTCTTATCTGCAAACTAGTGTGATCTAAGCGTGGGCAGTTTTGTTTACAGCCCACGGGGGAAAAAAAAAAAGAAAAAAAAAAGGATGCTGTTGTATCATCGAAGACCATTGGAGCATATCATCTCTGCTGGCCTCTGTGACATGAACAATGCAGAGCGGTAGGGCCACTCCGCACAAAACGATGGACAAATGTGACCATCCTGTAGACGTGACTGGCAATGAGATGTGGTCATCGTAATGTAGTTAGGTGATGTTTCTAAGTTTGCAAAATGCCTAAAATAACTAAAACTATATACTGTATTTTACCTCACGCAACAATGAGACCGGGCGAAGTTGTTTATGAGTATGAGTGAACTTGCAAGTTCATTACATCAACAAGTTACACAGTTCAAAAAATGCAATGAGAATTAAAGTGCATTACAAAAGTATTTATACTCCATAAAGTTTTCCACATTTAGTCATCTCGTAATCAAAACATCTATTTATTTTAGTAAGCATTCTTCTAATGAATAAATAGTACTGCATAATTTGAAGTGTAAGGAAAAAGATACATGTTCTAATAGGTTTTGTTCAAGGAAAGATATATCTACTGCATTTTGCTCCCATGGGGAAGAAATGTTGAAGGTCTCTTACAACATTTTTTCCCTATTCATCCTATTAATGCCAGATGTTGTGTGTTATGTGTCTAAAAATGTCCAGTTGTCCTGTTGACATATTCTCCCATGAGCTGCTTATCTCTGCAGCTCCTTCAAACATACTATTGGCCTCTTTGCTGCTTTACTAATTCACCCTCTTCTTCCCTGACCTATTCATTTGTGCAAACGGCCATGTCTTTTTAGCTATCCAGTTGGTGCCATAATCTCTAAATCTTTTGGATAATGTATAAAACGTTGCATACTCTGACTTTGCCTTAATCATTTACATAACTTTATTCCTGACTTGTCTGATATATTTTTTGATCTTCATGTCTGTGCTCTAATGTTCTCTACCTCTGAGAAAACCTCTGAGGCATTTACAGAACCATTGTATTCACATGAGATAAAATCATACTATCAAATTTAACGCAGGATAAGCTTTTTAGGTTTACATTTTTAAACAAAATTAAAATCATGTATCTTCTTCCTTCTACTTTTTCATTCTGCTCTACTTACAAAAAGTGCTAATGTGGTGAATGTTGACACTTGTAACGTCACATAGCGATGTGGAAAGGTTCAGTGAGTATAAATACTTTTCCAAGGTGATTTATCAAGCAATTCAATAAACAATTAGTTTTGAATTAGTCAGTGT
The DNA here is from genome assembly GCF_051168715.1 of Poecilia mexicana. Taxonomy (NCBI): domain Eukaryota; kingdom Metazoa; phylum Chordata; class Actinopteri; order Cyprinodontiformes; family Poeciliidae; genus Poecilia; species Poecilia mexicana. The sequence continues at coordinate 14,899,338 of NW_028263375.1, forward strand.
TAAATGCCTGAGAACTGCAACTGAATATCATTGGTTATCATGGGTTCTCCAATGCAACTCCTGTCAGCATGTGTAAATACTGTATTCTATAATAATCTTATCACAAGAAAGGGAATGAATTTCAATTATCTAGTTTGTGTTACTTGCCCAAAGTAGAAATCTACTTATGAAAAAAATAGTTTGCAGAACATTTGTAAACAGGAAAGTTTTGTACTCGTATGTGTGTTTATGTGTCCGTGCCCTAGATAAGCTTCCTAGACAAAGAGATTTTATTATTTTTCATCTGAACCGTTCCAATTTTAGCATTTTGAAAGCCGCATTGTCTCACTTTCCAAAATGCTGAGCAGAGTTCTTCCATGTTTATTTAATTATTCTGTCAGTCTGCTTTGTTTCTGCACCCGTGCATATTTAATGTTAAACATTTCTGTACATTGTGATATATTATAAGCAGGTATTTCTTTTTTCTAACTTGTTTCTGTTTCTGGACCACTTAGGTAAAAATAAAAATAAATTTTATCACATGTAGAAGATGTTAAGCATTTTATTAGTTATCACATGCATTAAATATCAAATGCATTGGGCAATATGCCAGTATACGGTAATGTACTTTTAACACATCCATATTTTATGCAGACATTGCAGTGTAACACAGTACATTCACTGCATGTAGCATAATAAAATTGACTAAAACCATCACTGAACAGTGCACAAACACAAACCCTGAATGTAACTGTGAAAAATAAAATACTATGGTCTATGTTAATCAACTATACCACTGTGTAGTAGTGCATGTGAATACTGGTGTAGTGTTCTTGTTCTACTATAGCGATGATGAACTAGTCTAATGTTGTCACCTTTAAGCTGTTTCTTGCTTATGCTGTAGTACACAATAAGAGCGATTTGAAAAAATGCCTTCCTGCTTCTGTTAATACTCCAAGCAGTGTACATGTTATAAACAGGAACTCAACAAGATTTCCCCATGGATCCCAGTCTCCACATGCCAGCTTATCTAACAATGGACAATGATCATTTTCGCTTTGCACAAACATTGCCCTGTCAGATGACTGCAACTCTGTGGAAGCTTCATCCACGTTTGGAAGGAAGATGAGAAGCCGCTGAAAGCGTCCTTGGGAGATTTTTCAGTCTCAAAATGAATGAGACAAGTAGAGTGGTGGATGCGCGTGTGATAAGATTATCGTTATGAGGAGGAAATATATGGGGCCTGTCAGATGAACAGTGGGAGTGAGGAAATTAAGTGCTGCTGTTGCTGATTTTTGGCATGATGTATTCTACTGATGTAATAAATGTCTCTTCATGAAATGCTGCATTCATTAAATCTGGTTTTGATAGTTATAGGACGTTTATACCGTTCTTGTCCTTTCTGTGTCAATGAAACCAAAGTGAACAAACTCAGAAAATGTTGCATCCAGTGAAATAGTTCATTCCTGCAAAAGTATGCATTTAATTATTTCCTTATATTTAATGTTATGAACAAAAATGCGCCTCTCGTCCGTTAGCAGCTAGAGATGGGCACCAGCACCCCTCACGGCCCCGATGCAGTAAGGGTGTAAGACGATGGATGGATGAGTGAACAAAAATGTCAAGTTTATGTGATAGCCCAAGAAGTACCATACACCTGGGAAGTTAAATGAATTTGGTCTCACGGTTTTCAAAAATGTTGCTAATAAAAATGAAAATCGTGAAAGACTGATAGGTGTTCATGTTCAGCCCTCTATAACTTGATACCCCCAAATAAAAACTAGTGCAAAATATTGTATTTCAGAAACTTGATTTGTTAAATAAGGTTCGTTATATTGATGAAAATGTGTGTACTGTAAAGGATGAACGTTTACAGAACATTAGAAAAAGCATCTTAGGACTCATGAACACAGTGTGGAGATTTTTAAAGCAGATTTAGATTATAAAGTGACATCCCATGCTTTATGTTTCTATTAGAACATGGTTTTATCAATGTTTTGAAAATGTGAAAACTATGCCTCAACTGCAAACCTACTGAGACATGACTGACCACAAGACAGACAAAGAGAGCATTGATCAAAATAGCAACCAACAGTCGCTGCAGAGCTCAGGTAGGTGAATTTGTTGACAGACCAACACATATTTGTGCATTGCACAAGCTAGCCTTTGCAGAAGAGTGACAAGAGGAAAGTCATTGTTGAGAGAAAGCCATAAGACCTCCTGTTTGCAGTTTGTTATCTAGGAGTAAAATAGAAGACCAAAACAGAGCTTTCTGGTCCTGCATGCAAAATAACGAATAGGAAATTAACCTGTACTTTATATCATCTTTAAATCATCATCTATACTGTGTAATCTGGTCGTGGTGGCAGCATAATGCTGCAGGTATTCTTTAAAGGGGAAAGGAAAGTTGCTCAGAGAGACTTGAGATGGAGCATTTCATCTATAAATTATGTTAGAGGCCGCAAAAGTATTGAGTCTAGGGTGAGGGTTCACCATCTGTCAGGTCAACAACCCTAAATACACAACAAGATGTGCAATGCAATTGCTTAGATTACTGCATATTCATCTGCTAGTCAAAGTCCATCCCTATGTACAACTCAGAATAAGTAAGATGTGATTTTCCTGCTCAGATATTTTCCATTCAGTCTGAGATGGAGCTATTTTGTTGAGAAATATATCTAAAAAAAATATGCACACTTTATATGTGCAAAGACAACAGAGACATACATGCAGACTTGCAGCTGTAATTACAGTGACAGTTGGTCCTACGCAATGTTGACTGAATGCAAATGCATGCCACACTTTCCAGATTTTTGTCTGCATAAAACAGTAGAAATTATTTGGAAATTTTTGTACTATTCTAAATAATTCACTATGTTGTCTTGGTCTGTCAAATGTAATTCTAAAAAAATAGCTGATTTTTTTTTTCTTTCTACATGATAAAGTATGAAAAACTTTGTAAGGTAGCAATATTTCTGAAAAGCATTAACAAGAAAAAAAAAACCCTAAAATACGTCTCAAATATTAATCAGTTTTTCTTTGTGTGTATCTCGAGCAGAAAAGGGATTACTGTGAGATGGTAATAAAACCTTCGTGGGTAATGTGATGTGAATATTACATGAGATCTCTGCAGTCCCTGAGCGGAAGCAGAGCTGTTTTGCTTTTAAACTGCAGGGGTTGAAATTGAAAAATGATGTTGAATTAAAACTTTTTCCTTCTTTTCTCCTTTCTCTTCTTTTCTTTCAAGAATGACAAAGAATTTAAAAAAGATTTGACAGAACAAATTTGAGAATTACAGAACCTAATCTGTTTTAAAATACTGTGCTACACTGCACCCTGTTGGCTGTATTGCAAATCGCACATTGCTCTATGAATGCATATAATTATCCATTCATCAACTATTTCTAATTCACGTTTCACACAGAAAATCTGCGCCTGTACGATTACAAAAGCTCTTGGATTTAGTTTTAGGTCACTGGACCCCCGATCGGCAACTCAGGGCTCAGGTCAAAGTTCAGTCAGTGAATGAGTCCTGAGGGATTTGATTGTGACCTCTTTTGGCTTTCCATGTGCTGCTGTAGGATCCCAGAGGTCACAAAGCAGATGCAAATTACTTTTCAAAGGGACGTTCTGGTGCTGCACATATAATATACCATCTTCTACACAAAAAATAAAAAACGCCCGCAAACCATGCACAATGTAAAATGAAAGTCTATTCTCAATGTAAAGAAAATAAATGCACAGTGGCAAACCAGTTCTACATATTTACTTCCATCCTATGGAAGTAAAATGTAGAAATTGATTGCATTACTAAATCAGAAAAATGCTCAATAAAAGAGAAACAGGTCTCCAATTAAACAGAAATCGAAATAATTCTGTTTTTATGAAATAACTTTCTACAGTCTGACATTGTTATTAGAATGTTCTTGTAAAGTTATGTTTTTTTTTTTTTTTTAACAGAGAAATGTGTAAATTTAAGTCAGTAGCCACATAGTTCTATAAGGGATCATTTGACCCTAGAGCATCACTGCCCTCCTGTGGTTGAGCAGGAATCTGTCAACGATGGCTGAGCTCTAATATAATGACAAAAAATGGAAACTGCCTTCAGGCCCTAACTTTGGGCGTAGACTGTGGCGTAGATACTCAGACATACAGTCAGAACAGTCATTTAAAACACCACAATTAGTCATTTCTGCTCATCATCATTCCTTCTAATGAATTGTAAATCATTTAGCACCTGCTTCCATACAATTATCTGCTGTCTTATAACTTTAATACTGCTCAAAATTAAATACTTTTGAAGCAGAACAGACATATTGAGATGAGTTTGAAAACTTCCACTTGCATTTTCATTTATTATTTTTCATTATTTTCCTTTGTTCAAAGCAGATTCGTTCTGCTTTATTTATTTATTTTTTATGTAAAATGATGCTTCACTGCAAACGTTAAAATAACTCCAAAGCTTCTTCCTGTTTTTGTCTATGCCTTGTGCCACAGGGCCTGTGGCGTTATTTCTGCCACCAACTGGAATGCCCACTGACCAATCTGTGCATGCTTTGAGACTGATGTAAGAGCATATATCCATTTGAATTTGTGGCATGTGATTCTGACACATGCTCATCCCTGAGAGCTCTTGCTCCACCAGTCATCTTTCAAACTTGAGATGCCAACAATGTTTAAAAAAAAAAAAAAAAATCTTTAATTTACAGTAAAATACTGTATATTAGAAACATTTATTTTTTTAAGTATACTCAGCTCTGTACGCTGTTTTGAGAGCGCAGAAACAACGCTCCCATTCTGAGCTCTCTCAGACAGCGCTCAGAGCGGGAAGCTGGGTTATGGTCAAAGTTGAGATTGAGACATGATCGAACAAACCACTATAAAGGGGAGCAAAAACGAGAGACTGCATACAGGGCTGTCCAGGAGATTCATCTTTCCTCAAGTAAAAATTGTACGGTTGTATTCAGTCTATTAATATACTGTGCATACTTTTACTTTTAATATGTTGTTATCATGATCACTAATTATGTTGATTTTTCACAAGCCAGACTTTTTGGTCCTCCTAAGCAGCCACTAGGTAGCCTATTCACAGTGTGTCAAACGGGTGGGTGGAGCTAAGACAGGGAATGTTAATGTATTTAACAACAATCACTAAGAGACGAACTAAGAATGGCAAAATAACGGATTTCAAACAATTAAGACACAGAAAGCAAAGCATCGTTGCTCATTGTCTGTTATTCCACCTCAAAAACGAATCCGTTTCACAGAAAGGCGGAGAAGTCATCTGGTAGGTTGCTGACTAAGTACATAAAGCACATGCTAATACACAGGCAGGCACCATTGTCTTTTTAAAAGTAATCTTTTACTAAAACTTTGTTCAATGGAACTGTGGGAAAAAAGGATGAGTGTGTGTTCCCCCCATCAGGGGGCTGTGGAAACAGGGCAGAGACGTATTTATTTTACTTTAGTGACAATACACAAGTAGGTCGATGTTTCTGTGACCCCAAAAACACTTACAAACACGCCTGGATCACAGGTGCAGTCCAGCTGTGCTGTTCTGCGTTCCTTGAAAATATTTAGTATATTTTGAAAAGCAGATTTACTCAGTAAGTTGAATATTTATACCATATGGTGTAAAGGTTTTTTTTTTTTTTTTTTTTTTCCATTTCATTTTATATTTTTTTTAGTCATTTTGCAAAAATGCAATAAACTGCAACTAAAATGTTAATTTCTCAAGAGTTAAATCATCAGCTATGATTCATCAAAGTCTAAATTCTGCAGCTTCAGGACATGTGATGTTGCCATTATCCTCCCTAACCTGACTTTCTAAAGCTTTTCATTCACTGCACCCCAGGGGCACATCTATTTAAATGCTGTGTTTGTAAAGATAGCCTTGCATTTCAGCCTTACTTCCAATCCAGCATGTTTGAATAAAACTCTTCTGTTAAAAAAGAGAAAATTGAAAACCTTCTCGGAGACAAATAACCAGCAATACTTTTGTTAAACACCAATCAAAACCAAATAAAACAAAGGCTAATCTGACATTTGCCTTTCCCTCCAAATGGTTTACAAAGTAAAAAAAAAAACTTTCATCTTGAACAATAATTACTTGATTGCCATGCCCCTAGAATAACATTTTAAAAACTATATTTTACTCAAAAATACAAACATTTTCTTCATAAATTATTCATTGAGTGACAGTATTATTTAACCTGATTAAAAATATAATTGTTCTTTTATCAGAACAGTCCCTTTTGCTGACAGTAAAACTGACTGAAGCTATGAAAATGTGGGGTGAGGTACTGTGCATAAACAAGTTTTAGTTTTTCATTAAGGCAGTTATATGCTTGTCAACTAACAACAAAAAGGTTCAGAGGAAAAAATGGCGATAGATTATCTGAAAAGTCATCAACATTAAATGCTTCTGGCAAAAACCAGAGTGAAAATCAGGCGAAGAGAGTATGAAAACACAGACACCAAAGTTGCTGAAAGGAACTGATGAGATAGGGATCAGACAATGGCTGAATGAGTCCTCTGGCTTGACCTCTGCTGATCCAGAGATGGGTCAGAGGTGCACCAAAGAGCAGAGGTCAATTTATCAAGAGAAATATGTTTGGGTGTCCTGACATTCGCCTGACTTCTGACCGGCTGGTCCCTTCCACACTTCTAATCTGTAACTGATTGAGATCTGCCAAAGCAAGGTTTAGCTGCAACCCCTGGAAGTCGTCATGCAGTCGAAGGCTTAGCTCTCTTTCAGCCTAAAACCAGGAATTAATTACAGTTCATAAACCAATTTGCAAAAATAACTTATTTTTTTTTCCACAAAACACCACGAGTCCCCAGAAAATAACAGTAAAAACGTATCACATTTTATTCATGGTTAAATCTATTTTCTCACCAATCATACCAATACTGTAATTTTAATGCCGCCCTGGACAGCTGCCTCAGAGCCAGTGGAAGCCCTGAATGGAGGGAAGCTCAGCTCTGGTGATCCTCTCTGCAGACGTAACTGTTTGTTTCAGTTTGGACTCTGCACAGTTTGGTGCCAGCCACACAGTGATGGACAAACACAGGACTGTCTGAATAATGGCAGCGTTGAAGATGGTCAGTAGCTCCAGTGTAGAGTTTGCCGAGTTGGCACACATAAAATACCACCAATGTGTTATCCTACAATTTTTCTATATTTTGCTCCATCTATCTTCCCGTCAGTTTTGAATAGCTTCCCCAGTCCCTGCTGAAGAAAAGCATCCCCACAGCATGATGCTGCCGCAGGTAACAGTGGGATTGTTTGTTCACAGTGGGGAGGCGTGCACCTTTTTTTTCCCCCCCACACATAGTGTTTTTGCATGAAGGCATGCAACTTATCGTTTGGTCTCATCTGACCAGAGCACCTTCTATTACATCCAGTTGTTGTTCCTTATATCATTTTTGGAAACAGCAGGTAGAATGAACTCCTAATGACTTTACTAATATTAAAGGGAGCTGAGCACAAACGTTCTGTCACACAAAATCAGAATAAAATATATTGTAGTTTTCAGTTGTGCAGTTGTGAAAAGATTCATAGCTATGACCACACAACTAATGACCAATATTATACATCTCTGAGGATGATCAAGATCATTTTATAAAGAACATTTGGGATGCTTTCTAACTTCTGCACAGTGCAAAACAACATGTTGCCAATCTAAAACAAATTCAAAATGAATATGTTTTAGAAAAAAAAAAGCAGTCTGTGTTCAATAACAAGTGTCAGACTGACACTAGTGTGACAGGAAGGTCACGTGTCTTTGTTGCCTTCTGTTTCATACATCTGACTGCAACCGCTGGCAGCTCTTATAGTTAGTCATTCAAGCCTCCATAATTACTAGCCTTACAGTTCCACAGAAACCAGCAGAGATCCGCTCTGACTGTGTGAGGAGAACAGAAGGTAAACAATGGGGTTTTTTTCTCTGTCAATAAAAATCAACACTCAGTGTCAACTGACAAACACTTTTCCTGGAACAAAACATAGTGGTTTCGAGACACATACTTTCATTCCTAAGTAAACACTCATCAGGACAGTCTCACAAAAGCTGATTGTACAGAGAAAACAAAATAGTGTGTGGTAAGCTGGACATTTTTATATCCTCTTGACCGCTAATTGGATAATGTGGCAACAGGACAAAACAGATGTTCTATTTTCACTTGTCCTCTTTCGGGATTAAGGTTCCATTTTAGCTGGGCTTTCAGTAAATTTCTCCTCACATCCAGACAGCAATCAATAAGTCAAAACACTGCAGTCAATGATGTAGCTGTAATGTAACAAAACTTGAATAGCTTCAGAGGTAAACGTACTTCTATAAGGCATTGTGAGCCATGTTTAAAGCAAACACTGCGCTGGAAATTACCTAGTTAGTTTTAAATATTATTTTATGTCTCTCAAGGAGAGTGTTATTGCATCTTTTTGACAGGCTGCCAAGTCAAAGACCCAATTCAACATAAGAGTTTTCCTTAAGTGTCCTGTATCTGTAGACACAACACTGGTTTATCCACTGATCCTGTCGGTGCCTGAATTATTCGTTTGTCAGAGTTTAATGTTTACCAAACAGAAGAAGATTCTCTTGAAAAAGTTGAGCTACTTTTCAGAAAATGAATGGAGTACAACTGAGATGAAAAACAGCCAATACCTAAAAGAGACAACAACAAAAAAATAGGTGAAGACCACTCCAGACTTTCTTTTTTATATCAATACATCAACACATTTATCACAAATTAAAATATATACAAAGTTTCACATTCATACAGATCCATAGAAAATTCACTTTAAAGACCATTGTGTGTGCTATGAATTTATTTCCATGAATTTGTTGTGCAGGAGTTTTCTTTCTTTTTGAGAAACATTGAATAAACTTAATCTTGTGACACTTTGTAGCTCCTGCAGCTACAGGAATCATTGGAAATATCATCTCAGCTGAGGAAATATGTTAATCTTACTCTTGCTTTTCCAAAGTTATTGTCCTGCTTTCACACATGCAGCCTGAGCTTTCTTGTCTTTTAGAAGCATCTGTGAAGTGTTTCATTCCTATCTAAATAACCACTAGAAGTTGTAAATCTGACTTGGCGAGAAATGTAAACTTAGCGACATCTACAAATAGACGAACAGGAGGCTCTGACACAAGCAACTGATAATGTCTGCTAAAGCAGTAAGAGTGATGTAGTGTAAGTTCATAGGTTAACTGATTAGCTTGAGCTCCACCAACAGGAGGATCCGCTTTGGGATAAGTAGCAGTAGGCCAATATCTGCCAACAAATTCTTGACTTCCCTCCCTCATTCTTTGTGAATTTTGTTAATGATAGGCACATTCTACCTGTCAGACCGAGTTAGGCTAAAGTAGCAAAACGTGTCCTGACTCAGGGGTCAACTCAAAGCTGCTGCTACTTTGATAACAACGGGGTTTTGAGGAGTGCATGTATTTGTACAGAGGGAAGAATGACAGGTACACACTCAAATGTCATCAGGCAAGAAAATCATGCAGGCTTAAAGATGAACTCAGGAACAACAGTCATGGTGTGAATCATTGTCCTAATTTACAGAAAAGAAAAAAAAAACTAACCTTTTCAAGCAATTGGTTTTAACTAAACTAATTTAGCTTAGTTAAAACCAAATAAATTTTTTTTCAGGCAATTTATCTTGATCCCAGAGGATTTTAAGGATGGAAGTCACACCTCAATATCAGTTTTCCAATTAAAAATACATTTTTTTTGTTCAATGAAGTTGTGTTAAAAGTTTGTAAGTCTTACCTGAGGTAGATAGTTGTGGTATTTTTATTACGTATAAATCCAGGTTAGTTGGTACCAAAAGCTAACGGTAACCTGTACTCTTTCATGGCCCAAAGTCAAAGCAGACTGAAATAATACTAAATATATTTTTATCTTTTAAAAAAAAAAAAAGAAAAAAAAAAGAAGCATTTTTTCATTTATTTATTTTTTTGGTTCTGCACTGAGAGTAAAGTGAAAATAATATTTTAGAAACTGTTTGTGTTTGTGAGTTGAACTTGTTTGACAACCACACTTAAACAACAAAAAGGCATGACTTTAATGAGGAATAGACCCATATGTTCATGACAATTTCTGTTTTCCTGAAGAGAATTCATTAGTAGGAGCTTAATATAGTTTCTTTCTAAATTGCCTTGAAGCATTTCTCTGAGCAAATTCAAAGTCTCAAAACTGTTAGTGTGACCTCCACAACATTTAGTCATTTGTGCAGCAATCCGTCAACAAATTGCAAATCCCTTCCCCTTGTGTTAACACATGATACACGTGCTTGCTCTCTCTCTCTTGCTCTATCTCTCTCACACACACACATTCACGCACGCACACGTGCATGCACACACCAAGAGGTAATGAATACCTTCATGTTTCAGCTTAATTGCAACATGATAACATGCTGAGTTTTACAAAATGGAAAACTTTTATTAAAGTTTTCATTTTGGGTAGCCCAACATTTTGTCTGAATCGTCTCCCAAAAAGGATTCCTCCTCCTCTCCTTTCCTATATCTCCATCACTCTGATTTACTTTTGCTGTTAAAGGCAATGTTTGTGTATGTCACATTTCAGTGGGATTATAAATTGTTAGGAAACAAACTGCAGTGAAGTACAAGATGGAGGCTGATGTTTAGTCTACTTTATACCTCTTTTCCATGATTGTAGAATCTATGTCTATTTTCTGTGCCAGCAGTAATCACAGTGCGCTCAAGACAAATGGTTAAAGGCAGAGACAAGACGGTGGAGCAAAAAACACGATTAGCAGGCCTGTTTTTTTCCACCTTAAACTTTTGAACTTAAACAGTACTGTTGATGTGCAATACATGGGCGATGATAATGTAAAGTAAGATAAATGAGTACATTAACAGGCCTGCAATAGTATCTGAAACACAACTGTCTGCAAGTGCAATACAAATGCACAGTCAAGTACACAAACTCATCCGCTTACCTGTAGGTTATTTGATGGTTGCCATGATGATGAATGTGACCAGATGGTCATGTCCACGTCTGGCTCCAGAGGTGTAACTCATTCCTCCTCTTTACCATCTGTGACAGCATTGAATTGATCTGGGCTTGGTTTCCCATTACTAACCACGAGACCAAAAGTATGACCTGAAGCCTCAATGACTAGAAGAAAAGAAAAGCCAAATTAGTGGTTGTTAACTTCTTTTCATAGCATTAAACTAAGCTTGTGTATCACTGGGGTTTCTGGGTTTATCAGTGGGAAAGGAGAATATATTTAGAAGACTGCTGCAGAAACTCAACTGAGAAGCACACACACACACACACACGCACACACACACACACACACACACACGTTTGTTGCCACATGATGAGATTGCTGGAAATACTGGATTGAAACAAATTTTTTTGCAATATCCTACCTTCCTACAGACATGTGACATCTGCTTATGTTTTTAAGCTTGTATGCACTTTATTTTTCATAAAGTTCACATTCAGCACATTCAAAAGTCAACCATAGCACACCTGGATTTCAAGTCAAACTTGCCCTCTGCATGTCATTCTCTCTGTTCACTCATCTGTGGCTCATCAGCAGCTACTCCCTCTCTCGGCGTGGTATCACACAGAGCTCCATCAGCGCTCTGACTGCAAAGCAGCAGTTTGTGCAAACAGAGGGAACATTTATACGCCTCGAGGTTTTCTTATCTACATCTTCTGACGCAGTCTATGATCACAAGGAAACAGCTATACCTGCATTTTTTTTTTATTTTTTATTTTTTATGCTGGCTGTTGCCTGAGAAGCGTGTATATGAGTTCATGTGTCCTAACTGCCCATATGACAGCCACCTGTGTAAACGCTTGGAGTATATCATGGCTCTGAAACACTGGATCCTCATAGTGCTGCTCTTGTTGCCGTGGGAGACCTGAGACGTGACCTCGCTTTAGCAGGGGAGAGCACAGCAGGTGGTCAGCAACAGACATAAAATACGCCAACACACACTTGCTTCTAAGCATGAATATATTCATGCATGCTCAGTCATTTTGCAATATCCTGCTTTGAATTTTCATATTTCCTTGTTTCTCCCATGCATGCTGCAGTTCAGTGGATTTAGCAAACCAGTATTTGTTTAAATATGAAAGCGTATTTTTGGAGGGTGGGGGGGGCAGACAGGAGGGAGGGGGGCTTAGAGTTTGCGTTTCTTCCTCTGTGGGTCAAACAGGAGGTGAGAAAGGCCTCTGTTGAACAGGCTGGATATTGACACAGCGCTACCATGAAAAAAAATATTTTCTGTGTTCATCAAGCATTAAAAGCAGGCTGCTAGACCTTTAGACATGGCTTGTTCAAACAAACGCTAGCCTCCAGCACTCAATCAAACTCACATTCACAAACGGAGGGTTCAAACAAAAAAAAATAATACTAAAAGGAAAGAGCTTTAAAACGTGGCCATGAATGTTTTGACTGAGAAGTTTTATGTACTCAGAGAGCACAGGATATTTCAAATTCATTATATCTCCAGCGCATTGCACCCACAATATGAATTCAAGGTGCTAGTGGAATCGCAGGGACATGCGTAAAAGAACAGAATTTTAACAGTTGTACAAAAAAAAAAATAGTGCATGTGTGTTTGTATGCGAGTGAAAGTGCTCCACACCGGAGTCCTTGGTGCAAGCTGTAAGGAAAATAGATAAGAAAGAAATAACAGGGGGCATAAACAGTAATAAACTTCTGTTTATTATGTGAGGCATTGTTCTGCCTCACATAATAAACTGGAGTGAAGGAATTAGAGAAAGGAAATGCCGAACCCGCTGGTCGATGTGCATTAACCGCTTTAAACGGCTATTAATCTGGGACTGGAGCTTATAAGCTTCGGAAATGAGACTCTGCCGGCAGAGCTTTTTGTCATGATGCAAGACTGAAATGCGCCCTGCATTAGTGCCTCGGTTAAAAATTATGATCTGGGTGTCACAATCACTCTGATTGTAGCAACTCGGAGGAAGCTGACGTCGAACAGTTGTCTCACCCGCGGTGACAGATGAGTGTATAATTACAAGAGGCAATAGAATAACACATATCGTGTATGCTACAAGACCTTCGTACACAAAAAGTCCTTCTGTTCTGGGAGGGAACAGGTGCAGTGTGGGAGTTGCAGTCAGTCATCAGATCTCAGGGTCTTTGTGGAGGGTGCGGGGTGGTTGAGTGCAGCTGCCACAGCCCAACACAATCACTTGCAATTCCATATACCTCATGTGTCTTAATTTATGTTTGCCTGTAAGAGCTGGTTCCCATTATGCTCATAAATGTTTGTCTTTTAGTTGTCTGGCTTCTATGTTGATGATCATGCCTTAACTGCTGTCTTACTTGTTTATTTCCTTTTAATATTTAAATAAAAATAATTTTCAAATAAAGATAATCACTAGCAAATATAACCGAGAAAATAAAACTAAAAGTTGTTTTTAATTATTTTTTATTATTTTTCTCCCAAACACATTGATTACATTGATACGTTGCTCTCTGTGAATCTGAATGCACACATTTTGTCGTCAAAATACATGGCGTGGTCATATTTTTCTTTCATCTCCACTAAATGACCATCACAAAACCAATAGTTGTTTGGGAGCAAAAATAGTTCCTTTGCTCCCAGAAGACAGCCATATCACCCACATTTAAAACTTTGGCTGCGTCTTCAACTTTTTTTTTTTTTTTTTTTTTTTTTTTTTATAAACATAGGACCTTGTAAATTTGTTCTGTACCTTGTGTGAAATTGTAAACCAAAGTTTAAAACCATCACATACACCCTGTAAATGTTCACTAAAAATGGAGAGAGAGAGAGAGAGAGAGAGAGAGAGAGAGAGAGAGAGAGAGAGAGAGAGAGAGAAACTCAATTAGACAGATTGTGGTGGCAGGCAGATCTGAAAGGGACAACAGTGTGATGAATCAAAACAGAGCATGTGGGACACAAGGACACACAAATAATCAGGTTTTAAAGGACTGACAAGTGTGAATGATGGGTAGGAAAATAAACAGAGAGGAGAGAATAAATGAGTAGGGAGATGAAAACTTTAATCAAAGAAACCTTCCGCTTGAAAATGTGTGGAAACAGCGGTAGTAATCATCCACATGGAAACAAGCACAAAGGCAAATAATTGAAAGTGAACAAAGTGCCAGTTTGCTTTGGCTGAGGTCCATGTTGGTGTGGCAGGAGCCGAAGAAAAGAGAAGGTAGTGACGGAGGAGAGCAGCGGAGGAAAAGCAGGGGGTGGTCTGTGGACTGAAATGGGAGGCATCATTTCTCAGAGGAGGGAAAAGTCCCTCAGAATGGGAGAGGAACTCTTAGCACACAGCTGCCCTGGAGGGAGAAAGAGATCTTAAGACAGTCTCGAGGAAGACGAAGGAACATTTTAGCCCTTCTGACTGATATAAACTACCCACATTGTCAGCTACTTTACTCCCGTAGGCTTCCCCCCACCCACACCACACAGTGGCAGGTGGCCTCAAGATCAGTAGATGCGGTAGAAACCATCTTACCTGACTGACAGAGGTTTGGATCCTCCCCGATTACTTGAGCAGGCAACAGACTTAAGAGCTGAAGCCTCACTTTGCTGAGAGACTGCACGCCAGGCACGAGGCTCCCTACTCCTCCCCTCTACCACTCTGTCTTTTACTGGGCTCTTGTCCAGAGAATGACTGGCCCCAGCGGACCTGAGAGGAGGATCACACGCTGAAGACACAGAGCAGCAGCTCTTTACTCTGCAGACTGGGATTTTACAAATCAGCAGCTCAAACACTTATATGGGATTCAGAGACTGGCTTGAAATTTTTCCACTTTTTTTTTTTTGTTTTTTTTCTTCATCAGATCATAAACAGTGGAGCAAACGCTGCACTTGCTGACAGCTAAAAAAAAGCAAAGAAAAAAAAAAAAAAGCAGACGGACTGACATATGGACAGAGAGCAGTGAGCACTGCGGCGTGAATGTAGCAACTGGACTTCTCTTCTCTCTGGTTGCTAAGACCAAACAAGGATAATAGCCAAAGCACTATCCTTTCCACCAAAGGTAGTGGGTGGATGCAGCTTTCAGCAGGCTGCTATAGGGGAGAGCAGTCACTGCATAGAGGCTGCCTGTATAGCTGATCGACAGAGTGGTGATTCTGAGAAAATGCTCTGCTACCTTCAACTACATTCTTCTTGAAGACTGAGGACTATCTGCTGTGTTTAGTGGATATATATACAAATACCTGTGGAGTTTCAACATTATTTTGGACTTTGCTGCTCATGCTGAGTGGACGCAAGGCTTTTTAACCTAATGCCTATAAAATGCTTATCTTAGAGATCATGGCAGGATGGTTAAGGTCTGTAAATCTGTCACTGATGCTGCTGTGTCTTATTCTGCTGGGAATGGCTCACACTAAACACAGTATATACCCAAGGATACGACTCTCCCACAAAGGTAAAAATGCACATACTCTGTGTGTTTATGTTTTATGTTCACCTTAAGCATCACATATATTGTGTGGTCGAAATTTAATACCTGCGCTGCTAAAAAAACAAAAAAAAAACAGATTAACAGAGTCTGAAGTGAAAGTGATCTGAATTTATATTGCAGTCCCCTCAGAATGCAAACTGAGAGTGGGGTGGGTGTAACAGCATTATTTTTAAATAGACCCCTGTTACTGACTAATTCTGAATTCACATTTTAAATAACACAGGTTGATAAAACAAAAGTTTTTTATGACTAAAAAATAATATTTCCTAGGTTAGAAATAGTAACTATAAGGCTATTGGTATGGACAATGTGGTTTTCCACCTAGGTTGTCCTTCAGACAAGAGTAGCATTGAAATTTAAGGTGGAAAAAATATTTAATTTTTCAGTTGCACCTCAAGTACTGCTGCACATCGCTGCTGATGAAATATGAAAGTTGGTATTTGATTAGATTCTAAAAGATTCTTTCATATCTTATTATTCTTTCACCATTTCTCATTTAAAATATGATATATATAACCGAGCATTTTTCTTTTTTTTTATTTATTATTTTTTACACACAACTGATGCTTCCGTGGCCTCCTCACAGTTTGTTTTGGTCTCTCAGCTATGGTGGTTGACAATCCACAATGTGGCTTTCTCTCATGCCATACTGGCGGAGTGACGGAATATATTTCTTTTTCTTTTTGAAACTGGAATGTGTCTGTGAGTAAGAGACAAGTGTCTATGTGCTTGTGGGTGTTTATTTGTGTATGGGAGTGGGTGATTTGGATGTGCATGCACTGGTATGCGGACTGATTGCTGTGTATCTCTTTGACAATAATGAGGGTTTTTATCTTTGCAGATAAAAACTCTTGAGTAAACACTGTATTTTTCTAAGTTTCCTTTGATCTTTACAGCAACAGGAGGCGATAATTCCACATAAGCCTGTTAGTCATGGTTGGAAATAGGTGTGGAATTTGGACGGTTTTTTAACTCGTACACACTCGGAGAATTTAATGCGAGTTGACGAGTCTTGTCTATCAATAGCGAATTATGCAGGCTATGTAATACAATGCATTGCAGAATTCTTTTCCACATCACCACTGCCATTATGAAATTAACTAAGGAATTAAAGTATATGTATATATATATATATATATATATATATATATATATATATATATATATATATATATATATATATATATATATATATATATATATATATAAATCTTCTATATTCAGTGCATCAACAATATTAATCACACAACTGCCTACATGATTAGTCAGTATTGCCACATAAATATCAGGTGTGGTTATAACTTTCATCTATGATCCGTTCTTTTTATTTTTTTATTTTTACCTACCTGAGGGCAGAGCTGCCATGATGACTGACATCCCTGACTCTCCGATACATGTTCTGGCTAGCACAGAACACCAGGAAAAAGACAAAACCTGCACTTGGATCCTATCATTATGGAATGATAAACATCTAAAGTCCTAATATATGCCCTGTGGGCTCCGCCAGTTATATTTGCACACATCCGTCGGTTCACACAAACTCTTGCAAGCAGACATAGTTAAACACACCGGCACAAGGAAAATTGTGTGAATTCTTTGCACGAGGCGGACTTGGATGCAGTTCAGCACAGATGAAGGGAAATATGGTTCTAAGTATTCATCTATATTACCATAACATCTGGTACCAAAAGCAATGGGGGAAAAAATATCATCTATGAATGACAGCATTGTTAATTTTGTCAGGGCTGATATATTTTTAACCTTCTCATCAGGAGGGCCAACTATAGATTGGGATCAATAGTAAGGTCAATAAAATATGACGTCAGCCATTTCAGTGTCTAAAACGGCCGCACTGTGCAATGTTTATCTGTTTTTTGATGTGACACACACTTTGCACACAATGTAATAGTAACAATGCATATTTTTATTACCTTTTGTTTTTATCTATTTACCATGTTTTGTGCAGATGTCTGGACTGGTTAATATTATTTTGTGTGCCTTTAAAATCATTTCTGCCCTGGCCACTACTTTATTTTTTTACACTCCCTTGTAACTCAGGGCTGCTATGTTAATCACACAGAGTATTGAGTTACAAACTCTGAAACCACAATGTCTTCACAAAGAATTGACCTGAAGCTTTGGCTGCCCAACATCCAAAGACTTTAAACACATGCCCAAAGATGTTAATACAGCTTAACTGCTTGGACATTTAGCCAATCAGACTTCTTAAATAATGGGTTAGTACACTCTGAAATGCCCCTGCAGGGATATATGTTCACAGTCCGGCAGAGATAAAGAGACACTGTTTGCTTTGTATTATTTTCATGCCTTTGAACAGGGCTCCATATGATTTGAATTTGCATCATTCAGGTTTCTTGGCAGCTTATTTGAGATCACCAGGCTACAGGAGTGAAATAAGATCTTGTTTTAGAACAGCCATCAATTTAGCTGATAATGAAGCTGTGGCACAACTCAGCATGTGTCTGAGTATCAGCAGGCTGCAGGGTGGTGCTCAGGCTCAGATTTAATGTGCTGCCTCTACAGCCTTGCTATAATGTTACCTAAAGCTACTAAAAGTGAGACGGAGGTTTTGATAGTTACAAACCTTAAATGAAAAACATTTTACAGTTTAATATTGAGAGTAATTGACTTAAACAAGTGCCCTATGCTTAGTAGAGAACATCTTCATGACACATTTGTTTTGTTTATTTACTGGCCATTTTGCACATGTAATTTACATGTATTCACACCCAAAGATTTTTAGTATTTGCCTTTATTCTAACCATAGTCAAGGGATTGCTTAGAGTTATTTCAGTTTGATCAAGCTAGGTTTCACTGGAACAAATTCTCATATTATTATAACTTTGAATAAAAATGGCAGAGCATCAATGTTCTAAACACTGAAATTGAAAACAAAAACATAGCATCCTTTCATTACCCGGACATGTCACCAAATTTTCTAACTGCAGTTTTAAAACAGCTCATCACTCTTGAACAGTAACAGGTTTGGCAAAGTAAATGACATTACTCTGTGCTTCAAACAATATAAAAAAAAACTCGGATTACTCCGACATGTTCTCTGATATCCTATTCAGAGGATGTGGTGGCACTTTTATACAGTAACTTTACACAGATGGTTTAAAACGTTACTGACCCATGCTTAGTCATGGGTCATATTTAGTCATTTCATCAGTCGATTTGACCAAAGCAAGATCAGAAACAAGGCTGATGGAAATACAGAGAAATACAAAGTTTCTAGAAAATAATATTAAATCAAATACATACATAGTGTTGAAGTGATTTGCTTACCTATGAAGTAGATAGAGATAAAATGGCTACATGGGTCAATGAAAGTAGGGGTATAAATTGGCAAATGGGTGAGTTGACACACAGCCATTTGTTTACTCCGTTAATTAATTTGTTTTATTTACCTCTTTGGTAAATCAGTTTTTGTGAATATTCAGAATATTTTCTCTATACATGATGATTATATGTTTCATGTAGTATTCTTTTCAGTAATACATCCCAGATAAAAAAAATGCTTTTGGAATTATTAAACATTCACTCAGATATGGACATTCCACCAAACTTAGCTGTTTAATGACTGCATTTTAAACTAACATCATCATTTAATAAATAATAATCTCACAAATACTCTGTCTGCCTAATACATAAGCATTATGTAATATATATGTTCATGTATCTATTTAGACTTGCATCTACTTCTAATAATTTTTAGAATGCTTGAGGCCAGAGCTCATGTGTACTTTATGCATTTACGTGTGTAACTGATACACACTTTTTCTAAAATCAACAAATAATGGTGCAGATACAAAAAATGTATCTGATCACGTTGGTAGAAGCACTGATTGCCAAAGCAGTGGTTGGGAGGTTTTTGTTCTCAGCATTTCTGATAAAACTATGAGTTAGACAAAAAAAAAACTCCAAGGTACATAAACACAGGGATTACTCGGGTGGCAATTACAGGTGTGTGAAGCCTCTCTTTGAACTGTAATTTTAGACCTCCCTCTCCTGAGAACAGAAAGCTGTCACTATATATTTTTTACAACCCCCAGACCTTGGAGCTGTAGGTAATTTGGGGGAAACCAGTATGCATGGAGCAAAATTAGGGTAGGAATTTCTATTACTCATTTCTTCTAATGTGGCAGGTGAGGAGTCCAATTAACTTTAGTTCATTCATTAAAAGAGGCCTACGATAAATGCACATCACCTTGAATAATGTCTAAAACAAAGTGTTTGTGCAGACATTTAAGCCAAGCATGTGGAAAATGGAAGATAAGCTGAAGTTCAGATAAATAGCAACTAGAGAAAACTAAAGTAATATTTTTTTTACCTTCTCCTTTATCTTCCCAGCTCAGCTTTGTGCCCTATTCATTTTATGTGTGTATATCTCAGCTTCACCTTCTCCCTCTGTGTTATGTTTTTGCTCTACTGTTTGATAATGAGATGTCCAGAGGGGTAGGCAGCTGGTGAATATCTAATACCTTTTTTGACCTTTTCTCTGTGCAGGGAAGAGGAAAAGGAGTCAAGTTGTTCCCATAATAAAGTATTGGGGGGATATTCAGGTCTTCAAAGAAAAAGTTGAATTATCGACATTTGAAAAATCATTAAAACCGATAAAGGACCATCAGGTAGAAGTCGTTCATTGTTGGAGTGATAAATCAATGGCAGGCATTATGCCTAATGTCAGTATTATTGTCAAATTTGTTGTCGATTACAATAGCTAAACCTCATTAGCAGTCGTGTCACATCAGACCCACGTAACAAAAATGTGGGAGAAGTTACCCAAATGCCTAGAATATCATTTCATTACCTACAGCAGACCCTGGCTAACATTGATGTGACAGATCAAAATTGCACATTCAGAAACAGACTGCAAAAGTTTGACTTCCATTGGTACCATGCAAGGAGTAAATCAGTGCTCTCTAAAGAAAAAACACAAGCACCACACTGAAGTTTGTCAGAGAGAACGCACATTCTCTGCAGAGATTAGTCTTAAACTGAATTGCTAGGACACCAAAATAAGCAGAATGTTTGGCAAATAACCTCGAGCAAATTGCAAAGCATGGAAGTGGAATAGTCATGGTTTGTTACAGCACCACCAAGACCCCCACACTATCATAGGCTCCTACAATATATCACAGGGTGCTTAGGAAAAATGGAAAACATCTGTAAAAAATAAAAATAAAAAAATCACACCTGAAGCAGAATTAGACCCAGTAATATGATAGTTAAAACATTTAGTCCAATGATGTTTGGCAACAAAGTCGGAGAGTCCTGGCGTTGAAACGTTGGAGGCGCCTCCTCACCATTACCCTAATCATGAGGTCCTCCCAAAGGTTTATATGTGCTACGTAAAGGCCAATGTTGTGAATTATTTTGCTTGCAGCTGACACCATGTCACCATGGACCAGGAGGTGAACTTAGTTAGGGACTCAAATACAAGCAATGACTGTATCAGTATAACCGATGACTTGAAACTTTATAATTAGTGGAGGAATTATTCTAAGTAAAATATGAGACAGTATCTCACGTGAAAGCATGTTAAAAATACACTCCTCATGTTACGTGCATGATAATTGCAATGTTTCATAAAATTGAAAAGCGACGTCTTGGTTTCTAACAACTGTAACAACTCAGAGAAAAAAAAAAAAACTTTACCATTTCTCCCGTCCTCCATGTGGCTTTCATTTTCCAATGTGACATCATCTCCCTTTTACAAAAGAGAATGTAAAAATAAAGGGCATAACATTTAGTCACAACACCCAGCAACACCCTCATGAGCTTCATGGTTTCAATCAGACCTCTGCGTCACAAGGCAAGGTCTGCTTGTCCGTGTTTGCACCTTCAAACACTTCATCACCCCACTCAATCTCTTTGTGGCCTCGCATGAGTCAACACACCCAATAGGTAACCATATTTGAAAGCACATTTAGCTGGAAGTCTGAGAGCACTTAATCCAAGTTTTATTTCTGGCATCAATTATGTACTAACCACTCCCTAAAGGTGGAATTAAAATAGAAAATCTAACGGGCTCTAACGGTATCTGTGGAATGATAATCATGAAGGGCGGTACGGCGGTTTTGGTGGTTACAACCGTCCCTTGATGAGTTCTAATGTCGTTTTTTGCAAGGAATTTGTATATTCTTGTTGTATCTGCCTGGGCTCACCTTTAAGGCTAACAACACAAAGGTGAAGTTCTGAAAAACACAAAAGCGGTTTTGTGGTTTAATAAATCACAACCTCCACTGTGTGTCTTAGGCTACACTTAGAAGCTGCTGGAGAGCCTATGCCCGTTAAAATTTAATACTCCCCAATTGTTGCAAAGTGCTGTTTTGCAACATGGGTAAAGACGAGATCAGAATGTTTATTTTAATTTTACTTAGGCAAATCTACTCTAGCATCTGTCATTGCTCTGCAGACAGCTGCTGAAAATCCCTGTCTTGAGGCAGTCCGTTTTCTCTGTGATTTCCTTTTGAAATGGGATAAGAGTGAGGCCATGTGTCTCCCTGGATCAGTGGTTGATGGAAAAAAAAAAAAAGTGCCAGCCTCCCCTTTTTGGCTTTTCAACTCATGGCGCAGGAGCCTTCGCTGGCTGCAGATGGTACAAATGACAGGAAATAGGCAAAGAGGAATGGGAGAAATTGGAAATACCCTCTTTTTCTTATTCACTTTGATCAGTGGCTGCCTGTTTTAATGACAGAGGAGAAACTTTCAAAATACTGCTCTGAGTCATCTGTGAGTCCGACTGTGTAATCAAGAGATCTACCTGTTGCATTTTAGTAACATTGATTACCTATAATTACTATAATAGGCACATGTTCTGTTTCACTTTCTTACAGAGGGCAGAACTTTATAGAGCGACAAAACAATTCTGCTACCACTCATTTTCATGACAAAGACATGCAGATGGAAAATAAAAAAGACTCTTGTTGTCTTACTTTAAATAGTCACCTGAGTGAATCGTTTGAATCGATGGAAGCAAATTAAAACTTCCAAGAACAAAGAGGTGATTGTTTGAGAGCAAAGTTAAGAGCGGTGTCCTTGATACAAGTTCAGCTCAAGTCAAAGAGGAACCAGAAAATAGAGACATCTGTGTGTGAGAGAAACAGAGAGCTGTTCTGTGTGCGTGTGTGTGCGTGTCCGCGCGTGTGCGTGTGTGTGTGTGTGTGTGTGTGTGGATTCGATAATTACAGGAAGCATGTCTGAGCCTTGGCAAAACACAACTGCCACATCCCTTCTGTCTATACCTCCTAACCACCCAAGACCTAATGCAACTCAAACAAACAGTCGCAGTCTCTAACTTAGACATTTTATTAGCAACAAAATATACACAGTCACCTCCTCCTCTCTGGACACCTAATCCCATTCTAAACAAATAAACGTCTGCACTGACTGAAGTGTGGTTGCTTTGCATGATCTACAGAATTAGAATAAACATTCTCTCCATCTATACCACAGATCATGTGTTACTGAAAATATATAGATCCAAGAAAAACAAATCACGCAATTACTCCTTTGAAACCTGCCCTGCAGGAAGCTAACCTCTTTTTTTTTTTTTTTAGGAAGTCGCTGAATCTTACTTTTGTCATGCATTTACATATGCATTGCTGACAGTGTTTTGTAAAGTTATTTTCTAAGACATTACATGAATCCCCCAAGTTTGTCAAACTAAGCCAAACTGAAGCAACTACAGGTAACCTGAGCACAAAGGCCAATGTGCTTTAATATGCCTGAGGTCTCACAGGAACTTATAACACACACCAGATTCCCCTTTTTTCTTTTATGAGGGAACTGAGTCCAACCTCATCATGTGGAAATGAAAGTCTTTTAGGTCAATTCAACCCAGAGGAAGGACACACCTCTGGTGGTTTAAGGCTTAGTTTATATCCGTCACCCACGACCTTTCAGAAGCTTAAAAAAAAAAAAGTAGGGAGGACCAGTCTGCCAAATCCAGTCATGAAAAGAAAATGAGGAGTAGGTGTACGGCTGTGACAGAAGTGCATTAAAATATCTCCTTGATATGTTCTGATGAGTGCATGTGTGTTTATTTAATGACATACCCCCAATGTGCAACTTCTTCCATGTCACAGTGGGAGTGGGAGTAGATTTAAACTAATGACTGAAAAAGAGACTGGTGCAGTTTCCTGACAGATAAAAGAGCTTTCTCACAGTTAAAAAGACCACAAGACGAGAGCAGAGTAAATCAAATATACAACATCTTCCCAGAATGATGTCCTGCTGTTACAGTGTCTTTTCTGACAGAGTCCTAGACATGGGGTCGTAATCAAACCTTCAAAAATTTATTGAGGCTTTTAAGGTTGGCTTTGAACTTAGTATGCTTTAACGTATAATGACGAACACACATCTAAATTCAAAAATAGGAGACATTTGTGCAACATTCAAAGATAAAACTTAAACATAAAGATGTCAAAGTCTCACTCACATGATTAGAAATAATAATTTAAAAAAAATAGGGATAATGTGCAAGCATCTGTCTATCTACCTATTGAAATAGTGATCATACAGACAGATTTAAATAAAAATGTTTTATTCCTTAATT
Organism: Poecilia mexicana; assembly: GCF_051168715.1. Taxonomy (NCBI): domain Eukaryota; kingdom Metazoa; phylum Chordata; class Actinopteri; order Cyprinodontiformes; family Poeciliidae; genus Poecilia; species Poecilia mexicana. The sequence continues at coordinate 14,923,367 of NW_028263375.1, forward strand.
TTATTCCTTATCCAGGACATCCATTGTTGCTCTTATTGGGCTAACAAGCATTTTCAAATGACACATTCTTGCTGGTTTAGCATAGCTGAAACCATTTTCCCAAGAAAGTATGATGAATCCCTTAATATTTGAAGTTCTATATTAATATGAATAGAAAACTCCTCTTAAAAATTGTTTTTGGCATATACTAATTTGATTAAACTTCATCTTAAAACTGCTAATATATGAAATTGGAAAATAAAGAAAACTTAAAAATTTAAAACAGATAATGTCAGTTTTCATGCAAATTTACATTTTTAAGAGGGAGCACTGCAATGTCAACTGTGTTACTTAGTTATTTATTAAAAGATTCATTCATTAATTCATTCATCCATCCATTCACTGCCTCTACCAACGTATCCTTGCAAGGTCACAGGGTGGAGAGCCGGTGTCCATTCACAGTGGTCATTTAGACCCTGGACAGGGGGCCAGTCCACCACAATGGAACACTGAGGGACACAGTACAACTATCCATGCATACGCACGCACGCACGCACGCACGCACGCACGCACGCACGCACGCACGCACGCACGTCCCATGTTGATTTAAAACTGGTGGTGCTAGATGGCGTCTTTGTTGGGTTTTCAATCTGTGTTCCTTAATTATACTGCAAATGTTTGACGACAGTTTCAACAAGTAACCTTTCAAAATAAGCAAAATTAAATAGCACTATATGTTGAGATAAAATGCACAACTTGATGTAAAAACTGTAAACTTGTTTCAGAAATCTGCAATCCATAAGGACTGAGTGTTATTTATTGGCATTAAAATGATCTGTGATTGTTTCTCAGAATGTTGCACATTTACCCTCAATTAATAAAGTAACAGAGTTACTCTGCATGAATGTCCACGCAGAGCTTTGGCAGACGAACAGGACCTGGATCTTCCAGGGACGTGGAATGCCTCTTCAGCCCCAGACCATGTTGTTGGACGAGAGCCACCAAAGGCTTTATGTTGGTGCCAAGAATGCTTTGTTCTCCCTCAACTTGGACAGAGTGAATGCTCACTACAGACAGGTGGGCTGGGCTTCTTCTGCGTGTTGGGTTTCAAAATGTTCAGGTGATAAACCGAAACTGGACATACATATGTGTGAGAAAGAATTCTCAGATTTGTGTTTAAAATTAATGCTATTACTATGCATGACTTTACATTTTGAAGGATTAAAGTAGAAAGATATATTTCATGCTTATCAAATATGTAGAAAAAAAAATCTACTTTTCTTTTTAATACAAATTAAGTATATTACTATACTACTTTGTTCACAACACAACTAGTGGAAAAATATGCAAATATGTGGAAACTGTGCTTTTTTTCCAGATTAACTGGGCGAGTACTGAATTTCAGATAGAGGAGTGCATGATGAAGGGAAGGGAAAAGGTAAGGAATGTTGGGTAACACTTTATTTGAAGGGGGGTGAATAAGACTGACATGACACTGTCATAAACATGACATAACACCTGTCATGAACATGAATAAGCCTTCATGAATATTTATGATTGTTGTCATAAAGCATCATTCGGTAAATTATGACACTTTTAATACAAAATTGACATTATTCAAAATGTCTTTGTTATGACAACTTGACATTAACCAAAAAATCATTACTGATATAAATTTGTTCTAAAAGTATTACTGATTGCACTTTAAAAATTAGGTAACTTTATGTTATTAAAGGTAAAGTTTAAACAGTAATGGTTTCTGATGTAGTCTGATGTAATATTCTAATTGGGGCATGCCATTAGCAATGCATAAGGAGAGCAGTGACTGACCTGCGAAGCAGGTCAGTCACTGCCTCCATGCATTGCATGGCAGGCACCTATTGTTCTACACCCAATAGAACGCCTGGATATTATTATTATTATAACAACTTCTTCCATTACCGTTAATGCGGCTCGTACCGCTGCGTGCCCACCCACAAAAGTGGTATCAAAACGTGTGTCTCGATCCCGGCATTGGAGCTATTACTTTTATTGGGGATCGGAGTTACGACGGCGACGTAAAAAGCGAAAAACGAGCGAAATTTCCAACTGCCGAAACCTTAGAGTGTAACTGAAACCAACTGCCGCTTTTTAGAGTGAGAAAAAGAGTGGAATTTTGACCCCAAAATAATTTTGAAATCGCTCTCATGGGTGCAAAAATTGCTCTATTGGTATGAAAGTCGGTCATGACATTGATACGAATGCCTGCTCCGGTAAAATGTTTTCAAAATTTCCCTAGGGCTTATGGTTTTCGGTCCAGGTGCTTCAGAGCAAAGTTTTGGGACAGGATAACTGACGCTCCTCTCCAGTGTTTTACATACATTTCTGAAAAATCTCTGAGCTCAGCGCACACCATTTTTCTCTCATCACTGCAATTACTGTGATTGAGCTACAGATATGAATCGCGGTAATAGATGAGATGAGAAATAGCCCTCTCATATGCTTCAAACGGTTTTTGGATCGGACTTACGGAACCCGAACGGGAAGCAGTCGTTCGGACTGCTTTTTCCATTAAAACTGACTGGGTGTCTCATAAAGATAGATAAGTCTGACACACACAGGGCACTTTCATCACTATAGCAACAGAATGCAGAGAGGGAGAACTGCTGGGGTTTGGACTACAAAGACTCTGTAGTTCTAAATATGGCGGAACACTTTAATGCAGAGGGCAGAGCAGAAGGTCAGAACTACAACATGGCGGAACACTCAATTATTACAGAGGAGGCCTGAGCTGGCAGTTAGAACTACTTCCTGTTTTGGGCATTATACAGGTGGATTAACCAAACCACTGTTACACATTGGATTAGTGTGGTTATGAAAATTAAGTTTACTGAAAGTTTCAAAATAAAACTCTGAAAATTGCACTGACAAAAGTGCATCGCCGTAGGCGATGCAAAAATGAAAATCTTTTTTTTATGTTTTTTTTCTCAGGATAGTGAACTGCCTTGCGCAGCAAGGCAGTTCATTAACATTAGCATTTCATGGTTGTCTTAAAGATTGAAATCCTTCCCCAGCTTTCTGTCTCACACACACAGCAGTTGGCTGAGGGCCAATCGCTAGAGCAACAGAATCCAGAGAAAGGCTGCTGGTTTGGACTACAAACCAGCAGCCATAACTGCCATAACTGTAGTTCTATCTATGGCCAAGACTCAGTTAAAATAGAGGCCTGACCAGCATGTCAGAACTACAACATGGCGGAACACTCAATTATTACAGAGGAGGAGTTGGCTGGTATTATAAACAACTTGTGCTTTGAGCATTATATAACTGATTTAACCTGATCACTATTACACATGAAATTAGTGTGGCAATTTCAAATGAAGCTTATTGAAATTTTTCAAAATAAAAGCCTTGACAATTTTTACATCATGTAATTGCTCTTTTTACATACATTTCTGCAAAAAGTTCTGAGCTCAGCGCACACCATTTTTCTCTCATCACTGCAATTACTGTGAATGAGCTACAGATATGAATCGCGGTACTAAATGAGACGACAAATAGCCCTCTCATACGCTTCAAACGGTTTTCGAATACGTATCACGGTTCCCGAATGGAAAGGAGTTGTTCGAACAGCTTTTTGGAGTGAAACTGGCTGGCTCAAACAGATAGAATTGTTTCTCCCCCTGTCTGGAGAAACACAGGGGGAGGCTTGATCACTATAGCAACAGAACACAGACAAAAGCCAAACTGCTCCTTAGGACTACAAAAACACCATCTTTGTAGTTCTAAACACGATGGAACACTTTACTACAGAGGCCTGAGCAGAAGGTCGGAAGGTCAACATGGTGGAACCCTCAATCATTACAAAGGAGGGCTGAGCTGGCAGTTAAGAAGTACATAATGGTGGAACTCTGACTTATTACAGAAAGAAGGTGAGCAGAATGTTATAACTACAGACAGGGCAGAATGTTCTGGGCATTATATATAAACTGGTTTAACCCAACCACTGTTAGATATTGGATTAGTGTGGCCATTTAAAATGAAGCTTACTGAAAATTTCAAAATAAAAGCCTGAATATTCCTCTTGGGCCTTTATTATGTTTTTCTCTCAGGTTAGTGCAGAGACAACTACAGATTTAAATCGTGTTTCCATCGGAGACAAGAAATTGCCCTCTTATATGCTTCAAAAAGTTTTCGGATTGCTCTTATGGATGCTGAACAGTAAGCCGCTTTGATCAGAAAAACTAACTGCTTCAAACAGTTAGAATTCTCTCTCCCTGTGTGTCTCACTAACATGATAGTTGAGCTGCTCTTTAGAACTACAATGACTGAAGGTCAGAACTACAACATGGCGGAACTCTCAGATACCACAGATTAGGGCTGAACTGGCATTTAGAACTACTTGCTGTTTTGGGCATTATATAGTTGGATTAACCCAACCACTGTTACACATTTTATTGCTGTGGTCAATTAAAATGAAGCTTAATGAAAATTTCAAAATAAAAGCCTTGATATTTTTCACATCAGCTTTGGGCTTTATGTGAAATGTTTAAACAAACTACTTTTACACATTGAATTGGTGTGGTGGTTAAAATGAAGCCTACTGAAAGTTTCAAAATAAAAGTCTGCATATTCCTCTCATGCTAGTGCAACGCCGTAGGCGTTGCAATAATATTAAGCTTTTTTCGCATTTTTTTTCCTCAGGATAGTGAACTGCCTTGCGCAGCAAGGCAGTTCATTAACATTAGCACAAGTTTAGCATTTTACTGCCCCCACTAGTGCACTGCCTTGCACAGCAAGGCAGTGCATTAGCATTAGCATTAGCCTTTTCCCTAAAGGTAGCTATTAGATAATTTTCTTACTTATTAGCGATGTTCAGTATACTGAATGGAGTAAATCAATGACAGAAAACATGCTAGTGATGCCACACATCCTACATGAATATTAGTCTTCATGCTAATATTAGCATTTTGGCTTATGCATTAATTTCAACATACTGAATGGTACAGGTACAGTTTAGTCAACATGTTTCTGACTCACCACAGGTTATTGACTACATTGCAGCTTTCTTTAGCATTAATGCTAATTTTTTGCATCAGAAGGCTTGATTAAAAAGCGACGGGCACACTTTGGCATGCCCCTCAAAATTTCTGCGGAATTTTCTAGTTTTAAATGTCATGTATGTATCAACTGTGTGACCTGTGTGTAGTTATGCCGCATAATGTGTTTCACTTAGTGGTAAAGTTCTTGACATAAATAGATTTTTCAATAATATTCTAATTTATTGAAAGGACCTATCTGTTCAACCTATGGCACTGATTATGCACTACAAAATGTTTTGCCCATTTTATGTTCACATTATCACAACCCACACCTCACCCACGGCACAATGTTTACTATACGTTTCACGTCTCTATCTCAACAGCCTGAATGTGCAAACTACATTAAAGTCCTGCAAAAATACAACCAGACTCATTTGCTGGTCTGTGGAACAGGAGCCTTTAATCCCATCTGTGCCTTGGTCAAAGTGGGACACAAAGGGCAGGTGAGTGATGAAATGGAAAAAAAAAAGAAAAAAGGCTGACTATTTTATTGTAAATAGTCATATGTCATAAATTTTATTGCTTGAACCCTAGCTGGAAAGTTCTGATTCTGTTTCAGTCTGGAGCTTTTAAAACACTTAGCACACCTTGGACTGCTGAGCTATTAAACACTGCACATAAAGTATTCCTTTACTAGTTCATGTGCTTTGCACAAAGGATGTGACTTGATGTGAAGATGGAAAAGACACCGAGTAAGGGAAAGAAGAAATATATTTTTTGAATAAATATATTGGTATTTGGCACAGACCCTTGCTCATATTTTTAAAGGCTGCCATCCCAACTGTACAAGTAAACAAGGGGATCAGCCCAGGTGCTGCTGCTTTCTGCAGAAAGGAAATTTCAGACTAGAAAAAGATTAATTTATGTTTACTTCAGCATGTGAATAGCACTTGCTTGTCTTTCATGGAAAGTGATGTGCAACCAAAACTGACTGCATGCATCAGCGCCAGCATGTATGGACAGAGTATGACACATATTTCCCACATGTAAAAAAGCTAGACAGATTAAGTTTGTGTCTGCAGTGTTTAGGCAGGGGAAAGAGGGGGGAGGGGGGGAGAGCTTTCCACCCTGCACACTCACACTTGCACAATAGGTAAACTAAACAACACTTTGCCATCATTCAGCTCAGGAATGTTCAATGCTCAGCATAACTACATCGATATGGCTGATTAATGGGCGTATTGGAAACACAAATCTTAAATGTGGCATACGATATTACATTTAGGTCACAGTAGGCATTAGCTCTGAGATGAATCATATTTATGTTGCCATAAATTACAACATGATATACTGCTATTGATCAGGTCAGACACTGGCTGATGAGTAGTACATTAACGCCTTTTTAAAAACGCCTTCTTTTTAAAGCACAAAACAACACCGATGATGTGCATGTGCGTGGCGATTTTAGCTTTACTTTCAAGAGCTCACCCTCCATGATGGATGAGTTTAGGACAGAAACTAACTTGTGTTGCCTCCATATAGGCAGAGCACAGTCGAGCTCTGTGACCACTCATAAATCAAGACAGAATGTGGCATTACAACACTGAAATGCCAGTAACTGTCAAGATTTTTGAGGTGGCCCACAGTGTGAGTTGTGGCTCTCCATGGAGCTCATTTTGAGCGTGTGTGTGTGCACACTTCAGCTGCCTGCAGAGCAGATGAGTGTGGATTCCACATCAATGAAAGGGCAGAGTGAAGCTGGAAACACACTTCTATGTGAAAGTCGTCCATTCGGTCATCCATCACTTTATTCCTCATCTGCCTCTTCTCCTTCTCCATCCATCACTTTATGATCCCTCCTTTAATTCTGCCCGTTCTTTCATTCCCCACATCCTCTTCAGGGATTGGTCTCACTTATGCTGGAGGCGCTGCTGCTTAGAGTGCGGCTGTGGCGTTTATGTTTGTGAAAATTTTCATGGAAATGATTACGTACATATTTTCTGTGTGTTGCCCTCAGGAAACAATGTTTGCTGTTGAAGAGGAGAGTGTTACAAGTGGGAAGGGACGCTGTCCATTTGACCCCAACAGTTCTTGCATGTCAACACTTCGCAGTAAGAATTTAATTATTCCACTTCTAATTTCACCATCAACTGAGCTAAAAGCGCAGCTTTTTTAATTTCAGTCCACTTTCTAGTAAGAACTATTTCCCTTCTCAACAGTAAATACTGCCACCTTGTGGTTAACATCTTATCAGTACTTCATCTTTTTAGAAAATGTTTGCATTCTTTCTCTCTTTTTCTACATTAATTAGGAGGAGAGCTCTATATTGGCCTGTATACCGACTACTGGGAGAACGATGGTGCTTTGTGTCGACTTAACAACCACACCTACACGCGCACCGAAAGAAACGACAGGCAGCAGCTCAACGGTTGGTTTCAAAGTAGTTCGTATCAGTAAAGTGGATGGAAAATACCACATAGTTTCTTCTTTTTTTTAAAAAAAAAAAGAAGAAACTCCTCCAGAGTGAACTTTGAAACTGACATTTTGCTTCAGCAGTAGCTGGAGTTTGTCTGCATCTCCCGCGTACATTGTTGTTCTTTGGAAATTGAACCTCCATGCCAGTCTCAAGTTTTTATAAGTTTTTAACAATTTTTTTCAAGAACTCAACAGTATTTATCAAAATTGACATTACAATTACCTCCAACAAGAATAGCATCCCCGCAGCATGACGCTGCCATTGCCATGTTTTATTGTCCGGACTGGGCAAATTTAGTTTTATTGCACACAGCATTTTGCCTGTATGATAAAAATAATAACGTAACTAGATTTTATTTTTGGACATCAAGGTAAAATGGGATTTATACATGATACATTTGAAAACTATTCCTCTTTTCTCCATTCACACTATTTTGTGCTGGTCTGTCAGAGAAACTTCTAATAAAATACATTGAAATTTGTGGTTGTGACGTAGCAAAATGTGGAAAAGTTCAATGGGTATTTATACTTGTACAACATTTTGTCAAAGAAAAATAAAACAAACAAAACCATAGGGCTATTTGCTCTAGTCACTGCATCATTGAAAACTTTTTTCATTCTGTTTTTTCAACAATAAAACATTCTTTCTCCAGAGGCCAAGTTTGTGGGGTCAGCAGTTATCCCTGACAACGATGACAGAGATGATGATAAAGTTTACTTCTTCTTCACTGAGCGGGAGACTGATGGAGAAGGAGTGAACCGGGGAATCCTGACCCGCATTGGGCGTGTGTGTGCGGTGAGAATGCCTACGCCATAGAAACGTATTTGAGCATAATTCAGTCAACTCTGACAGGTAAAATCACAATGCGAATCTCTCAGAATGACCAAGGAGGACAGCGAATGCTGGTAAATAGATGGAGCTCTTTCCTGAAAACTCGCCTCATCTGTTCTGTGCCTGGACCAAATGGCATTGATACACACTTTGATGATCTTGGTAAGAATACAGAAATAAGCCTTGAGCTCCCATCAAAAATGGAAGTTAAGGCCAAACATCAAACTCGCTTTTGTCTGTTTTCTTTTAGAGGATGTGTTTGTGCTCACAAAGAAAGATGAAAAAAACCCAGAAATATTTGGCCTCTTTAGCACAACAAGGTGAGTAGAGGATGCCTTCAGAATTAAACATAAATTCTCCATCAAATAACTCATAAAACCTTCTTCTACAGTGCCGTGTTTAAGGGCTATGCTGTGTGTATGTATCATATGGAAGACATAAGGGCAGCCTTCAACGGACCATTTGCATACCGAGAGAAACTGGAGCATCACTGGACACCATATGAAGGCAGAGTCCCATACCCTCGACCTGGATCTGTGAGCCTTGAATCTTTTATACTAGACATTTAATGGATGTAATTACCAGATTCACTCTCAACGCTCTCCATTTCACCCAGTTTGTGTTCACAATAAATGTCTTGTCAAGGGAACAATGTTGAAAGAATGTTACCCAGCTTTTCTAAATGTCCAACTGTTGTAGCTGCGTCAGCGGTTCACACTAGGATAGTCTGAATCTGACTAATGAATTTCTTTTTTCTTCATGCACTGCCAAGTGCTGACACAGTAATTTGTCTCCTTTTGTCTGCTGTTAAATCTCCCCTACTCTCTTTATTTCTGTCAAACCATCTCACTAACAGTGTGCCAGTAAAGTGAATGGTGGAGGTTTCTCCAGCTCAAAGGAGTTCCCCGATGAGGTTCTGCGGTTCGTGCGCTCTCATCCTGTGATGTATCGTCCCGTCCTTCCACATCACCACAGACCTATTCTCCTGCAGTCAGAGCCAGGCAGAAGAAAGCTGACCCAGATTGCAGTCGACAAAGTCCAAGCACAGGATGGACACTACCATGTTCTCTACATTGGCACTGGTAAAGCACACTGGATTAGATGCATTTAAATACCAGCACAATGTAACTACAGCATTTACATTACATTGTCTATAAAGCATGGGAAGAAGCAAGGATACAATTTAAGATTCGTTGTTTTCTGTTGTTAGATGACTCTGTGGTTTTGAAAGTTATCACAATCTACAACAAAGACACAGACACAGTAGAGGAGGTGCTGCTGGAGGAGCTGCACATTTTCAAGGTACTTCATATTTCATATGAAAAAATCTTTTCAAGCTAAATGCATATAAACTGGACGTGGCTGTGGCATTTGTCTGACTTATTGAGATAGGAGGTATAAGTCTTACTTCAGGGGCACATTGTCACATGATTAAAAATAAAATATTTAATTGTTGTTTTATGAGGATGTGACTGGGTGCTTGTGTTTAAAAGCAAAAAGACCTTTTCTATTCTGCTTGCCACAAGATAATTAGAATTAGAATATAGCTATGCAGTGATGAAAAGTATGTACAAATTTGCTATTTCTATCAAATAAACTCCTGAGGCATGTGCAGTCTGCAACATAGAACAGGCTGTACACTGAGAGGAAACCCAGTAGTTTGATCATTGGCCTCTCTAACAAGCATGTTTTACATGGGAGGTTCCCCTTAGCAAAAAAAAAAAAAAGAAATTATGTTATAATAGATAAATGCGTGGTGTGTAAACGCACACACAGCACACACTTCACACAATTCACACACTTCACACACTTCATACAGTTCACAAGTCCAATTTAAATTCAGGACAATCACTATTCTAGTTAATCATTCTGTATTGCAGCATAAAGCTGCAATGTGTGTGAGTGTGTTTGACAGGCCTTTTGATCTTCCTCCTTGCTCTGATTGGAGCTCAATATTTTTCACAGATTTTCTGTCTTATATTATCACTTTTTTGGTCAGAAACATGAAATAGGTCACTAACAAATGCTAAGAGAGACTTATGAAGACTTACCAGGAGTTCTAAGCTTGGAATAAATATGAGATTCTCTGGCCAAAAAGAACTTTGTTGTTGTTCTTACCGCCTCCAGTATGAGGACACATTCAGCTGTCATTGTGAAGTACGGACAGGTTCTAACCTTTCCAATAAATACAGAAGTCCTGTGATGACCTCCAAGGTTTGTTAGGGAACATTAGTAAACAATCAGTGACATGAAGTGTAAAAAACACATGACAAGTTAAGGATAAGTGGGGATGTTTAAACAATTTACAATTCTAATCTTACTGATCACTTAAAGAGCTATGGACACACGTTAGACACAAATTTGCCCAACAGCACTTGTTCGTACATGTAGATAAATAGGTCACTTAAAAATTAAGTGTCTTGTTTATCAGGAGATGAAGTTTGAACCACAGCCACACCACGTTTGAAGCAGAGTTAGACTTTAAAACAATATCTCAAGCTTTTGCATTCTTCCGTAAAGGGGAAAGCAGAAGAAGAGCAATCAGCTGGCTATTCACTATGAGTTAGATCAGACATATCTGGTACTCTTGATCCATCTTTGTTCTATGTTATTACATAAAAAATGGCAACACAAGACAAGATGACAGCATGGGTGGTCTCCTTCATGTTATACCCACTTGTACTTTGTGTGGTTTCCCACATTTGTACTGCACACTTGACAAACTATGTCAGCAGGGACTCCGTCCTCCACTCCCGCCTCTACACCTGGCAAATGTTTACTTCCTGGCAAATAAAACCAACAAGTCACTCTTTTTCAGACTTCTGTGGATCTACTGTCCTCTGCTTCATTGTCCTTGTGGCTTTTTAACAGCACACAACTAATAAACTTTCAAAATGCAGACAGCATATCAATTGTCCCACAGAGGATGAAAACACACTGGACCACTGCTGAAGAGCACATAAAGAACCATGTGGTCCCACATGTGGTTTTAGGATCCCCGAGTCTCTCTCTTCTTCGTCTCATCCTAATTCATAGGCACAAAGTGAAAACCTCTAATTCTGGGGTTAGAACTGTTAGAAAGTGGATTGAACTGAATGAAACCGATATAACGGACCTGCTTGGACTGCACAGCCTGGAGGGGTTTTGTAGTTGCAACAGCTTATCTGGACAAGCTAGCTGAAACTGTCATCATACATCAGTTTTTGATGACATGTTGATGCAGTCTAAAAATCTTTTGCACATATAACAACATAGCATGCTTTACTCTGAAGTTTAGAGAGCTGTGTTCAACCAAGGATCTTTTTTACATGAAGGCTTACAGCAGTGAGGACCAGGCAAGAAATAAACTGACCAGGAAGATCAGGGCAGCTAAGAGCTGGGAACCTAAAGTGATAAGATAAAAAGCAGCTTCTGAGCTAATGATCCAGCAGTAGTTTGGAGGAGCTTGAATAACATTAAGTACAGGAGCCCATATTCCAACACTGTGATGAACCCCCTCCCCAACTGGATCACCACCTCACCGGCTTCTTCTGCATGTTTGAAACAAAGCCATACTTCCGTCTTATTGATTCACAAAAAGAACTACCTGCACCTCCTCCCCTCCAACCCCAAGTCTGCAATACACTTGGAACTCCACAAGGAGACATATAGGTTTCACATTATTCATTTCAGTTTAATATGTACCACTCTTTCCACAGAGTTTGCATGCCCAAGGCAGGAGAAGCACATTGTGTTAGAATGCCTAACTGGAAACAATATCAGTTCGCAGAATGGTGCGCCTCCTTGTGAGCAAATGTCGACAGGCATGCACTTTTTAGCACAACACCTGTCTAACTCAGAGCTGGTGTTGAGTTTCAAGGAACAGGAGTGGGAGGGGGAGGCGAGGAGGCAAGCACTCTCGCCGCTGACGCTGCAGATCCAGAGACACGGACAGAGACAAAGCGTCGGCAGGAAAGCTTTTGTTTAAAACGATAGAAAAATGTCTGGGTGTTGTTCATGGGGAAACGTGTGGGTGTTAAAATGCTCCCATGGGTGGGATGCCTGAAGCAGGATGAAACACATGGCCTGAGATATAATACGGTGATTTAGATCAAATCACTCACATGCAAAAATGGCTTAGATCTATCTTATTGAGAATCTCTGACAGTACTTGAAAATTATGGTTCATGGATTAAAACTTTAGTCTGAGCAAGGTACGTTGCACAGAAGAATGGTCAAAATGTATAAAACTTATTGAGACATTACAGCAAAAGCTCTAAAAAAAACACATTCACCCATAGATGGAAATGCATACCCACATTTTAGATCTGTACTTGTAAAGGATGTAGAAAACCATGCAGTATTATTTTTCTTCCACTTTACCATTGCCGCATAGCAAATTACCTCAACAAAACATGCTTTAGTTTGTCTCTGTAAAATTCTAAGGTTATAAGCGGGGCCAAAATCAGAAAGACATGGACACCTAGGCTGCAGCCAGTTTTGGTTAACTAAGTCAACTGGTAGGAATTTGATGCATTATCAAATGAAAAAGTTCATAGCAGAATCACTTCATGTTGTTGCTGAAAAAATACAATGATTTTATAATTTTCAAAAACTTTTCGTAAAAATTCAACAATATGAAAATGCCTCACTTGATATGGACCTATGAAATTTATGTAAAGTTCAATGTTTGTAAAACATGTGTTTATTGGAAAAAAATCAAAATAATTAATTGTAGCCCTAGCAGATTCGGGGCCCTGCATTGTTAGCCCAGAATATTATTGATTTTGCATGACATTCTACGTATAACAATTAGCTGACAATTAGAAGTTTCTGCTAGTTTTAAGATTCATAAATCTGGGTGACAATTATGGAAGAAAACCTAGAAACATTTTAGAAATGTCACTGCTGTTTATTTATATTATACCATGATTATACGATTCAATTGCATTTTTAAATACAAAATTATGCATTTTCTTTCCAGGTCCCAGCTCCAATCAAAGAGATCATAATATCACCCAAAAGGGTAAGATATCCTATAAATATTTAGCGTGCATCTAGATGCAGTTGCATAGTTCTGCCACAAGATGACAACAGCGGAACAATATGCACAAGACGGCAGCGAGACTATTTAAATGACCTCCAGCCTATTTTAGCCTCTACCTCTATTTTTGGTTAAGTGACTCAGTTGAGTGAAAACAAGACGAGATAAAAATGCAAAGATCTGATCAGAACAACTAATTAGCTGATGACCTACATCTTTGGTTCCACAGCAACAGCTGTATGTCGGGTCAGAAGTCGGTGTTGCACAAGTCAGACTACATCAGTGTGACCTCTACGGTTCAGCATGTGCTGACTGCTGTCTGGCTAGAGACCCATACTGTGCCTGGGATGGTCTCACCTGCTCCAGATATTACCCAGCTGGAGTTTACACCAAGAGGTAACAGTTCACACACTAACACAGCAGATGAAATAAAATATCATAGTAAATCTTCTTGCTTAAAAGACAAAAGATTATGATCTTGGTTTACCAAATCATTATCACTCACAGACAAGACAGTCAGGTGTTATGTAAGGCCTATCAGTATGCACTTGATCCACCATCTCTTGCTTTCATCTTTCCCTCCTTCACTCTCTCACTTTTAATTTCTGTGTTTCAGTTTCTTTCATCTATCCCGCTTTCATCACATGTTAAAAATGATTCCATCTTTGGGTTTCTTTTTGCAGCAGACGATTCAGGCGACAGGATGTTCGCCATGGCAACGCCGTACAGCTGTGCAATGGACTGCAAATTGATGGTTAGTGTATAAAATTGCTGTGAAATGTGTTTATACGTGTGTATGGGGTCTCAAGAAGGACTGCTTGGCATAAAAGAATGTCTTCATGTGCCATTTTAGTTGGAGGTTAACGTAAGGTCAGCGTGCTCGTATCATGGCAGAAAAAAAAAAACAATCAGCTTTACATTAGCCACATAATGAAAGTTCGCTGCAGTCCATTGCCATCAGTCCTACCTCTCAGTCTTTTATTATATGTGTCTGTGTGTGTGTGTGGGTGTGTGTGTGCGTGTGCGTGCGTGTGTGTGTGTGTGTGTGTGAGTGTAGATGAACAGTGGCAGAGGGCTGAGGAGAAGCTAATGTACAGCATAGAGAGCAACACCACTTTACTGGAATGTGTCCCTCGATCACTTCAAGCTAAGGTCCTCTGGTTCTTGGAGAAAGGAGGGGAAAAACATGAGGTAACTATTGTTTTTTTTTCCCACTAATATTTTGGTATTTTAGCTGCTTGATAAAATTTGTACAACTTGTTTTTCTGTCAGTGCAGTGGTATTATGTGCCTGAATTTCAGGTAATATATGCGGGTGGATTTTCATAAATTACAATTTAAAACTTAAACAATTTACATTTAAATTGTACATAAAAAAAAACATATTTTAAAAGAGAATTTTAATGAAGAAACATCAGCAGAATTAAAAGTATGACAATATACTAACAGTACATACACTCGGTTACTAGTTCTGGTTCCATGCATGGAGGTGATTAACCAGAGACTCTGCTTAGCTATTAAGAAAGCCCAGGTTATTTTAATAGAGGCCTTCAGTTTGTGTCTGGGGTCTTTCATTATTAACCTAACAATTCATAGTAAATCTGTGAACTTTAGGTCAAGTAAATTTACTGGACAAGGCTACTATGGTCAACAAACCAGGTATTGGTAGTATTTTCATATACTGATGTCTATGGTTCCAGAGTGGCTTAACACAAGGTATAGAACATTTCTAACCTATTTCCTGGATATATCTGCATGGCCTGCAGTGTGTGTTTGCGCTTAAAGACACACTGCAGGCAACGGCAGTGGCAGAAGCAGTGACTTCTGCCATAATCCATTTTGTGAATCTCCGTCAAACATATTTAAAGGCTTCACTTTACAGTCGTCTCAAGGATGCAGTGACTTCTTCAAAAAATGTTCTTTCATACATTTTCCTTCCACAAAGAAAAATGGAAGAAAGAAAAAAAAAAAGTTTCTCTTTTAACCAATTTTTTTAATAAGTTGAATTAATGGTGATATTTTGGACGTACTTGTAGTTGTCGACATTGACTTTAGGCGTCAGTAAACAGAAGTATTCATTACGTAACATATTTTTAAGAGAAGCTAAACATCCCGAACAATTTTATTCTGCTCCACTTTTCTCTACTCCAACACATCCCCATTGACATAAATAACCATACAATTAGATTAAAGATCCTACTTTTTGTGATGTACTCTATAGGGAAACAGAAAGAGTTCACAAAAAGCATCAGTCATTGTATTGAGTGAGCTGATTAAGTGACACCCTTCCTTGACTCTGAAAGTAAAATAGATTTTTCAATTATAATTCTTCTTGGGTGAAAAGCTAATCCAGCAGTAGTGCCATGTATTTCTGAATCCCTCTCAGCTGAATAATTACTTTTTCTTTTTCTTTGTACAGGTACGAGGTGATGAACGGGTCATCGTGACGTCTCATGGGCTTCTGTTCTTACACGTGAGGAGCTCTGACGCTGGCATGTACGTGTGTCAGACTGTGGAACACGGATATGTGCACACGCTACTGCGGGTCAACATGCATGTGCTCCGAGAAGAGATTCTTCAGACGGCAATGCACAAGCCCAACGACGGAGATGGAGCTTCAGCTCAATGCCACTCTATCCTACTCCCTGCACCTGCCCCCAGCGTCAACCCTCGATCTCTGCAACCACCCTCAGTCCCAGCATCCAACTCCAGGCTCTGGTATAAGGAGTTCCTCCAGCTAATTGGTTACGGTGATGCTCAGAAAGTGGAGGAATACTGCGAGAGAGTGTGGTGCTCTGATAAGAAACGCAAAAAGACCAAAAGGAAGTATGTTTCTTTAGGTGGTGAGAAGAAAGGAAAAGGAAGGGGAGAGGAGAACTCCCACCGAGCTCCCAGGCACACTTTTGACACCTGAGGACAACAAAGACTCACTACACATAAACACACACACACACACTGTGTAAAGTTCATACTCTGTGTTTGCACCATCTAAGAAGTATACGCTGTACGTTCAACAGGAGCTGCAAGAGATAGAGTAGCAGGTTGCCTTACAATTGTAGCTGCATTTACCACTGAGGTCTTTTATGCTTCATTTAAAAGTCACATCTTATCTTTTTCTGTGATGTAACCGTATTATTTACTGTAGACCCCAGAGGAACACACACAGACATCACCATTAGCACAGAAAAGAGACTCTCATGAGAAAAGATGGACAAAATTGTGTAAAGTTTCCTCTGATCGGTGAGAAACGCCATGTAGGCTGATCAATCAGGACCCTGCAAGACTGCTTCTTTAAATCTCAGCCTTTCTCAACACTTCACTGAGTGGCAGTAATGACATTTTCTGTAAAATATTAGAAAAGGAATTATAATGTCAGACATAATTTTTAGTTGCATGGTAAATTATTTTCTTTATTTTTACACTGAGCTATTTTGATGTAATAATGTCAAAAACTGGAAGATAGATTGTTGTTCTGCTTGTATGGTCATAACGCTATGAATTGATTGGGTGAGACCGTAAGCAGTATGTGTGGTTATAATGTTCACTAGAATACACAGTTTAACAAGATGTTTACATACATAGTATAAGAAAGACACACAAACCTTTTCCATTTGTTCCACTTGTTGTCTGACATTAAATCAGTTTAAACTTTTCCTGTTTTAGTTCAATTAGGATTACCAAAGTTAGTTCCATTTGTTAAATGTTATAATTTGATAATAACATTGAGAGTATCTTAAAGATAATTTACATTGCTTTCTTTAAATTCAGAAGTTTTAAATCTTCTTAGTATTTGGTAACAACACATTGCATCTGTATGACTTTCGTCAGATGTTTTGAGTATTCTTCAGCAAGCCTTTTACTACAGTTTGCCAGAATTTACAACTTTTTTGTAAGCGGGGCTTACAAAGTACAAGCTTCATCAGATTGTTTAAAGTAATAATTTGTGTGTGTAAACTTTTTGACTTTGAAGAAAGCAATAAATAACAAAAATTAACAATCTGGCATTTAGCAACTACAACTAACTTTAGTAATCATAAGTGACCTAAAATGTCAGACGTTTACTCTGCTTGAATAATAGGCAGTAAGAAAATTTGTTCAGTGTCATATTATACAGTGTTTGTATCTATCTAGTATCAACTGTTGCAGTGTCACTCTCGTGGGTATTTTGAGGCATGTTTCAAATATAACTATGCCCCCCAAGAATACAAATACTATTTATGCACTTGTAAAACCTATTTCAATACATAAAAAAAAAAAATCTTACCAGTGGATTGTTTTTTTATTTATCTACTCTTACCACTGGTACTGCTGAAGGTTTAGTCAAGTGAGTCAATTGTGCATATTGTGTTTTGTATTTGCTTTGAGGTTATTTCTGTGTAGATCTGGTTATATCTATGTAATCAAATTGTAATTTTTGCTTCTCTTGTGACGTTTTGTTCCCCCTATATCAAGTCTCTTTTTGATTGACAAACCATCTGATGTTGCAGATGAGAGGCATAGTTATCACAAGTAGTTAAATCTCATTTCCTCTGGGAAATAAAAAAAAAAAAGAAACAAATAAATGTTTCAGCAGCCATTCAGGCATGTCATTAGCAAAACAGAAGAGATATGAATATTCATTTGATTCTAAGATGATAGAATCAACCAGATGTTTTGTTTGAAAGCTTGTACTAGTTGTGCTCATTTCTGTACTCAGTAGGGTCATGTATGCCTTTTCTCAGTTTGTGCATTATTTATTGATTTCTATCTCGACTGTTTTGACTGCATTTAAGGGGTATTCATAATGTGGTAAGACAACTGTTACATATCTGTCAAAAGCTTATATCAGCATTATATTCCTTAACTATTCCAATGGTAAAATCTCAATATTGTGAAAACTGTGTAGATTTTACCCTTAAAATGCCTGCAATTAAAAACAGGACTACTCTTCTTCCTTGCTGTTACCTGGTTTACAGAAAGACTTAATACAGGATATTCTAAGCTCATGCACACATATAAAGAAAGAAAGAATAAAAACAACATGTTTTACATGTTCCCATTACAGTATCTACAATTAAGGTTTCTTTGTTACGTGAACAAACAAAGTTACCACTAGATCTTTTAGTTACTGGCTAATTTGCAGATCCAACAATTCTATGTCACGGATAGAATCGATGTGTGCAAACAGTCTGTAGAGTTTGGATTTGAAAGTTTCTATTTCTAGTTTTGTTTAGGTTCAAAAGTCTCAGTGTCGGATGAGCTGCTTATTCAGAGTTGACTCTGGGCAAGAGTGGACACATTATGTCAAGCTTGTCTCTGCGTTTGCCCTCTTATGGTCTCATCACATTTGTCTGACAACTTAGAGACTTTACAGGCCTACTGCAAAAGAGGAGATAGAATCAGTGTAAATGAGCTACATCAGTGCTGTAAGGAATTTACATAAACAAAAGAAAACATATGAACTGCCAACAACTAGTTGGAATTCTTCTTCCCCCCTTTCTGAGAGCTCCCTAGGACCCTATAACTCATTCATATTCTGTCTTGGTCCACCTGAGTCGGCAGGGTGCTGAAGGCATCTGTGAATGGAATTCATGCTGCTGATTTATTCCACATGGCTACCATAGCAACAGGCTCTAAACCAGTTCAACTAGCTTCCTCTTCAAAGCTCCCTCTTTTCTCTATATCAGATTTAAATACTATGAGCTTGATACATAGGTCTGTGGAGCCAAAGGTCTTTGTAGTTACTGAATATGCAGATTCTAAAGTACACAAATGGACTGATTATTCTGGTTAGGCTCAAGATTGCATCTGGCTTCTTGGAGGATCTTCTCTTCCTGTACAACTATGCCTGATGGACAGCTTTTATGACTGATAAAAAGCTACTTTGAATGTGTTACCCACTACATGTTATAGGGAATTTATGGAAAACTGTGTGAAGATGTGAGCATGATGTGATGAAACACTATTAACCTTTTAACCAACCTACACAGAGATTAAGACATCAAAGGTCATTCCATTACCAGGCTTTATCATGTTTCGGCGGCTGTGTAAAGATCACTCCTTTTAACTCAGCTCTAAATAAACACCCCTCTCAGATCTGTTTATGTCAGCAGCTTTTGCACCAGAACAGTTTATTATAAGAGAAAATGACACAGAAGGAAGGTGAAGTTAGAGGTGGTGGAAGAAGAACGAAAAGAAACTGATCTCTAAAAGCTTGCAGCAGTTCATACTCGACTGTAACATCACTGCATATTTCATTGCAACAAAGTAAGAATAGTGATTTAGTATAGATAATCATCTAACTAACTCATTCTCCTATGATTTAATTTCTTTCCTGGATTGCTTTGCACCTTAATCCGCTCAATAGAACTTAATCAATAGGCTTGTTGCACTTTGTTGTGCTCAGTTAAGCATGTGAAACAGCAAGGTCTAACAGGAGGACGCTGCAACCCACAACACAACTGTCAGGATTCTGGCGTGATTTTGAATGAGTCTCACACTCAGAAAGGATCACCTGGAGGGCATTTCTGACTCTAAGCAGCCTGCACACCTGTCAGTAATCACCTCATCAAGACTTTGGGGGCTTAAAGGAGTGTAGGACTCTTTGCTGGATAATTAACCTCACCAGTATTTTCTAGCATTCTAGTGTTTTGAGTTTAGCTTTTTTTTATTTCTATGTGAACATACACAACTACTTGTGCAAGCATTTATATTTCAACTTTTTTTTGAAAAAGATTGATCCTTACATACCTTGAATCATTTGATCCTCGTTTGTTGTGCTTCCAATTTCTTCCAAGCAGTTCCAGCGCCCTAAGTCCTTCAAAAGCTGATATCAGTGATCTAGTATTTTCTCCTAAGATTAAGAATTTCAACACCTATTTTTCTTTAGTTTGCTTTTGTAAAAATGTCCATGCCATACTGAATAAGCTACCTATTTTTTTTTTTTTTTTTACATTTTATGTGAGGCTGCTCTGAGGTAGCATCTCTTCCTTAACCCACAGTGGAGGAGCACTTGACTCATTTCAAGATCCCCCTCATATTAACAATTTTTTCCATTGTCATCAAAAATTGGGACAAGCCAGACATCCAACTCCTACGACAGAAAGAACAGCACTCTCGTCCATCCTTGGAGTGACCTAAAACTAACTGAACAGCTACCTTGCTAAAACTCGGCCATCATCCAAGCCTGGATATGGGGGCTTTGACCACACATCCAGGGAAATCTGCTGAAACTGGACCTTGAGTAAAATCCTATGTTTTTTTTTTTTTACAACAGCCGCTGTCTAAATCGACAAGTCGTAATGTGGCACTGAAATGTTATGTACAAATGGTCTGGATATGTCCTCACATTCAGACAAATGGAAGAGTTGATTGTCATAACGTAGGATAAGTATTAGAAAAAACAAAGAGAAGGCAAAATGTGGTTTCTAATGCTAACCATATTCAAGGGGTAAAGGGTTTTCTTCAAGGTGCTACAGAGATTATGGTAAATTAGGATGGCATTGATACAAAACAGGGTATGTTTGGGTTTTCTGAAACAACATGAACATCGAAACACAGCAGACAAGCAGCTGTGTGTCAACATGTGCAGTGAGCTATCTTGCTGACACAGCTGTCTCGGAGGTACAATATTTTCCCTTGGCACCCTCCATGTTAGATAATCAGCAGCAGGGGAGGTGACAGTGACCCCCTATGTACGTGTCTGTTTAATCAGCTGTTGTCCATGATAAATGTTTCTTCTTTTTTCTTAACAACTGACACACTACTCCTTTATGAGAGAGCGGAAAAAAAAACAAAAAACAACTCATTCATGCTCAATAATTCACTGAAATGTATGCATATTTGCATCTTTGCCATTCCTAAGAGAACCTGTGCATGTATAAAAGATGCCTACCCCTCATCCTGTGATGTTTTCCACAGCTCTTATGCCTCACAAGGCACAAAAGGCTTTAGAGAGAGGACATGGGCGGAAGAGTGAGATAGATGGGAGGTGTAGATCATCTGGCTTTTTCCTACCACTGAGAGCCAAGGGAAAACAGGAAACCAAGAATAAGCCAGTGAGAAGGAAAAAGTGTGAAGTGCATGAAGAAGTGAAGAAAGAGGAGAGGAACAGGGCTGTGAGAAAAGAGGAACATGCTCGCAGGAAGGTGTCTGATGAGGAGCATTGTGTCTTATCACCTTGGGGCTTTGCTTAGCCTTTCTAGGGACTTGTAAATTTAGAATTACATTTCTGCCCATCTAAATTATGTGATCTCAAAATCTGTCAAAGAAAAGAATGTGTCTTGAAATGGGATAAATAATAAAGACTGCTTAACATCTTTCGTGTTTGCATGCTTTAATTATTTAACATTTTTAACATTTTTTTTTTAAAACAAACATGCCATAGTACAAAAGAAATACAACAAGTGTGTCTATTTGCACACACTAAAGCATTTTATGATCAGTGACAGTGATACTTGGGTCATTAATCTGTACGCATGAGTGTGACAAGGTAGATGAAGCATCATTAACTCGGATGTAATCACTAGTGCATCTGCAGGGGTTGTCCATTGCTCTAATCCCTCCCTTTATCCCTTATGGTTGTTACATCACACTAACCCTTGCACTCTCTCAGCCCTGACAGCTGGCCAGCGTTGTTTAGCAACCAACAGGACATGTTTAAAAAAACACTTACTCTATGATTTAGTAAAAAGCAGGGAATCTAGAAATATACCAGCGGTATACTAATATAATTTGCAAGGATCACAGGATTAAAAATTAGGACTCTGTGTTCTGTTTTTTTTTTTTTTTTCATACCTATACATATTTATATCACTTTGACATTTTTATCAATATGTCTACACAAACCTCAGCATATTTCATTAAACTTTTATATAATAGATAAACAAAATGAACCATCTACTGCCTGTTTGTATTTGGCCCCATTTACTCTGATACTCCAAAATAACAAAATCCAATGCAACCAACTGTCTTCAAAAATGGGGAGATATTTATCATAGGTTAAAGTCACGAAATTATATCCGAAGCTGTAAACATTGTATGGAGCACTGTCCATCATCTGAAACATTTAAGACTATAGCACAACAGCAAACATATCAAGATATTGCCATGCACCTAAACTGACAGGCTGGGCAAGGAGAACATCAATCCGGTCTGAGGCTGCAAAAATCAAAGTCAAATCAAACGCAAAGCAACAAGAAAACTAGACTGAGTCAAGCTGACTGAGCATTTTTTCTTACAGTGTATCTACAGTCCTTACAACTTCCTGATTTTCTATCATATAAAATCCCAATGAAATCCTTTGGAGTTCATGGTTGTAATATGACAAAAACAAAATTCAAACAGTATCAATACTAAAGCAAGTAAGTGCATAAGCTTTTTTAAAACCTGTTGAAGTGTAACAACAAAAACCTCTTGCTATCCAAACCAGGAGACCCCAAACAATGTGCACAAACATACTTAAGTTTATTACATCAAAGCAGCATTTTATCTGAATATGCAATGGAATTTTTTAGATATTTTTTGTCAGCAAATGGGGAAGGAAATAGCGTAATGAACAAAACAAATACGGTTATTAGCCAAGTACAAGAATGTCCTTTGGAAAGACTTGTTTTAAAAATCAAGGACACAAAAACCCAAAACAGATCATAGACTGAGAATCTATTAATTAACCTTTCTAGCATTAACCTCTTACAAAAGAGAATGCTAATTTTTAGGAAATTAAACATTACTGAAGACAAAACACTGCAAATTTCCAACTGCAACACAGAGATAATAAATGAAGAAAAGAAGAGGGAGCTAAAGAATTTCCCCAATATGGAATTAGGCATGCGACTGAAAACCGAGAGATACTGCTGAAGGTTGCGCAGTGCCAACACATGTTGAAACTGAAGACAGAATTATGCGCAGAGAAAGCAAGGATTTAAATGAGTGATCTCATTAAAAGTCTTAAGCAGATTGCTCACCCTTTGTGGGATTTGTAAAAAGATTGGAAATGTCCTCTAGGTTTAACACAGCATAAGTGAATAAAGTGTATGTGTCTCAAATATATGCAACTCACTGTATCATTATATTATTGCCAATCATCAGTGTCATTACAAATTCACTCTAACTAGTGAACATGTATCAGTGGTTCGCAGGCACGTTGCTTACTAATGTTTCCATATTTGCAAGTTGAACGTGTGTATTTGGTTATTTATTTGATTTTTTTTTCTGCTGCTGTGTCTCGACAACTTCAGCTTCATTTGCTGCACTTGACTTAAATCACAAAAGACATTACTGAATCCCTTTGTAATAATACTATCATGAATCTAGTTTGGCAAAAAGAAAACATTGGCCACATGAAAGGGTGTGCTCTACTACATCCAGATGTTGTAGCCAGTACACAGAGCAAGAGATTGTCTAACTGCCAAAAGAAGGTAATGCAGCTCAAGTAATAAAAAACACACATTACACTGACTAAGACTTGGAAACCTGCCAGAGAGACTGACACATAATGTTTTTAAAGCAGACATAAAAAGTGTTCTTGCACAAGTGTTGCTTAGCCATTTTTACTTAGAATTCACACAAACAGAAGTCAGGAGCTGCAAAAACTTGACAGATGAATCACAACATAGACTGTTCCACAATTTTACAAGACCTATTTTTTTCTTGTTGAAGACATCAGTGAGCCATAACACAGCGCTGTGTGTGTGCATTACAGCAGCAGCCAGCTAGGTCCCTGTGCTTGTTGGTGAATATTTGATGAGAGAATGGATCCTCTCCTAGAGCAGGTTGAGTACAGTGTGCATACTCAATTGCACACATGATCACTCCCAGGTACAGACATGCAGCTCTGTGCAGGTGTGCCCATAAGCAGACCAGACAGTTTCCTTTGCTGTTGAACTGAGACACCAGGAAGATGCCAGTGAAGGTGATATTGGAGTATACGACATTACTCCCTGATGAAAAGCACACCAGAAAGAGATGCTTGTCATTATTCTGTGAGCCCCATCTTGGAAATCTCACACTCACACGCACACACACACACACACACACACACACACACACACACACACAAGAGTTTATGTCCCTATGGAGGTCATTTTTCACTATTTTAAAAGCAGCTTTCCAGAGGCGGAACAAGAGAGTCAAAGACAAAGTTGTTCTAAAATAAACTGGTTTCATTACACATTTTCTTTGTTTAGGAAACAGACATATTTCTCAGTCTGCTTCCTATTTCCAATAATTAGAAGAAATATTTTATGAGACGCTGAAAAAAAAAACATGTTTAAAGGCTTTAATAAATGTTTCTCTCTTTTTTAGCAGTCAAAACAATCTGATGAAGTTCATAGGATTGCTAAATGTTAATTTAACTCATACATTTTTATGAAAAGCATTTAAATCAACCTTAATTTAATCTCAGGCTACAATTTGTTCAATACCAAAATAATTCAATAATTAATTGGTTAGTTAATGCATTTTCAAAAGGTTGAACCTGTACATCTAGAAAGACTTGCACCTCCATGTATTCTGACCATAAGTTATATCTGACACTGTAAACCCCTGCGGCTTTTGGGAATGCAAGACCCAGTCTTCTTTTACACCTCTTCAATTATATACACCCTGCTGTCTAGACATTATCACTGCACCACAAACATTCCTATGTCAAATTAGCATGCATTATGCTAATTTGCATAATGCATGCAAATTAGCATAATTTGCATGCTAATTATGCATGCATAATTCAATGGCAATTGGTAAGCCATTGAATTGGCTTACCAATTCAATGGTAAGCCAATGAATTGGCTTACCATTCATTGGCTAGGTAAGCCAATGAATGCATTTGGGATGTTTCAGTTTTCCTACTTATGTGTGGCTGAAATTTGCACTTGTTTTTATGTGGTTTTGGGAACACCAATTCTGCAAATAAGTAAGTTACAGTGGTCTCAGTACACGTCCCTTTTATCGGAAAATACAAAATAAATGAAGGACCAAAAGAGATAGTAGAAACTAAGTTCTCAGTCCAAGCATTTGTCAATAATAAAGGTTTCTATCAGTATTAAAGAGGATACATTTTTGGTCTTTCAACATACAGGAGGCATAAATGAATCAGTTGTTCTTGCCTGTGTGATTATAACTGCCCTTCAGTTACTTCCCTCAATCGTTCTAAAATTTAATTGTTAAGTGTCATCACTCCTAGTCAGACTAGATGTGTTTATGTATTACACCATCTCATTTTCATTCCCTCTCATCCTTTTTTTCCCTCTTTGCCACGGTCTCTGATCTGCTGCGATATCCAGTTCACTGATTTGAAGGATTTGTGGGCATGAACGCTGTTATCCTCTGAGTTTTTCTCATGGCAAGTGGTGGGGGAGGGACCAGTGGGGAGAAAAAACGAGATAAAAACTGAAAGAGGAGCTGATAATGCTCTTGTTGATGCTGTTTCTTTAAGAGTATTTTTAGCATGGGAGATAGCAGCGGTCACTCATCAGCCAAAAAAGGACTGGGTGGCTTCAGAGACTTGTGCAGTGCTCCAGAATGATGCTCAGTGAGGAAGAGACACCACGTTTCTCCTGAAAACGTTGTACAGTTCACTGACGGTTATCCATGAAGAAACCTTGCAAACAGATTTCTAAAAGGTAGACTGGAAAAACTTAAATGTATTTCTACTTTGAATTTTTCTGTAAATAATTAGACTTCACAAAAAAAAAAGCAAACCTTAAATAGTTAATCCTTTTGGGATTATGTACATATATAATGTTAATGTGATCTTACTGTAAAGTGCTTTGACTGGTCAAAATGATTGGAGAAGCACTATGTAAGTTCAGTCCATTTAAACTTCCACCTCAATTGCAACTCTTCTGCAGCTTCCTGCAGGAATTCGTTCACTACTCCATCTACGCTTTGGTTCCACCTAGAGTATTGTTAGACCATAGTTTCCCTTCTTGCGGTACATATGTAAAATTAATGACACCGACAAAGCATGAGTGATCAGGTTACTGTATAGATTACCTGGTAGCCCTGCAAAAACTCAAGCACTAAAACCTAGAGGGGACAGTGAAACATCTCCATGCAGGCTGTGTCCCCAAATCGTTCTGGTTCTTCTCCCGAGAAAACCATGCCGGGGAAAAACTGCTTTGCCTTCCTCAAGGGTCAACGTCAGAGGTGTGTGTGTGTGTGTGTGTGTTTTAATGCTTTTGTGAGTAATTTGTTGTTGTTTTTAAATTCAATCTTATCCAACAGTTGAAGCCTTTTTATCTCTGCTGATTCCCCAGAATGTCTGTGTAATTAAAATGAGAGTGAGATAAATACTACTCTTCAGTTTTCTTCATTTCAGTTTGCTTACTTTAGAGAGAGCCAGGTGGAGAAATGGAAAAAGAGACACAGAAAGGTTCAGGCGTGCAAGTTTCATACGGAGTCCAGCTTTGCAAAGAGTATTAAAATGTTTCATAGTACATCCTTTAATGACATACAATTGAATGAACCTGGTGGGTATATTGTCATCCTGTTATGGAGAAATGTGAGTTTTGGTCCCTCCTTTAACTAGGTTTAGATGAACATCCAACATGAATGTAAAATGTGATTTACAAACAGAGTTCTTGCAGAAGCATAAGATAGATTACTCTTCTGAACCGTGGAAAAGAAAGTTTAGTTCTACATGAGCCAAAAGACTTTGGGGTTAACTCCACCTCAGACTTCCCCACTGTGTGAATGCGTTTGCATGGCTCCATCACCTTTCTGCCCTCTGTCACTCTCTATGAGTGTCAAGCTTCAATCACTTATCTGGTAAGGTTTCTCTACATGGTGATCAGCTTCAGTGTAACTTTGTCTTTTTTTTGTTGTTGTTGTTGTTTTTTTTTGGGGGGGTAAGGGAGGGGGGGAGACCAAAGAGAACTGGGATTTGCTTCATTTTAAAATAATAAGGGACAATACTATTTGTGCAGAGTCGTCATGCTTCTGGTAACATTCTTATACAGTTGGGATTAACACCTTAATCCCAAATGTAAATTCAGAGTTGGTGCAGTTTATTTATATAGTTCCAATTTACAACCCCAATTCCAGTGAAGTTGGGACGTTGTGTAAAACATAAATAAAACACAACACGATGATTTGCAAATCCTTTTTAACCTATATTTCATGGAATTCACGACAGACAATATATGTAGTGCTTAAATGGATAAATATTAATGTTTTATTTTCCAAATATTAACTTAGTTGGATTTTGATGCCTGTAACACATGGCAAAAATTTTGGAAAGACCCATATTTACCACTGTGTTACATCACATGTCATATTAACAACACTTTAAAGGCATTTGAGAACTGAGGACAATAATTGCTGAAGATTTGTATTGGAATTACTTTCCATTCTTGCTTGATGTACAACTTCAGATGCTCAACAGTCCAGGGTTACCCTTGTTATATTTTGCACTTCATAATGTTCTACACATTTTCAGTGGAAAACAGGTCTGGACAATGGGCGGGCAAGTCTAATATCTGCACACTTTCACCACAAAGCCACACTTGTTGTAACAGTGTCAGCATTAATAATCCCTTCACAGATCTGTGAGTTACCTGCCATGAGAACTAACACATCCCCATACCATCACAGATTTTGGCTTTTGAACTTTGCGTTCATAAAAATCCAGAGTCCTTTTCATCTTTGATACAGAGGGCACGACGTCCATGATTTCCAAAAATAAATTGAAATGTGGACTCAACTGATCACAGGACATTTTTGCCCTTTACATCAGTCCATTTCAGATGAGATCAGGTCCACAAAAGCTGATGATATTTGTAGGTGTTGCTGATATACAGTATGACTTTTGCTTTGTATGGTAGAGTTTTTACTCCATTGTCAATGTAGTAATGAACTGTGTTCACTGACACAGTTTTCTGAAGTGCTCCTGAGCCCAAGTAGTAATATCCATTAAGGAATGATGTTGGTTTTAATAATGAGGGATTGGAGGCCCCTCATTATTACTAACTTGCGCTTACTTCCAAATATTTCTCCAGATTCCCTGCAATTGTACCTTGACAAACAATCCTAAACTGTTGGAATATTTGCTCACACAGCTGTTCACAAAGTGGTGAACTTCACTCGTCCTTGCTAGTGAGCGTCCCGAGGCTTTTCAAGGGTGCTTCCTTTATATCCAGTCATGACACTTATCTGTTTCCAATAAACCTGTTCACCTGTAGAATGTTCTAAACAAGTGTTTTTGAGCATTCCTCAACTTTCCTAGTCTTTGGTTGATGCTGTTTCAACTTTTTTGCAACCTGTTGCAGGCATCAAATTCCAAATGATTGAATATTTGCAAAATCACAATAAGGTTTTCCTTTTGGACATAAAATATCTAGTCTTTGTAGTGTATTCAGTTGAATACAGGTTGAAATGGATTTGCAAATCGTCGTATTATGTTCTTTATTTAAAACACAACATCCTAACCATTGGAATTTGGGTTCTTCAAAAGCATACCATTCTAAGCAACATTCTACTACAATCCAATATTTTAGTCAGATTCAGATTACATTACATCAAATCCAGTTCACCTTGATTTGATGTAATCAAATGTAATATTCGGATGATCATTTACTGCCACTTGGTAAAAAAAAAATAGCAAAGCAAAGCAGATGACTTACAGTAATTCTTCATGCTATAAGGATGTGGAGACAAGAAAATAAAAGTGCCAATTAAACTAGATAAAAGCAGTCTGAGTGTGAGGAAAAAGCTGCTGCAATTGGTTCAAGGTTGAGAGGGCAAAAAAGAAACATGAAATAAAACACAGAATTAAAGATCCGAATACTTTTAATAGAGAAAGAGGGAAGTTACGTATATAGATAGAAGCCATAGTTTTTATCATTGGCTCTGTTAACAAGATGAAGAATCACTGAGCCAGAAGTGCTTTCAATATAAAAAAAGAACAAATAGGGTACACAGTTAGTTATTAGCATAGTAGCTGTGTTATTGGTTCTGTCCATAAAAGACACACAGTCAAAAAATGTAGCATTTATTCAAGGGTACTTTATAGCGATTTATCTTCAAGTTAATAGCAGCAATAATTATAAATAATACAGACTTAGCAATAATAAAGAGAGCAGAATAAGCAAAAATGGTCAGCAAAACCTGGAGCTTACTAGATATACAGCAGCACAATAGCGAAGACAATATTATTCAAGCCTCTCTGACTATAAATTTTATTAAAAAAGCCTTTTTTTAAACTGAGACCTGAAAGTAGAGAGCGTATCTTTCTCACAGAGAAAAAAATGGGAAACTTTATCACAGGGAAAGGGCTTAATATCTAAAACTCAGCATCACATTCAATGTTTGCAAAACTTCAAGAACTACAAGTAAACTTGTAACATCAGAGCTAAAATTACAGTTGGGCGTATATAAGACAATAGATTTCTTTACAAAATAATCTATTTTGTAAGAAGAATTTAAATTGTATTTTGCCTTTAACTTGGACCACATACAGCTTTTGTGTTATATTACAGGCTTATTGTTATGTTGCCCCTACATCAATGCAAATTAAAAGAAATATTTTTCAGCTCTGGACGTTTCTGCTGTCTCTAAACATATCAGTTTCTTAAAGTAACTGATATCTGAAAGTTTTTTTACCAAGATTTTTATTTTAATGATATTATTTTTCTGCTTTACATTGTATACGTATTGTAAAGTGAGCTAAAATTAATGTTTTGCTCCACTCATGCACAAATAGCTAAAGTAAAATGTGTATCAACAGTTTTAGTAAAGATATTTGCTATCAAACGGCATGCACAATCAGAAGGAAGATTACAGACGGTAAATATTATATTTATTTGAAAAGAACCTGGTGACCTGTTTTGTGCTGTAAGATTCTAACCAATAAATTGCTGACTGAAACAATTTCTCATTCGAAAGCTTATGAATGAGCTTATGAACAATGTATTTGTTGACAAGTTTGCCTAAGCATTATATCTCACCAGAACTTGGCTCAGTCGTGACAAGAAAATCATGAGAAATAAAAAGATTATTATTCCTTGGCATATTAAAAAACAACTATATTTGTTGAATGAAGTACGGTAGTCAGAAATAACGTAAAATTAGTTGTTTGGTAAATTTAGAGACCGTGTTTGAGCCCATAGAAAATATGCTTAGATGGAGACTGTACTGATGAATGTTTCCTGTTTGTGTGCGTGAATGTGCATGTGTTGCAGTAAAGCCAAATCTGGTACTTTCCAAAGAGAGACCGTAGCGTTTCTGCTGCTCACGCATCACTGATGACGTAACTCTTCCACACGCCCACACAACACTTGTTCTGTATTATACCCACACATCTCACTCATGCTTTTCACAGACTGACATGGTATTCAGCTCTCTGTTCCACGCTGTTGAATATACTGAATAACACTGAATTGTCTTCTGTTATTACAATCCAGTCGATTCTGTGGATTGATTTTTTTATTGCTTAAGCATGGTCAGTTTTATAACGGACATTTAGAACTCCTTCTAACCTTATTGTGAAAATTATTAACAAAGACATTGATGACAACCCAAAAGGATAAACACTGCATGGCATGGACCTTGAAATAATGCTGTGGACATTCATTGCAATAATCTAATACAGTATAGAAACTCATATTATACTTTTGAAATTACTGTAGAACATAGAACTTTTTTTTAAAGGTCTTGTCAGCTCTAGTGGTCTAATGAACAGTTGTTAGACAGCAAAGCAGGTTGTGAGAAAGGAGGAAGACATGCAGTAAAGGTCAATATGCAGGAACTCGAACGCTGCGTCGAGGACTAAGGCCTCTACACATGGTTTGCACTGTAACCCATTAAATTTGGTTCTACAAACAAAATGGTAAAACTTAAGAATTAAATTAGTTACAAATGCAAATGTTTGCTTGGGAACTGGAAGAGACATGAATGCATACTAGTTTTTGGTATTAGTATGATATAAATGGAGGAAACTATTGACTGCTGTAAAATGACATGAATCAAAAGACAAACAGAGATAATGTGGAGGTGCAAGCTTCTATGGATTATGTGTCTTATTGATGGACTGAAAGAGAAAGACAATCTTCTTGCACCTGAAAAACTACTTGTTTCATACCACAAATTGCCAAGTGTTTTGAGTGCATTACAAAAATCTTGGCCAGTTCATCCGTTAGTGATTTGCAGTTTTGCACAGATGCTTTCCTCTAACAGGAAAAATGTATACAAAGGAAAACAGGTGGTCTGCAATCAGTGCATAATTATAAAGTATATGCACATTAAAAAAAAGGAATATCCAAGGACAAACAAAGATGATAGACTGAATACTAGATTATGATAGGTGGTCTGCAATCAGTGCATAATTAAAAAGTACATGCACATTTAAATAAATTGGAAAACTTTGAAAAAGTGCCATATTTTTCTCATTTCAGAAAGTGAAACTGAAATATTAGATTCATTAAAAGGAGAAACATATTTCAAGTCCTTACTTCTTATAATTTTGAAGTAAGAGCTGATGAAACCAACAATTCGGTTTCTCAGAAAATTTGAATATTATTATGATCAATAAAATAAGATATTTTAAACAGAAATATCAGTCTATTTATATACTCAATACTATTCTGAAATTAATGACCACATATACATATATATATATATATATATATATATATATATATATATATATATATATATATATATATATATATATAACAAGAAGTTCTCATTTAACCATTCTTGACTAGACTATATGTGGATTGTATTGTACTCGCTCACTGAGTGAGTACAAGATCGCTACAAACATGGCTTTGAAAACTACTCTGGAAAACAGTGCATCATATCTTTTAGTTTTAACCTCCTGATTAAAACAGGACCAAATCTACCCTTTAATAAACCACAAAAAACGGGTTTCAAAATGACTTTAATGTTTCTGATGTTGCTCTCATGGCTCGACATTATCCCTCAAAGACTCACGAACACCATGATATTTTAAAATGTGTCCACAGCCACAAAAAAAAAAAAAAAAAAATAAGTAAATAAATCCGAACCACATCACCTTCAGCTTTTCACTATTGATCAAACGTGACTCTGCGGGAATAAATCGCCTGTCCCTTTTAATTCTGATTTCCGTGCGTGATATATATTGTGATCACCTGTCAGATGCGGCGCCTGCGCACTAGAGCGGGAGGCGGAGTGGGGCTCTGTTTGCTCTCAATCTGCTGCTGCCCTGTGCCCTCCATCCCTCTTGCTTAGACGGGCTGACACTGAGCGGGAGTTATCCGACGAGGACTGAGGAGGATGGCGAAGCAGATCCGCTACCGATGAAGGTACGCCTTCACTGGGCCAGGCTCAGAACGGCACCGCGTTTTAGTATTTGACATTGTGACCGTGGAAGGTGAAGGATGCTTGGCTGCAGGATGGGAGGGAATGAGAGGGTGATGGTGGACGGGGTAGGGGAGAGGGGGAGGGCTGGGGGGGACACGGCGCGGATACCAGATGGTGTGTTGTGAAATTAAAACGATGACAAGGGATTCGCTTGGTTGTTTTAAACTGGCTTAAAATGTCCCCACATAGTAGGACCATTTAGATTATTTGTCGATTTGAACAGGTGTCTGATCGTTGACATAAATAAACATTACGTGGTAACGTGTTTTTCTCACTCTTGGACCTGTCGTGGATGTATTCTCGTTCAGAAAGGTCTTGTGTCAGTCATGCTGTGTTCTCCACACAGATCATCTGCTGTGATAACATCAGATCCGACTATGGGTGCTCGTGGGCAGAGCAAAGCAGTCATAACGTTATGCTAAAAGCAGATATAATCACTCACTTAGAGAGGTCGTTTCCCCGCACGGACCTGCACCCCCTTTAAGCTTTGCATTTTTAGTGAAGTGGGTGTTTAGAAAGAAGAATTTACTAAGATGCATGATTTGGTGGCTCCCTACCCGGATGTGCCTGCAGTTTCTTCATAGAGAGAGAGAGAGAGAGAGAGAGAGAGAGAGAGAGAGAGAGAGAGTCTCTTAGATTTCCCCGTATTTACCTGTGTTGTTGCTATAAAACATATCCTGCAAAAGATTTCTCTCTCTTGGACTAACATCACTGGGGTGATGCGATTCTTTCATTGTGGACGGGGATTAACAGCCCAATCTGAATATGTGCTGGCTGCAGCAGCAGAGCCAGTTGTAGCGGGTTGAGGATCTCCTTCGTCGCTGCACGTTGGACTGCTTTATTACATTGCAGGAAAGAGATCACGCGTGATCATCGGAGCGGCTCGAACACTGTCCGTGGTGCTGAAAGCAGCAGAAGATAGAGTGAATCGAGAGGATCAAAGTGGACATTTATTAGGAATGGTTTTATTTTATTTTTTTTTTCTTTTTCTTTTTATGAAGAAATCCTATTTGAAGCATGGAAAGCACATTTTGTTCATTTGATATAATTGTATTTATATCAAAAAGGAGAAAATATTTATTCAGTTCAAATGTTCTTTTTCAAGGCGTCAAACACATTATGACCATTGACAAGCCACTGATTTTCTCATCACAATGGCACCTGTTAGTAGGTGGAATACAGTCAGTCAGTAAAAAGAATCTAGAAGCAGGACATTTGGTTTATCCTTAAAAAAATTAAACCAACTTCACAAGAACCCAATTGTGATGATAAAATGACTGGGGTAAAGCATCTTCAAAACTGCACCTCTATTGGGATTTTCCTTGTCTGCAGGGGTCGGTACTTATTAAAAATCAGCTCACTGACGCATATGGGAAGTGCAGGCTGGCCCATGTGGTCTGATCCAGTAGATATTGCTGAGGGAGTGAAGTATGCTGATAGAAAAGTGATACATTTAAGTACCTGTAGGGTATTTGGGTAAACCAGGCCTGGCAGATAAGGGCAGTCATAATGTTTTGTCTGAATGATGTAGCGCACTGTTTATTGTGATTGCCCAAGAAAACAAAAATCCACAATATTTAAGTAATTTGTTAATTATATGTTCCAATCACATATAGTTTGGCTATATGTCCCAGCCTTCCAGATCACTCAGGCCTTATGGTCCTGACATTCTCTGTGTCCCCAGAGCCAGAATCAAACATGGAGAAGCAGCATTCTGCTTTTGTGCACCACCAATCTGGAACAAATTTCCAGAAAACTGCAAAACAGCCGAAACACAAAGTTCCTTTAAATCAGGGCTAAAAACCCACCTGTTGAGCTTTGCTATCAACCCATAATCACTGGAGCATTGATCAGCATATTTGATGTCTTTTGACGATTTTAACGATGGTACTTGACAAAACGCAATGTTTGTCATTGGTTCTTCAACTGGTGACTGTTTTATGTTTTTATGAGCTTTTACTTTTGTAATTTTATGATGCAAAGCACTTTGAACTGTCTTGTTGCTGAAATGCATTGTACAAAAAATAGATTGTCATACTGAATTTAAATTGGCTCAAAAAGCATCAGATGTGTGCGCGGTTCAAAATTCCGTAAGCTCTTTGTAATCTCTCCCCCTATCTTGCTCGTTGTTATTTCACACTTCATTTCTCCTTTTCTGTTGTGCATTTAGGAAGTCTGATGTAGACGCTGAGCCAGAGGAGAGCCCTGGAAGCAGCAGCAGCAGCAGTAGCAGCAGCAGCAGAAGGGCTGTAGATGCCCTCTCCTCAGGTGCGGCTCCAGCCCAGGCCTCTGCTGGAGAGCCGGGTGAAAGAGGGGACAGCTCCTGCTCTGACTCTGACAGCCTTATAGACTCTAGTTCCAGTGAGGAGGAGGAGGAGGACAAAGTAGAAGAAGCAGACCCAGCCATGTTCTCCTCCAAATTTCTCAGTGGGGCGAATCCCCTGAATGCTATGTCTTCTGCTGTGAATAAGTTTGGCTTGTTCGGAGATGATGGGGAAGGGGATAAAAAGTCACCTCCTCAACAGGGGAGGAAAGCTTCAGGAGAACCACAACCCGGACCTGGCCCTGGAAAGAACACGCAACAAGAACAGGCACCCCAAAAATCCAACCAGGGTCCTCTTATGCAAAAATCCCAGCCTCTCCCTAAACAGGGATCACCACAGCTACGTGGCAATGGACAGACAGCTCCACCAACAAACAAACCTGCAGGACAACAAACTAAAGATCCACCCCAGCAGAGTTCACCAAAGCCTGGAGTTCAACATCAGGTTCCAGAAAAGGATGGAGCACAACCAGTATCTTCAAAACAGGTTCCACCCAAGTTGAAAGAACAACAGGACCCTGCTAAGACTAGTGTACAAAATCAAGAACTTTTAAAGGCTGGGGTACAGGGTCCCACAAAGACTGGGCCAGAGATAGTAAGCCAACAACAGCAGTCATCACCAAAAACTAGACAACAACAGCACTCACCTAAGGTAGGACAACAGCAGAAAGGGGGCAAAAATCAGATATCCGATAGACAACATGACATTAAGTGCCCAGGCACACCTGAAGTGACACCTGTTGGATCTCCGTCATTGGGAGCAACGAAAGCCAAACCTCAGTCAAAAGCAGTTTCTAAACCTCTTTGCCCAGTGTGTAACACAACAGAACTTAATATCCATACCAAGGAATCACCTAACTACAAAACCTGCACACAGTGTAAAACTGAGGTGTGCAGCTTATGTGGCTTCAGTCCTCCAGACACTGATGTAAGTAGTGGCTTCATTATACACACACACACACACACACACACACACACACACCCACACACACACACACACATATATATATATATATATATATATATATATATATATATATATATATATATATATATATTTTTTTTTTTTTTTTTTTTTTTTTACGTTCAAGTACTAATGTAGCTGTATCTTTATGTTTTTAACTATTATGTAGGGGCATGAGTGGCTTTGCCTAAACTGCCAAATACAAAGAGCTCAAGGAACTTCAGAGCCACCAGGACCTCCTAAGAAAAGGCTGTCTGCTCCTCAAAACCAGAAACCACCACCTGGTGAACCTACAAAAAAGGACATTTCAGCACCAGGTTCATCACCGAAACTACAGTCTAAACCAACAAAAGTGCCAGCTAGCGATGAACCTCCTAAAGGACCAGAAAATCCAAAACCAGGTGCCAGTTTAGGTCAAGCTCAGAGAATGACACCAGAGACTCAGCGAGCATCAGGATCTCCAAAAATGCATCCGAGTGGTCAACCTGGCCAAACGCAAGGCAGGGTCTCTCCAGCTCCACAGCAGGCATCTGGAGGTTTATTTGGCTTTAGTAGTGGTGCAAAAAGTGAATCTGCAAAACCAGATGAGTCCGTAACTGGGAAGATGTTTGGTTTTGGTTCCTCTCTTTTTAGTTCTGCATCTACCTTAATTGGCTCAGCTGTTCAGGATGAACCCAAAATCACACCACCAGTTTCTCCAAAAATGCAGCTCACAAAGGACAGTAAGGCAGCTTCTGGCCAAAAGTTAGAAATAGAAAAAAAGCAGCAACAACCTCAGGAGAAAAAGACTCAGTCAGCAGTCCAGAAAGCAGGAAAATCCTCTGCAGAGGCTCCAAAGGCAGCGACAGCCTCCCTCAATCCTATCGACAAGGGCCAATCCATTTGTCCGATTTGTAAGATGGTGCTTAATGTTGGCTCAAAGGATCCTCCCAACTTCAACAGCTGCACAGAATGCAAAAGCACTGTCTGCAATCAGTGTGGATTCAACCCCATGCCAAATATAAAAGAGGTAAGACTTGTAATATTCATTGGATAAATCTGGAAAGAAAAATAATTGATAGTATAACAAATAATTAACATTTTCACGTAGGCTCTTTTCTAGACAACTTCATCGCTTCGTGGGCAAAGTTATTTCTTACAGAGATAAAGCAGTTTTTCAATCAAGAAGTATCGCTTATTCTTATACAACCCTGTGTCTTGTAGAAAATATTTTGTCTGTGCTGCATTTGTTTTTGGAGAGAGACTAAAGCTAATACATACAGAATTCAGAGAATATTTTACCATAATTTAAAACAACAGGTGATTGTCCTTGCCAATAAACAATGTTGACTGCAAATTAGCTTACCTTTCCATGTCAAAGCACACTCTGCATATATGCAAACAGACAGATTTTGGGAATACAGAATGGATAAACAGAATGGCAAGTTTGGTGCTACCTGAAGCACATAGAACCCGACACTGGACGCTGTAACTCAATGCACAGTAACTATCTAGCTTACCAAGGACAATCCAGGGCTACATGATCTTATTGTTTAAGAGCATGGATAAAGTAGTTCTTGAATAGAACTGAAATAAAAAATGATATGAAAAAAAAATGCAACCCTTGAGCAATATACACAATTAACATTTTTAGTACCAGTTGTAAAGGTTTGTAGGGGGATTTGTTGTTTGTATTTATTAATTTAAAATAAATAATTATTTTCTAATGTAGCAAAACCTCACACAAAAATATTTTGTAAAATCCAAACATTGGTTTCAGTGCATTTATTCGTGGTTGAGACACACAGAGAGAGGGAAATTTGAATTTTGTTCTTTGTACTTCTCTCCTCATCTTTAAGAGTCCATCTCCTAGGTTATTTTCTCTTTACCTCACCCAATAGGTTTTCAGTAGAGTTTAGTTTTAGAGGCTGTGATTGCCATTAAAGAAGGCAGATGTTGTTTCTACTGAAACATTGCTGTATTCATTTGGAAAGACTAGAAAAAATTTCATTTTTTTCTATTAGAGATCACCAGACTTTTATTTAAAATCCCACGGCATTACAAAAACGTCATGATTCCATTGCGTGTAACAAGGTTCCCAATGTATTTGCTAAGGTTTTACACATCCTTACCATGGTTCTCAACCATCATAAATCATATCATGTTGAACAAGAGTTAAAACTGATGAAGTTTCACTTTATGAAGCAAATTGATTATTGTGTTATTTTAACCTGTTTTAATCCACTTTTACAATAAAGTATTTTTTCTGAAATGAAATACATTTCAAAAGGTAACTTCTACCACATAGTTTATTTCTTAATTATCTTTGTATGAGAAAGTGATCATAAATTCAGTGTTATCGTTGTTTATGTCATTACAGTCCTTTCATTCAATAATATTGGGATTTCTGTGTGGAATTTTGTTTAAAATGTAATAGCCTAAACTTATGCTAGATGCAGTTCATTCATATCTGACTTTCTTTCTTGTTTTCTTAAAGGAAAAGGAGTGGCTTTGTCTGAATTGCCAGGTGAAACGAGCTGCTGCAGGAACTGAACCACAGAAAGAAACGCTCTTGGCTGATTCATTTAAAAAGACAACTGCAACATCACCTGGACCTGAAAGGACTTCTGCTCCCGGTTCTCCTCAGAAAAAAGAATCAACAGTAGCAGCAAAACAAGTCAAGACTGAAGGACCAGTAAGCCAAAGGCAAGATGTACAAGCTCCTGGACAAAAGACACCTCAGCAGAGCCAAAGGATAGATCCTCAGAAACAAACCGGCCAGACCATCAAGCCTCCACAAAAAACTGGAAGTGCCACAACGCAAGAGTCTGGAGGCCTCTTTGGTTTTAGTGCTCCTAAAAGTCAAAGTGATGCAGCAAAACCTGCGGAATCAGTGACTGGGAAAATGTTTGGTTTTGGTACCTCCATCTTTAGCTCTGCTTCAACTTTGATTACTTCAGCTGTCCAAGATGATCCCAAAACTACAGCACCTGTTTCTCCGAAGTTGTCCCCTGCAAAGGATCCCAAATCTCTCACAGTCAAAAAGCAAGAGCAGGAGAAAAAGCCACAGCAGGTACAACAAACCCCAGGTCCCACACCAGTGCAGCCAAAAGCAGATAAACTTCCCTCAGAACTGCCAAAGAAAGAATCAGCCTCACCACTTATTTCCAGAATATCTGATTCCACCTGTCCTCTCTGTAAAGTAAAACTGAATGTGGGCACCAAGGACCCTCCAAACTACAGCACCTGCACAGAGTGCAAAATCGTTGTCTGTAACCAATGCGGATTTAATCCCACACCAAATGTAAAGGAGGTAAGATCTGGAGTTTAAGAAGCAAGAAAACATTTGCTAAAAAAAATATTTTTGTTTTTTTAGCTCTACCTGTTTTTTAATAAATATTTATTAAAAGAGGATTCTAAGCTATATAAACATATAATTACAAACTACAATCCTTTGCTCTGTTTTCTAGAAAAATCGATCTGAATATCTAATTATGTTTGTTCTATTGTAGATCAAAGAGTGGTTATGTCTCAACTGCCAGGTGCAAAGAGCACTTGGAGCATCTGAGCCTCCAGGAACACCTGTGATGAAATTACGAGCCTCTCCAAACAAAACACCTGCATCTGCTGATGCTATGAGGAAAGAAACACCCTTACAAGAGAAAGAAATTTCACTACCTGCTAATTCTAAGGAATTAGGCTCCCCGCAGCACAAATCACAAAAATCAGTTGAGCAATCAGCAAAAGCCGAAGTCAAGAAAGGACCCGAATTAAGAAAACAGGTCATACCAGAAGCCAGTCAAAAAATTCTGGAACAAGACCAAAAGACAGGTTACAATAAGCCATCAGACCAGACAAGTCAAACTGAACAAAAAAAGAGTGGTATTACATCAACAAAAGAGGAAGATGGGAGGTCCTTAAAATCTGGTGGTTCCAAGCCTCAACCAGAAGCTGGAAAACCTACTGAGTCACTTGGAGGAAAAATGTTTGGCTTTGGTTCTTCAATGTTGAGTTCTGCTTCCAATTTTATAACCTCTGCAGTACAAGATGAATCAAAAACACCACCAGTTTCTCCCAAACTTCCAGCAGCAAAGGGAACCAAATCAATTCCAGTTCAGAAATCTGACTCAGAGAAGAAACCAGAGCAAGTTCAGCAAACTAGTCACTCTCCATTGCTGCAAGCCAAAGTAAATAAAGATGTAATATCTTCAGATAGTCAAAAGACTGACCACTCTACCTGTCCTCTATGTAAGACTGAACTCAATATTGCTTCCAAAGATCCTCCCAACTACAAAAAATGCACAGATTGCAAGACCACTGTGTGCAACCAGTGTGGATTTAACCCAATGCCAAATGTGTCAGAGGTAAGAAAAGTAATATTTTGTAAATGTGTTTATGTCTTAAAAACAAATGTGGTCTGGGATTCACTCAACATCTTGTATATATATAACATCTTACTTAAGTCCTTTTGGTTTATGTTTTTCTCCCTCCAGGTCAAAGAATGGCTATGTTTGAACTGCCAGATGCAAAGAGCTCTCAGTGCCTCTGATGTCACCGGACCTTCCATAAAACCAGAGACTGAAACAAACAAAGGTTCATCATTAACTGTACGTCAGAAAATCCCACCTCCTAAACAAGAGGAAAGTCTAAAGAAGGAATTGTCTGACAAAAAGATAGAAGCCCCACTAACTGATTCATCTAAAAAGGAGAGGAGCTCCACACCTGCTTCTCCTCAGAGAACACAGCATGCAGTTGTACCACCTGCTGCTAAAGAACCAGAAGTGAAAATACAGCCTAGCCCAAGCACTGGTCAATCACCTCCGACTGACCAAAGAGTAACAAGTACCCAGAGACAGACTGGCCAGGAAAGTGAGTGTGACCCAAAATACATGAAGGTGAAACCAGAGGAATCAGAAAAAACAACGCTCTCAAAAGATACTAAAACAGTATCTGAGGCCTCAAAAACAACCGAATCCTTGGGTGGAAAGATGTTTGGATTTGGTTCATCTATTTTCAGCTCGGCATCAAATCTGATATCGGCTGCTGAATCACGAACTACACCACCTGGTTCTCGTAAGATGTCTGCACCACCCCAACTCTCTGGCAAGATGTCTGTCTCACCAAAGATTTCACCAAAAAGTACACCTACAGTTTCTCCCAAAATGTCACCAGCTAGAGAGCCAAAGGTTCTTTCTGCAAAACCAGGGGAATCTCAGCTGAAGAAAGAAGACAAAGCTCTATCAGTCTCTCCAAGATGTTCAGATGGAGGGCCAACTATCTGTCCACTGTGTAAGGGTGAGATGAACATCGGCTCCAAGCAGACTCCAAATTACAATACCTGCACTGAATGCAAGACCACAGTTTGTAACCAATGTGGATTTAACCCCATGCCCATGGGTGAGGTAAGTACTGAAGCAAAGCTTCTCCTGTGAGAAATAAAGTTAATCAGGTCAATTTGTTTTATGTACTTCAGATCTTTTCACTTGTACTCTTATTTTTCTTCATTATGTAGACAAACTGGCTTTTATTAGAATTTTAATAGAGATGTGTCGATCAGGTTTTTTCCTGCGGATTCCGATCACCCATGAGGGCCGATCACCAATACCGATCACATAATTATCATTTTTTAATCATAAGCACTACCGGTTACATTATGTGGAAAAAGGAACCATGAATTCACCTTAATTTAGAGACAAAAGCTTGTTTTTAATAACTTTTTCCAAGAAAAAACAAAACAGGCATTGTGCAAGTTGTACTGCTATCGGTAATACTATCTTTAACAGACTGAAAACATATGAAGGCTCTGAAGAGGCTAAATAATGCAGAGTCAAAATAAAACCTCTCAACATTGCCAAAAAATTCAAGCATAAAACTTTACATTCAAAGGCAAATACAGGTTCAATTACAATAAACAATCCTGAGTTACTGAATGAAAACGTCCTGTTAGCATGGCGGCTAGCTGATTACTGCTAGCTCTGAGTGGCTGTTTCTGACTGAGCGGAGTAATTATGCAGATCAGGGAGGAGATTGATTATTTTTTCAGAGATCATCTGTCTCATGTTAGGTCAGCGAAAGTTTTAATATGTATGTAAAATTTATTTTTTTAAGTTAGATGTTGCAGCTTTAAGCAAAGGTTCGGTGTGAGTCACTACCAGGTGGAGCAGAAGCGGCGCTCCGTCTGTGAAATATTGTAGCGTAGCAGCGGTTCAACAGCGAGAGCAGAACCAGCGTCTTACATCGCAGCTCGAAGACTTAAATCATTTTGCAGGTTATTTGTTTATCTTTCTGACCGTCATGCTAATCCGGGTGAGTGTTTGTAGCTGTGCGCTGCTTTACCTGCTATCTGGTCGCTCCATATGTCTTTTTTTTTTTACTGCAGTGAGCCTCGATATAACCAAACTCCATCAACTATGGCATTGTTTTTATGCCATATTAGATTCGTCGTGTTGATGCATTTTGACATGCTTCACCCCACGTGCTTCAATTTTCCGCGCATCATGCAAACTTCTCCATTCTCTCAGAGCGTTATAGTTCCACATCGCTTAGGATTTGTTGCTGCGCGTTTGCGCAGTGTGAAGGAAAGAGAAGACCAGCTGCACAGGCAGGCTGCGAAATGAGATGCAGGTGATCGGTTTGTGTGATCGGCAATCGGCGATCACCGATCATACATTTTTCACGGAAATCGGCCGATTATGATCGGTGGCCGATCGATCGGCACACCTCTAAATTTTTATGTTTGTTCTTAAATCAACACCTAATTTTGTTTTTACTGTATTTCAGGTAAAAGAATGGCTGTGTCTTACATGTCAGGTGAAGAGAACAGTTGGACCAAATGAACCTCCAGGCCCTCCTGCTTTAAAGTCCCAAACCTCACCCAGTAAATTTCCTCCATCCACTGATGTTCAGATGAAAGATGCCTCCAAACTCACTTCTTCTCCAAAAAAGGATGGTCTCGATGTTGTGGAGCAATCTAGAGAACCTTCAGGGAGAGTTTCACCACAGAGAAAACAGTCAGTGCCATTAAGCAAACCTCCATCTAGTGATGCTTCTCTAAAACAAGTTAGCCCAGCACTAGATCAGAAAACACCTCAAGAAAAACTAAAAGCTGAAGAAAAGAAACCATCAGATCTGGCAAACCAACACGAACACAGACGGAGTAGCACTACTCCAGCAAAACAGCAAGAGTCTGGAGGCTTCTTTGGCTTTGTTGAATCTAAACCTCAGCCAGAAGGAGCAAAGGCTGCTGAGTCAGTGGGTGGGAAGATGTTAGGCTTCAGTTCATCCATCTTTAGTTCTGCTTCTACCTTAATAACCTCAGCGGTGAAGGACCAGCTCAATACAACACCACCAGTTTCTCCCAAGATGTCTCCTTCAAAAGAAGCAAAATCACCTACAGCTCCAAAAGTAGAACAGGAGAAAATGTCACAACAGCAACAGCAGTCAGAGAATCAGCCAACTGCAGAACCAAAATCAAATGAGATCAAGCCTTCTGCTTCCCAAAAGCTTGAGCAGCAGAAGAAAGCAGAGACATCATTGCAGACAAAGACCCTTCCATCAGTACAGGCTAAAGTGGAGAAAACCCCATCAGAGGTTTTGAAATCTGAAGCAGGTACCCATGCAAGTGTCAAACTGGAACAGTCCACCTGTCCACTGTGTAAGATCAAACTCAACATAGGCTCTAAGGATCCACCCAATTATAATACATGCACACAGTGCAAGAACACAGTGTGTAACCAGTGTGGATTTCACCCAATGCCAAGCAAAACTGCGGTAAGAGAATAGGAAAAAATAAAGTATATCACATTGTTATTCTGTATAGACTGTTAAAGACCAACCTATTTTAGAAGTGTAATTTTCTTGATTTGATGTTTCAAAAATCGATAAATATATAAACAACTCACAACCTAAGAGTTGTTCTTATTAACTTGATTTCTTTCTGATTTTAGGTTGAGTGGTTGTGTCTCACCTGTCAGATGGAACGGGCCCTGGAAGTGACAGACCCTCCAGGAGTTACTTCTCTCAAGCCTCAGGCAAAATCCCAAGCAGGCATCACCAGCCCAGCTGAGCCTGAAAAGAAACTCTCCTCTGCACCACAGTCACCTCAGAGGAAATTATCTTCACCCGCACAGCCCCCTGAGACAGCTGACAAGCAAGTGGTTAATAAACAGGCTAGCCCAGTTCCTTCTAAGAAAACCCTACAAGAACAGCAGCAAACATCAGGCCCAAGCAAATCACCAGGCCAGACAAGGCAAGCTGAACAGAAGCAGAGCAATGTGACAGGGGTGCCACAGAAAGATTCAGGTAGCTTCTTTGGATTAGGCAAGGGTAAAACTCAGCCTAATGTGGACAAACCAGTGGAGTCCGTCTCTGGAAAAATGCTTGGCTTTGGTTCATCCATTTTCAGCTCTGCATCTACCTTAATAACTTCAGCTGTTCAAGATCAACCTAAGACCACTCCACCA
The DNA here is from genome assembly GCF_051168715.1 of Poecilia mexicana. Taxonomy (NCBI): domain Eukaryota; kingdom Metazoa; phylum Chordata; class Actinopteri; order Cyprinodontiformes; family Poeciliidae; genus Poecilia; species Poecilia mexicana. Next base: position 14,967,744 of record NW_028263375.1, read on the forward strand.
GTGTCTCCCAAGTTATCCCCTGCAAAAGAAGTCAAATCCCATGCTGCCCAAAAGAAGGAGCAGCCAGAACCACAGCAGCCTAAGGGACCTGCTCTGGTGCAAGTCAAAGATGACAAGGCTCAGCCAGAAACTTCTAAGATTATAGAAGCTTCCAAAGGTGCCATCAAACCAAACATTAACTGTGTGCTCTGTAAGGCTGAACTTAACACCGGGTCCAAGGATCCACCTAACTACAATACCTGCACCGAATGCAAGAACACAGTTTGTAATCAGTGCGGATTTGACCCCATGCCAAACCAGTTAGAGGTAAGAGATCTTGCTTTCCCATTGTTGCAACCCTTGATACTGACTCTTCGAAGAACACTGAATAATAAATGTCTCTAGGACATAGAACTTTCCTAGAGAAATGCTGGTAATACTGAATTGTATTGACATATTTGAACATGTATTTATTGATACTATGTGTTACTTAATAGATACAAGCATTTTTTTCTTTAACATAATGTAACATTGTTTTTCTGACAGGTGAAAGAATGGTTGTGTTTGACTTGCCAGATGCAAAGAGCTCTGGCAGCAGCCGACTCAGTACAGCCTCCTCTGAAGAAAGTTCAGGGATCACCGAGCCAAGTTTCCTCACCTGGTACTGTCAAAAAAGATGTGACCAATGAAAGGAAACACAGTATTCCTAAAGAAGGAGCTGACGTTATTGACAAAACACAAGGTGCGCCTCAAAAGAAAGACATATTGCAAACTTCTGCCTCATTGGCATCAAAAGATGAAACAGCTTCAGCCTCAGATCTAGCAAAAGATGAGAAAACCAATTTACTTTCTACTGAGGGTACTCTAAAGTATTTGGTTCCTCAAAGTGAAGAGGTAGGGACTGTTGTTTCTGATGTCAAACAACCAATGCCTACACAAGGTCCTCCTGTTGCCGCAGACAAGAAGACAACTCCACTACCTCAAGACACATTTGAAAATGAGGAGAAATGTGAAACTATAAAGACAACAGCTGGACAACTTTTCAAATCCATGGAGGATGTAAAACAATACCAAGCCAAAGAACCTCAAAGAAAAGGTTCAGTAGTAGAGGTCAAAGAAGATGATGAGCAGAAAACACATGTCAAAAAGATAATAGACAAACCTCACGAGGCTAAAGTTACTCCAACAGGGCAGAAAGAAGATGGTAAAGGCCAGATGGAATTGACAAAACAGGCTCAAGTTGCTTGTCCACTCTGCAAAGTGGAGCTTAACATTGACTCCAAGAACCCCCCCAACTTCAACACCTGCACTGACTGCAAAACCACTGTTTGCAACAAATGTGGATTTAGTCCAATGCCAAATATCTCTAAGGTAAATGAATACTAACTCACTCAAGTTTTTTTTTTAATTGACGATCTGTTCAACTATTTATGTGAAACAGTTTTTATTTGTTCAAAGCAACATAACACATATCAGATTTTCCTTACAAATAACTCTTGGTTCTACTTTTGCGTTTGCAGGCAAAGGAATGGTTGTGTCTCAACTGCCAGATGCAGAGAGCTCTTGGAGCTTCTGAACCCCCAGGCCTCCCAATGATGAAAACACAACCTTCACCAAGCAAAGATATTCCTGCCCATAAACAGAAGAAAGAAACCCCAACTGCTAATATTTCCAAGCAAGAGATTTCTGAGCCAGTCACAGACACTGCTAACATTATTAAGGCCAGAGAAACAGAACTCCTTCCTGTTAGTGAACCAACAAAGGAGGTCTCTTGTGCATCTGCTTCAGTCCCTGATGAAAGTGGTCCACCAACTGCCACAAATGTAGATGTTTTACCACCCTCACAAAAGCCATGTTCAGATGTGCCGAAAGTACAAGCAGACACACCACAGCAACAAACTCAGAAAGTTCCTTCTTCTACTAAGCCTGCTATTCCAACAGATCAAGCAAAAGGAGGTCCACCTACAGACAAGCCTACTTCTACACCACAGCAGAAGGGAGCAAAACAACCCACAACACATCCTAAGAAACCTGAGAGCTCTCCTCCTAAGACTGCATCGCCATCAGTTCAGGCTGCAAAACCAGAGTCAGGTAGCTTCTTTGGCTTTGGAGGCCCTAAAACACAGCCTTCAACAGAAAAACCTGCAGACTCAGTTACTGGAAAGATGTTTGGCTTTGGCTCGTCTTTCTTAAGTTCTGCGTCCAATCTGATTACTTCAGCTGTTCAAGATGAACCTAAAACTACGCCGCCTTCTCCTCGTAAGATGTCCGCCACAGATAGAGTCTCTCCAAAGCCTACACCACCCGCTTCTCCTAAAACATTACCAGTAAGGGATGCTAAGGTAACTTCTGTGCAGAAGACTGAGGACAAGAATTCTGAGAAACCACAGCAGACTAAAATTATTGCAACAGAACCAGCCAAAGTGACAAAATCACCATCAGATAACTCTAAAGTACCACTAAATGGGCAAGATGCTTCTAAGACTGATCTGTCAGTGTGCCCACTTTGTAAGATCAAGCTAAATTTTGACTCCAAAGATCTTAAAAACTACAACACTTGCACAGAGTGCAAGACTACAGTGTGCAACCAGTGTGGATTTGATGCAGTCTCAAATATATCAGAGGTAAGCATCGTCTTCACAAACGTCACATTTGCAATTATTTGCTTCAGCATAGAGACATATTACATTTGTATCCTAGCAGTGGAAATGATTAGCTTAATCAAGCATTTGACTGTTATCAGTTCTGTCATAGTTTGGATTTGAAAATACTTACGGGTAAAACAAGTCATAAAACAAAAAAGTGATTCTCAAATATTTTGTTTCTATAGGAGATGCTAGGACCTCATGTGAACTGTCTGAATTAACTATTTTAATAACAAACACATAATACCTATTTTCCATTCTCTGGATTATTGTCTTATAAAGAAATTCTGTGACTAAATGACGGTCACCCTTTGTTGTATGTTGAGTTTACAACATTTCTTTGTTTGATTTAATTTGTTTCAGACAAAGGAATGGCTTTGTCTAAATTGCCAGATGCAGAGGGCATTGAAAGCCTCGGAGTCAACTGTAGCTCCCGTGGCAAAACAGACACCAAGCGAAATTCCACGGTCTTCTCCTGTTGTACAGAAGGAAACAGTTACACCAATCAAACATATCCAAAAAGATTCCATGGAAGCTGCAACCCCATTGCCAACTGCTGCTCCACCTCAGCAAGATTCTGTGAAAAAGGTGCCAGTGGTTTCAGGTTCTGACCAGCAAAAACCAAATGAAAAGCTACAACAAATGAAGATTACTCAAAGTACCAAACCAGAAGTAAAGAAAGATGTTGGAAAACAAGATATTGGAAAAGTACAGCAACAGCCTGCAAAGCTACCCACACAGCCAACCAAAATGGCTCCACCAGTTCAGCCTACTAAACAAGAATCTGGGGGGTTCTTTGGATTTGGTGCACCTAAAGCACCTAAGGCACCAGTGGCAGCAGCGAAATCTGCTGAATCAGTGACTGGGAAGATGTTTGGCTTTGGTTCATCTTTTCTTAGTTCTGCATCTACACTAATACAATCAGCTGTTCAAGATGAACCTAAAACCACACCACCTACTCCAAGGAAGATGTCCACTACTGCTCCTACCTCACCTAAAGTCACACCACCAGTTTCTCCAAAGATACCCCCTGTCAAAGATACAAAAATGCCTGCTATACAGAAATCAGAGCCAGTTCAGCAAGACAAGCCTACTCCACCAATTTTGCAAGACAAGCCGGCTTCACCACCACACCTGGACAAGACTACTCCACCACCTCAGCAAGACAAGCCTGCTCCCCCACTACAACAGGACAAGCCTGCTCCACCACCTTTGCAAGACAAGCCTGCTCCACCCCCTCAAAAAGACAAGCCTGCTCCACCCCCTCAACAGGACAAGCCTGTTCCACCCCCTCAAAAAGACAAGGCTGCTACACTCCCTCAAAAAGACAAGCCTGCTCCACCACCTTTGCAAGACAAGCCGGCTCCACCACCACACCTGGACAAGACTACTCCACCACCTCAGCAAGACAAGCCTGCTCCCCCACTACAACAGGACAAGCCTGCTCCACCACCTTTGCAAGACAAGCCTGCTCCACCCCCTCAAAAAGACAAGCCTGCTCCACCCCCTCAACAGGACAAGCCTGTTCCACCCCCTCAAAAAGACAAGCCTGCTCCACCACCTTTGCAAGACAGGCCTGCTCCACCACCTTTGCAAGACAAGCCTGCTCCACCCCCTCAAAAAGACAAGGCTGCTCCACTCCCTCAAAAAGACAAGCCTGCTCCACCACCTTTGCAAGACAAGCCTGCTCCACCCCCTCAACAGGACAAGCCTGTTCCACCCCCTCAAAAAGACAAGGCTGCTCCACTCCCCCAAAAAGACAAGCCTGCTCCACCACCTTTGCAAGACAAGCCTGTTCCACCCCCTCAAAAAGACAAGGCTGCTCCACCACCTTTGCAAGAGAAGCCTGCTCCACCACCTTTGCAAGACAAGCCTGCTCCACCCCCTCAAAAAGACAAGCCTGCTCCACCCCCTCAAAAAGACAAGCCTACGCCACCATCTTTGCAAGACCAGCCTGCTCCATCTCCTCCACATACCAGACATACTCCATCACTTCAAGAAAAAATAGAAGATTCACCACTGTCCACAGAGGTGAACAAGGTTCTTCCTACACCAACTGTGTCCACCTGTCCTCTTTGTAAGGCTGAACTGAATGTGGGATCAACAGATAGTCCAAATTACAACACCTGCACTGAATGCAAAAACACTGTCTGCAATTTCTGTGGATTTAATCCTATGCCCCATACTGCAAATGTAAGTCAAAATAATGTCATTTTTGCATGCCAATTTTTTCTCTTGATGATACAAAAGTTTTCGTTTTCACTTTCTTTCATTCAAATAACCTTAAATCATTTTTTGTATGACCAGAGTTCCAGGTTATTTACATCTTGATCAAATAATTATTAAATTAATTTAAGCAATGGCAAACAATGCCATCAGAATTAAATTCAGCATCCAGTATACTGAGCAGTGACAATCTTGCAGTCTAAAATATGCATTTTAGACTGCAAGATTAAGTAATTTTGTTATAGGGTCAGTGCTGCCATATGTGTTGTAGATACATAAGTTATGTAGCAGTATTGATAAATGTGACATATGCGAGCTGCTGCACTTACGATTTTCATAAGGCTTTGACTTTAATCGGAATCCTAGTTGGATGTATGATATTCTCTCCTCGACTTTGAATTAAGGATCTCATTTAACAAAAAAAAAAGAACACAATCAAGACAACATGCTGCATGTAGGCTGTTTTGGTGCTTTCTCTCTTGACTGGACAGGTCAGATTTGTTGCGTAACTGGCTTGTCAACAGACTGGCAGTACTGAAAAGTATTAAAGTGATGATTGATGGTTGCGCAACAGCATTAGTGAGATGGGATCTGGTGTAATAGGAAACCAGGGACGAGGGAAACTCCAAACTCTGTCAGAGATTTGAAATAGCAAATCCCTGTGATATGCAAATAAGTGGGTATGAAATGGATTAAGCTCATCACAATACAATACGTCATAGAATCTGATGTTTCTTGTCAGTCAGTCTGCCCCCTCTGATGTCAATGGCTTCTGGTAATTCAGCTGTTTCTTCTTCATTGTTTGTGGGTGGCAATGACACAAGTGTGCTGGCTTTTACACCTTAATCACAGGCGGGTTAAGGTTGATGGATTCACGAGTGTCAATGCCTTCTACTTATTCTTATGGAATATTTTTTTGAATGCCATCTTGAATAGTTAATCCCTTAAGATGTCACTAAGTCATCTCCCACACCCTAAGAGACAGAATTCAAGAAACTAGGTAATACAAGGTTTGTATGCTGCTCTCTGTTTTTTTCTGTATGGAGCTTGCCTGTTCTCCCTGTATAGTTGTGGAATCTCTCCGGGTACTAAGGCCTCCGCCCTCAGTCCAATGTTAGGTTGTTCATTTCCTCTAAATTGTCCTTGGATAAGCATGCATGTATGCAGGCATGGTTGTTTGTTCAGGGTGTAACCTGCCTCTCACCCAATCACTGCTGGAGATAAGAATCAGCCCCTTTGAAAAATAAATGGGAGGATGTTGCCTTGTTTTTATGGAGTTAGATAACATATGCAAGCAGATGTTTACCTTCATCACAGGTTGTTGTAAAGAAAACATATAGAACTTGCAGATGTGTATCTCAACAGAGGAGGCACTAAAAATAGAAACTGATCTTCTAAGGGCAGGAGAGAATTTCCTGTTTCTTGCATTTGTACAGTGCAGATGCATCCCTTTTAGCGAAGCAGAATTAGCCTAACCCCATGACAGCTGGACAGAAAGAATAAGCATACTCTCTTCTACTGGCCTTTTTTATTCTTGTCAGTTTTCTGTCATAACATTTTTTTTGTGGGCTACTTCAATTTGAAAAGGACTTATAACATTTGAAAGAGGAGGAGTCTGCTTCTGGCATCTTGAGTGCAAAGAGAAAGTCTGTCCATTTCTCCATGTTGCCTGTGTTGCTTCAGCTGATGTCATTAAAAGCCTTAGAGTGACTGTTGTCTGATAAGTAGGACACACGTGTATCATGGTTTGTCAACTAAAGCTTTTTACGTGACAGATGAGACAGTTTGAATGGCAGTTTGCTTGTCTATGCATGTTGAGTTTAGATGGATTTTTTTGGTTGATATATATATTTTTTTTTGCAACACTACTGGGCTGGGAAAAAAAGGCAGAAAATATTATTGCATGGTGGTTTGATGGTTTATCTTTGTAAAAAGATAAGAAATAAAAAGCTGAAGTATCTTTTTATATCATATTTACTTAGATTCTCAAAGTTACAGAAAGAATATTATCAGGGTTATAAGTTGAGAGGACTGATATACCAACATTTATATAAATGTGTAACAAGTAAGAAAAGGAGCGCATATATTTTTTGGCATTGCTGTCTACAGCTAAGGATTTGGCCTGGCATATTTTAATTATAGAATGGCTTGAAATGAAATGTCATTTTAGCTGCCAGTTTTACTTGTGCAAAGATCATGTGGGAAAAGCTTTGGGTTTATCTCAAGCTACTGTGTTCAAACATAACAGCAGTTGCAAAGGATCTCTAAGGACATTTTTAATCTCTTCAGCAACTGGACAAAGCATGGCATAACCTGTACATGTAGTCCACCAATGAAAAAAAAAAAACATAACAAAGATACAAGTAAAAACAAGAGCATGTCTTCCATTATATATAGCAGATCAGCATTAAGAAGAGATAGGAAAGAAAACAAAATCTTAAAACGGACTTTGAAATGTAATGATTCATGTGATGATTGTAAATTACCAACAAATTACCATTCACCATGCCAAATTACTATGCATGTTGGTAATTTGTAGTTATTATTAACGGCAAACTATGAAAAAAAAAAACACATGGAACAAAAAGTTATTTGGTTTTAACCTTAAAGTGGAAAATATTACATATAAATATTTTTTATGGTTAAGAACCAACATGAAAATATAAATGTGTTAAAATAACAGTAAAAATACTTTTTAAAGATACTTCTGTACTTCTTGAAGGTCTATATATTTTATCACCAGAACATATAAACATTAACTATAAATGGAAATGAAACAAAAAAAATAACTAATTATGGAAAAATTAGGGAAAAAGGCCAATTTTTTATTGCATTTAAGCTCAATGTCAAATACATTCATTCAAATTGTTTGAATGGATATGCTTAGATGCTGAACCCTGTGAACATCCTGCTTCTTTCTCATGATCATTTGTGGCTTTCCCTCCTTGTTGACAGTGTCTATGACATTTGTCAGGTCAGCGGTCTTTCCCATGATTGTGCAACTTATAGCGACAATTCAGAAATAGTTTAGAGGAGCAGGAAAACTTTGCAGGTGTTTTGAGTAAATTAGCTGATTAGGGTATGACACAGATTTTTTTTTTATACTTAACTTTCCCCAATATTCTAATCTTAATCAAAACTTTTGTTTTTATATTGGTTTATGGTTAAACTAACCCCACTAATAAGTTTTCCTAGCACTAAGTTTTGTTTTTCAGTAACAGAGTTGATTCAGTACAGGTGCATGTCGTGTAATGTGTGAAAAATTATCAAGCATAATTTACTTGCAATGCTGTTACAGTTTTAGCATAGTCTCCATAAACAGTACACCAATGCTATTCTAAAGTTGTAATTTCTTTGTGTTGCAAAAATATATAATTTAAATTTTAACGCATCATATTCAATATTCTCACTTTCTTTAGAGTGTTTTTATTTCAAAGGTAGTTTTTGTTATTATATTGTTCATCCCTCAAGCTGCAGTCACTCACCTAAGCAAAATCAGTGTTGCTATTTTGAAAGATGTTGTGGCTTTAAGCTAAGTTTGCTGATGCACCAGTTGTCAGAGTGGAAAAATGCAGTGGATGCATTTCCTTGTTTGCAAAATGAAGCTCTCTGCTTATTACAGATTAGTAGGTCAACATTCTTTGTTATCCCAGGGCTTAATATATAAAGAGTGAAGCCCTGTGGGGCTGCTGAAAGCCCAACATATTTGCAGCCTTTCCTCTACCCAAAGGTATGTGCCAGAAAATCAATAGGAACCTCTCTGGCTCAATTAAAAACAACATGACAACAATGGAGACTAAGAAATTATGCCATTAGATGGAAATGACAAAAAACACTTTTTTGTGTGTGATTCTAGTTAAATCTTGTTTTGCTTTGAAAAATACGAAGTTTAAAGCTAGCTTAGACCGATATGTCATTGTTTTACTTAACATTCTGATTAACTATTTATTAGACTTGATCCAAATAATATGATAATATAATGATATTGGTAACATTTTCTTTATATACAAACAGAAGCTGATGCCTACAAATTGTGTTTCAGAAGATTTCCTAACCTCGATCTTTGTGATGGTCAGACAATTCACCTAAAAGGCATATCACACTGCAGCTTGTGAGAGCAGCGGTTCCCATGGCTCTCTGCAAGGAGCTCCTGCTCTCTCTCTCCTCATAAAACAGATTTAATCAGACAAAAGGGCAATGGTAAGTTTCCAATAACCATATTTGTGATTCATGTCTCTTAAAACAAGTGGCTAATTGGCAGGCACTGTGGCAGGAAAGATTAAGTTAACAATAATAATAATAATAATAATAATAATAATAATAATAATAATTAAGAATAATGATAAAAGGAGTATATTTTGCAATTGGCCAAAAAACATAGTTTTCAGTATTGGTATTTTCTATAAAATGAAGTTAAAAAAAAAAAAAACAATGCAATTTTACTTCCTAGGACATGGTAATGGAAGAAAGAAATCAGAGTGTTGCAGCAATGTTGACCTGTTTTAGTTTGTTGAGCTTTTACCCAATTCAAGGTTTGATTCCTGACCTTAGAATGTTTGCAGCATATCTCCAACCTCCCTTTCTGTCGGGTTAGTCTAAATAAAGGCACCCAGTGCAAAAGAATCTTTAAGTTATGCTTTAGTTTACTTAAGTTTACTTTAGTTTTCATGCCATACAATTAATATTTTTCGAAGCACATGGTTTAGTTTCAGCAGTATTCTCAAGATTATACCTGCCATCAGTATATTTACATGTAAGCACAAGTTGCCACTACTGATTTGACACAGTAGTTCTTGTTTTCAGAAGTAAAATTAATCTCAACTTGCTTGCTGATTTGCATACTTAGGCGAAAGCTAGTTTTTACTTGCTCGCTATAACTGCACCACGTATGCATGACAGAGCAGGTGAAAGAGAAACTGAAATGTGTGAAGATTTTACTGAAAATAGACGTGATGGGGTACATGTCGTTGACTTACAAAGACAGTGTTTCTGTGTAGTAATTTAACTTGCTCTGTAATGTATTTATGCAATTTAAGCTGATGTGCTCTGTATAAACCACATGAATAGCAGTTTAAAAAATGTAAATGAAAAGAAGCAGTCTTAAAAGTAATGTATGTAAAATCACGTTTCACTGACAAGACAGCCAAACATCTTGGAGACTAAGCATGCATGAGTTCATAATCAAATTGAAATCATTTACTAGTTTACTGAGTTATAAGCACCATACACTGTCCTGATGATGTACTCCTCCTGCCATAGTAAACATAATTATCATACTGCTGAGTGAACCGCAAGTGACTGGGCAACAGCATATTTGTTTCAATCAACCTGAATGCATCAACGTCGGCTTTCCTCCAAGTCAAACTGTGTTCTGCATTAGATTAGTTCAGACTTTATTTATCAAAGACTGAAGAGAAAATTATCTTCAATGTAACTGAAAATAATTCTTAGTGAATTTGATTTGTAGCCTTGCATGTAATCATGCTTTTCTTGTGTTACAAAATATCTGAGGTGACAGTACTGAGTATGACAAACAGAATGTGAAACATTAGTGTCATTTCTGTTACTACAGCATCATCATTCAAACTCCTAAAGACACATGTTCAAATTCACATTTCTCTACAGTGTTAAACAGAATATGTGTGTATTGTAATCTCCCCCCTTCCTGTATCAGAACAACTCTTGCCGGCTCTGCAGAGGCAGGCGCATTGCTGTGATTTGATCTGCTAGGTTGCCAGTACAGACGTTTTGCTTTGCCTGTTGACAGCTTTTATGTTCATTATTTGCTGATTGATAACACACAGAGGGACCAAAAACATGTCATTATGCCAAATGTAATTTATCTGAAAATGCGATTAGCTCTTCTGCAAGGTAAGCATTCCTGTTGCTGTGCTACTTGTTATGTGCAGTCCCATCTCATAGCAGTTATCTTACCACCACAGGCTGCTAGTGGAAGTGATAGTTTGATGAGAATACACTGGATTTTCGACTATGATTGTGTGAACTGACAACTGATGATTAGCTTCAATGCAATATGATTAATCAGTATAACATGCTGTAATTTATCTAAGATTTCCAAAAACAGAAAATAAATCCATAGTCATAAGACAAGAATAAATTATTTTCTGTTTCTAGAGCAAGACAGTTTGATTTAAAATCCAGCTATGGCATGACATAGTGTTGTTTATATATATATATATATATATATATATATATATATATATATATATATATATATATATATATATATATATATATATATATATATATATATATATTTTCTGAGGCAATTTTAACTTTTGTAACTGATTCTTTGATCTTCACGGTGTGAATGTACATATAAATGGGTGAATGACTGAAAGTAGTGTGAAGTGCTTTGGAGTCCTCTAGCTTGATAAAGCTTTGTGTAGCACATTTTCCAAAATGTAATGAAATACTTAATTTTTTTATTGTGACTTAAACATTTAACTGGTAAGATGTTACAAATGTGTCTGCTACAGAAGAACTTTTGCTTGCTGACAGGTTTTTTTTTTTATCATTATTTCATCCATCCATTCATTATCTCTACCCGCTTAGCCATGTACGGTCATTGGGGTGGGGCTGGAGGCTGGAGGTGGGGGAGTTATAAAGATTTTTCCAGTGATTACCTAGAAGTATTTCAATAACTTTTGACATATTATTCTGAAATACAGTTGAATCATTTGTATTTTTAATGTGTTTTACTTTGTTCATTTTTATTACATATATTTCAAAATTTATGCTCCATTTAAATTGTTTTATCGTACGAGAGATGCTTGCCTTATTTCTAACCTGAAACAAACCTCTAAGCTGACTGAACATATTTTCAAATATAAATCACAGGTGTGTAAATAATTTTGTCTTAACTGTAAGGTTTTTGAACATTATCTGTGGCACAACAACCTAATTTTATTAGACTTAATTTCATGGCAAAATTATTTTGAAAACACTTGGTGGAAGAAATTGAATGTGTGCATAGGTTAAAAGCATAATAGGTTTAAATCCACATGTGTAATAGTTTTATACAGGTAAATTCCATGGAATTGTCATAGTATGAATTAGTTTGGTATGTTAGCTTGTATTCAACATTGTGTCTATGCTCTTGTATTTCTCAAAGTAAAATGTTTATTGATGCATTTGGCTATTGCTTTGTCTTTGAAAATATTCCAAATACAATCTTTAAATCAAATTCTTCAGTTACTGCTAACGTCTTTAATTGTAATACATTTCTCTTGTGTTTTATTTGCTTCTCAATATTTCTAAAGTGTGTTGTAACAGTTCTGTGTGGTCTGTTTTTTTTTTTTTTTGTTTTTTTTACAGAAGGAATGGTTGTGCTTGAGCTGCCAAACTCAAAGAGCTTTGTCGGGACAACTCGGAGATTCAGAACAAATGTCTCAACCTACATATGGGCCTCCAAAACCAGAAATCCAGGCAACATCAACTTCTGACATGGCAGCGTCCAAAACCTCACCCGTCAAAATTGAGCTCACAACTGAAGTCACGGCACCAAAACCTGTACCTGCCCCTACTGAGGGAGTACAAATAGTTTCAGTTACAACACTGAAGGAAGAACCTGCCAAGATAAAAAACTTAGCTCCTGTTCCTTCCATAGAAAAAGAACTGGAGAGAAAACAGTTAGTAACCATGACAGATGTTTCATCTGTTGCCTCAGATAAACAGTCTTTTGAAGATTCCATTCAAGAACCTGTCGTAGCAAAGCCTGATGTGTCAAGCACCAAAACTTCTGACATGGAAACTGTTAAAGAGGTAACAATGTTTGAAGTTGTTCCAGAGAAAAAATCCTAAGCCAGAGCTCCCTGTATCAGGGAGTCTAATTACAGAGGTGCAGACCAATGATCATATGAATCTGATGGACACAACTTCTTCTTTGCAGGAGAAACTGCAACCATGTTTACAAGAACAGGAAAAGGCAGTGGAATCTGGACAAATGATAGCAGCTTACAGCAAGGAACCGGAAGATAAGATGATTGAAAAGATTATTGACATCTCAACTCAAGTTTCACAGCCACTCCCTACAGCGAGACTGGTAAGAACAGTAATCAAATATATATTTTTTAAAATATTTCCGTTATTTATACCAAGAAGATTAATTTAATTGAGATCTTCCTCAGCACTTTCTCCTTTTTACATCACCCTTACAAACAAGGTTTGAAATTGAGGAACTACTTGAAGACACCATATTTTTTAGATGAATACATGTTTCCGGACAAAACTGACACTGGCCGCTTTCAGTTGTATTTTCTCTAAAAAGAGCTAATGAAAAAAAAAATTCATTTGTCCTTACATGTTAATTTTGTTTGTGTGAGTTGTGAAAACAATCACAGTTCAAAGTTTTAAGTAAGGCCTCAAGTGGTGCTGACATACAGTCCTGTGGTCAATAGTTTTCTTTGATATTTGGCAAATATATAGAATAATTTTGTTGGAATATCAAGTCAGAGAAAAATCAAGGAAAATCTCAAAGAACCTTAGCTTTTTTAAACAATATACATAAAAGCTGTCAACAATATATATATATATATATATATATATATATATCATAAACTTTTAAAGTTTTGCTTTATTTGAGATGATTACTTTTTGTTGTCATTATTGAGTTTTGGAATAGAAAAGGCATCAGAATTTGTGTGTTTATGTTTGCCTGTTAATTTACTGAGACTATAAATCCACATTGCACAATCAGTGATGAAAAACTTCGTACTGGTATTATGATGACGTGTAAGAAATTTGGACTAACAGCAAGCAGCTTATTCAAATTATAAAAGTGAATTTAAAAATGTCACTAAAAATTTTTTAGGCCATAAATAGTGCAACCCCAATAGCAATGAAGTTGGAATTGTGTGGAAAACATAAATAAAAACGGAATATAATGATTTGCAAATTGAATTCACTACAAAGACACAATATTTAATGTTCAAAGGATACAATATGTTGTTTTTTTGCAAATATTCATTTTGAATTTGATGTCTGCAATACGTTTCAAAAAAGTTAGGACACGGTCAACCAAAGACGGAAAGTAGATGAAAATGTTGTTTATAACATTCCACAGGTGAACAAATTAACTTGAAATAGGTTTATTGAAAAGCTCAGCTTTTCACAAGCAAGAATGGGGCAAGGTTCACCACTTTGTGAACAACTACATGCACAAATAGTCCAACAGATTAAGAACAATATTTTTTCAACGTACGATTGCAATAAATTTAGGGATTTTGTCATCTACAGTTCAAAATATCAAAAATTTCTGAAAATCTGGAGAAATCTCTGCAATCTAAAGTTGAAAACCAACATTGCATGCCTGTGACCTTTGATCTCTCTGGTGTACCACTGCATTAAAAACTGACATCATTATGGAACAGACTACCACATGAAAACCATGGCCAGTGAACATAGTTCATCAGTACATCTACAAGAAGTTAAAAGTCTTATGCAAAGGCAAAGCCTATATATCAACAACACTCAGAAACACCAAAGGGTTTTCTGGACCTGAGCTCATCTAAGATGGACTGTGTGTGTCCATGTGTGTTCGTGCATTTGCGTGTACCTACCTACATGTGTATTTGTGTATGTACGAACAAGTATTATTCACTTTTTGTTCAACGATAGACCATTTTTTTATTTTAGTATTACTTAGACATCGATTAATATTAATTGAACATTTCTTTTGTCATTTTAGGCCTCAGCTGAAACCAAAGAGGAGTCAGAAGAAAAGAGAAGAGATCTCCCTCAAACCAAGCAAGCAGCAAATACACTCAGTTTTGGAAAAGAAGAGTATGATGATGATCAACCCCAGATTTTACCTGTCCTTCAAGAACAGCCAGAGACAAAGATTTATGATACAGCGAAGAATGATTCAAGTATAGATCACTCTATGCCAGAAAAAGAGGAAGTTAAACCAGAGAGAAGGCGTTTAAGTTTCCAACCAATAGAGAGCAGTGAAAGTGAAGTTACACCTTCCTCATCCCCTAAAATTGGAAGGAGGATCTTAAAGGTTAGCACTGTTTCATCTAGCAGTGAGGACAAAACTGAAGGTGCTGATTCTTCCGTAGAAGATGATGAGTTCATCCGCAATCAGATTTTGGGTATGGGAGATGAGAAAGACATGTCCATATCAGAAGATGAGAAAGAAAGTAACTTAGAAAATGTGGAAGCTTTCCAGAATAGTACACTTGACAATGCTTCTATCAAAGATACATCTGTATTTAACAAGGGTGAATCAGATATCAATACCCAGACTGAATTACCCATTAAAAATGATGCTGCAATTTCTCAAAATATTCCCGAATCATTTCCAAAGACTCAGTTCAAGAAAGCTATTCCTGTATTGAGGCAGAGGCAAAGCACTGATGAAGAAATAGAGAGCATCACAGAATCCTTGTCAAAGGGTTCATCCAGTATTCAAGCATCAAGCATGACTCCAGGGTCTTCACCTACATCAGTTTCATCTTTGGAAGAGGACAGTGATAGCAGTCCAAGCCACAAGAAAGGTAGTGGGCAACGACACCATCGGAAAAGTAGACAGAGGCACCCCACTCAGCCTCTTCCTACTATTGAAAACTCCTCTGATGAAGAAAAGGCAAAGACACATGACAAACCATTGTCTTCACCCAGTGATGTGTCCTCTACAGAAGATTTAAGGCAGGTCACTGTCATCAACGAAGGCCATAAAACATTTGCCTCAGAGTACTCTGCCAGTAAAGAATCTGAACCAGAGATTAAGAGAGCTGTACAAAGAGGACGTAAACCTTCACCAACAGTAATACCTTACACCCCTTCTGATCAATTTGAAGAAAAAGACACAGCAGCAAAATCATTAAAGAGTGCTGAAGAAGCATATGAGGAAATTATTCAGAAAACAAAAACTATTCCAGGAGAAAGTCCCCCTGATATTGAACCCCTTTATGGAGGACTGGCAATAGAGGACTATCTTTATGAATCTTTAGTAGAGGAACCAGAAATTAAGATAAGTGAAACTCAAGAAGAACCTCAATTTGACACTGCGTCTCAATCTCTTAAAAAGCTCAGGTCCCCTGAAGAAGTTTATGAGGAGATGATGCAAAAAAAAAGGGAACTGATGATGATAGAGCAAGAATTTCAACAAGCCTGGACAGCAATGGATTCTTCCTCATTGGAGGCTTTGGTCCATGAGCTTCCTGCAGAGGCTGAAACCTGTGTGGTGACTATATCTGCTGAAGATGACATACCCACTGAAGATACTCAGATCACTGAACAAAAATATACACCTCCCTCAGATCTCGATACTTTAAGTGAACTACCAGTAAAGAGGAAAAAACGTCCAGCACCCCCACGCCCATCTGAGCCCCCTAGGCGCACTGAGGTAACAGTTGTTGCCAGTACTCCCAGTGGATCCATAACTTTTGTCAGGCCTATGGTTCCTCAAGATCCTGCACTCAGAAAGGCACTGTTTCCAATACCAGACCTTAAGATTACTCAGTGCTCATCTGGTGAAGAAGAGGATGATAGTCTTGCAGATGAGTATGCCATAGGTATTTCATCTGACATTACCCCCAGTGATGACTCTGAAACAAAAGAAGATCAGTCCATAAGTCCACCTTTGTCCGAAACCAACGACATGGAGCCTATATGTGTTGTTTGTGAAATTCCAGAGCCAAAGCCCATTCCAACTCCAATATCTGCCCCAGAACTAACAACTACACCTTCTCCTGTTTCACCAGTTTCACCCCCAACTTCACCAGCTTCTCCAGATTCTAGTTTGGCCTCAAATGTGTCATCATCATCTTCATTTCAGGCTCGAACACCACTTTCATCTGACTCAACTCCACTGTCCACACCAACCCCTCCAACTTCAATAAAAGACCATTCAGTTGAAGAAACCTTATTGCCATTGTCTACCACATTTGAAGAAGCACCATCAAGTGAAACATTAATTCCTTATTCTGATTTAGCCACTGTTGTAGTTACAATTCCAGATTTGGTATCTGATCCATCCAAAATTCAAGCAACACAGGCCGTTCAAAGAAAGCCTTCTACAACTAAGACCCCAGCTCCACCCTCGTTTGAGACTTCATCTGCAGTAACTTCTAAGGTCCAAATGCCAGACTTAGTTTCCGCTCCATCACAAGTACCAGTTAAAGTTCCACCTGTTCTACAAGTTTCAGCACCAAGTCCAGCACCTATTGTTGTCTCAGCTCAGCCTTTAGCCCAAATCACAGCTGCACCTATTGCTACCACAACTTCAGCTTCAACAAGTGATCTCTCATCATCAATCTCCGTGGTATCATGCCTCGAGCCCGTCATAGTCCAGATGCCAGATTTGGTTTCAACTAATGCTCCAATTATTTTACAAACACCACAACCAATCTCAGCTCTCGTAACTACCCCAGCTCAAGCTCAAGCCAAAGTAGTACATTCAGTCCCAGTACAATCATCTGTACCATTAATGAAAACAGTGGTAGTCCCAGCAAAGGTTCAGCCTGAGCAGGGAACTATATCATCTCCAGCATTAACTACTGTTGTCAAAAAGAAAGTTCCTCCTCCTCCCCCTCCTCGATCTACATCAGTTTCATTACCTGATACCACCTCTGAGATGCCCCTTATAAAGACAGCCATGTCATCTGCATCAGCTATTGCCCCCACAGTCACTGCCCAACCAATGCAATCTGTAGTTGTAGATATACAGCCAAGAATGGACATTGCACAATCAGGTAATGCACCTGTTCCTCAAGTAGTGACTCCAACTAGACAAGGGCATGTAGTTATCATTGTACCAAGCATGGAAAAAATATCTCTACTTGAACAAACCAAACAGGATAGAGATGATGCAGAGTCAAATGTTGCTTCTCGTGCATATGGTAGTCAACAAACTACAAATGATACACTGTGTACAGACACTTCAACTGTGAAAGTGCTTTCAGCTCCACTACTTCAACCTAAACCTACACATGGAGCAAAAGTGGTATCAAGTGGAGAAGTAACTCCTGTAACAGACCCAACCTCGTCACATCCAGCCCTTTTACCCAAATCACTTGGAAGCTCTGTTCCCACTTTAGTCACAAGCACTATAGCAACAGTTGCCCCTGTTTCTGTAACAGTGTCCAGTCCTTGTCATCTCTCTAAGCCTCCCCCACCCATACCACCCAAGCCTATATCAATTCCAGCTGGACTAGTTTTTACCCACAAGCCAGGAGAGAATATCAGACCTCCTCCTGTGGCACCCAAAGCAGCAACGCTGCCTAGAATGAAGGAACCTCCAAAAGCCCTGTCTCTTAGCCTTGCAAGACCTTCGGAGTCTAAACTGGGTACAACATCTCCCAAGTCACCTGTGTCCCCTAGGCATGCGAAATGTTTACAGACATATGTGGTGATCACTCTACCATCCGAGCCTGGCTCTCCAACTGATACAATAACAGTTCAAGCACCTGTTAGGCGAAGATCCATCCCATCTTCTGCAGTGTCAGACATTCAAACAACAGTACCAGAGAAGAAGACACCCACTGAAATTATTTCAGCACAGGCTACAGTTAGGAGGGCATCTGTGCCCACTATTAAGCATCCACCTCCAATTATTAAAGCAGTCAATGTGGAAGCAGAGCAAATAGAAACCTTTGAGGTGGTGACTGGCAAAGTACAAGCAGGGGAATTCTCTGCGCCCCCTGCTGTGCACCCAATTTTTTCTGTTGCTGATGTGATTACAGTGTCATCAGATCAGAAATCCTGCATCATGGCACATGCTGTAGCACCTACAATCAAGAAGCCATATATGTCACAACAAGACTCAATGACTCAACCCCATGTAACTTCTGAACCAACATCAGAATTATTTCCAAGACGTTATCTGAGAGATCAATCTATAGTAAATGAGCAATCTGAACCATATGTGTCTCAGTATCCATGTGCAGTTACAGAAGTGGGAACAGTATTTGCAGCAAGTTTATCTGAAGAGCCAATTATTCAATCAACCAAACCAATTGCAACTGTGCAACCAGGGTGTCTTGGGGAAGCTGTTTTTGTGCCAGAGCCATTGAAAACACATGTAGAAGTAGTTGTCCATGGGACACCGCCTACAGTACACTCTATAAATTATGATCAGCAAGTTTTATCTCAAATAGATGTGCAAAGTATAGAGCATATGGAACAAGACATGGATAAATGTGCCACAGAGGCAGTTCTGATTAGATCAGCAATACAAGATGAGAGTTATGAATTTGTAGCTGAAGAACCAGATACAGCGATTGAAGTTGTTGTTCACTATAAAGATGAAAACATACCTGGGGTTTTTGAAGAAGCATTCTCCTTATCGGAGCTCTCATCAACTCAACAAACTGATCAATCTTCAGAAAATATGGTTGTGGTGAGAGATCAGCTATTTACACACCAGCTAAATCTTGATGCTAAAGAAACTACAAAGTTTGAATACCCCACAGAAGTTGTCACAACTGACCCTGGTTTTAGGTTGCCTGAGGTTGCTGTAGTATCTCCTGTACCTCATCCTCTCACTGTTGCCACTGTTGTGACACCAACATCTAAAGTGTCTGAGTTAATGCAACCTACAGTTGCTGAAACTGTAGCTATTACAAGCATGGGGTCAACAGTGTCACATCATATGAAAGGAATTCAACAAGTTTCAACACAGAGAGATATTAGTCATACTCCCCAGCAGAGTGAAACAAGTCCAGCCACAATTATGTCATATCCTGTGGCATCAATGGAAGAAATGCCATTGCAATCTAGACATGAAAGACAAACAAGATTCCCACCAAAACATAAAGATGAAATGATTTGTTACATGCCTTCATCGGAGATACAACACCATGTACTTGAAGAATTCCCAGTCATAACAAATGATGAGACTACTTACAGAAGGAGATCATCTATCTCATCCATAGTACAACCACCATACACCACTAGTGATTCATTTACTTATCCTGCAGAGCTTGAAATGCCTGCTCAAGTAGCTAAAGCAGAGTCACTTGCTGCTGCTAGACAAGAATCCATAACCATGCAACAACCACATCAGTTTGCACAAATAATTACCATGCCAGCTGAAAAGGACTTTCCAGTGGTTGGCTATGAAGCTCAAGTATCTTACAGGAGGGAATCAATTCCATTATCAGAACAGCAACCAGAAGTCTCGACTCATCCATGTGAATATGATCGTTTACTGGACACAATTACTCAAGATGTACACACGCATATAAGCCCAGTATCCTCTGTACCAGAGATTCCACTAAGTGTATCTGTGGCTCCAGTCACCATCACCAAAATTCAACAGGAGTCAATTGAGAGCCAAGAGATAAGAGGACCAGAAAAGGTAGTCTCCAGTATGAGTCACATGTATTCCTCTTCAATTTCCACCTCAGGTCAGCCTCCTGAAAGCCTGTCTAGTCGGGTCACCCAAGTGGTCACCACTGAAGTGCAACGGACTACTGTTTCTGTTGTCCATGAAAGACTTCAACAAGTTCCTCCACAAAGCATAGCCATCACTATACAACCAGACATAGCGAAAGTCCAACCTCTCCCTAAACAAAATGGCAGGATTATTTATCCTGGTGATGTTATTGATTTACGCTCTATCAGGACAGGCATAAAAATGACAGAGCAAGGCATGGATCTGACGCCACCCGAGTCTTGCCGACAGTCTGTTTCAAGTGACTCAAGTGGACGTCATAGTACGGCAGTGCAGCCTGAGATTGTAAATCTTAGTGCTGAGCTTATCCCTGCAACAACACTGTCTGTTGTCACTGACAGCATCACAATAGTCACATGCACAGCAACCATTGCCTCATACAATACCACTCCAGCAGAGAAACCCCTTGATTTACAGGGTCGTGTTGCATCACTGCCGTTACCACTCACCACATCCACATACAAGCCATTTGAACCACTTGCACAAATTGTCTACAAACCTGTAAAGACCCCACCTGTATTCACTGATGTAGTGTCTATGACTCAAGACATACCCATGAATCTTTCCATTGAAGCTCTTGTCTCCTCTGGAGGAAAACAGTCATTGACTTCAGCACCAACAATTATCAGCAATGTAGGTCCTATTGTATCTCTTGAGGCTACGGGAGCCATGGACTTGTCAAACTATAAACCAGTGAGGGCAATGGTGGCATTGTCTGATACAGACCAAGGAGTGGTGACCTCTATTGTAGAGGATGATGGGGTTCCAATGGACCTTACTGCTGGCAGGAGGAGCATCTGCTGTGATGTAATTTACAAGCTGCCATTTACCGGAAGCTGCAGAACACAAGCTCCTGTAACAACTCAACCTGACAACCATGCTGGCTTCAAAGATCACGCAGGACTGTATAGCATTAAAGGTACTAATGGGATAAAAGCATCATTATCTGAGACTAATCTAACAAGCACACGACTGTCCTTCTATGATCTCAAAAATGACTACTTCAATGGCTCTTCTGACACAGCTGTTGACCTAACTGCTGCTAAGCTTTCAGCTGGTAAGCAAATCTTTCTATATATATATTTTTTGTATTCTATTAACTTGGCTTGCATGCATTTAGGACTGCACTCTTATTCTTCTTATAGGCAATACATTTTTATTTAAAGCCTTAATTTTCTCTTTAACATACAGCATACTGCACTCACTTTATGCTTCCAGTTTTGTGATGTTTAGCACTTAAGTTAATAAATAATGTTTTAATTGCCTGATTTGTTTTCTAACATGCATGGCATTTTCAAATAATCCCAACAATTTGTTTTGTTTTTCTTTTCTTCACACAGATGCATGTGTTTGCCTGCGTGTACTCCCTCAATACTTTGGTTTTGCATCCTGCTAACCAAACTATCTCCATAAATGCATGTGTTCTTTTTGGAACTCTTTCTAATTCTAATTGCATGGTCCTTAGAAAATAAGTTAGTTTTTTACTCGTAAAATTTCTAATGCTGTTTACTGAAAGAAATTTATATATTTTGAATTGTGACAGGCGAGGCACTAGACTTCACAAGCAAAGCAACCAGTGTCTACTCTGCGATGATTACTTCACCATACTCCCAGGTTCCTGCTGCTGGGTTTGGTGTAAATAGTGCTTTAAGAACCTCAGATGGAATAGTTTATTCCTCCGTTGCAGCACCAGTTCCATCCACATATGCAATTACAACTCAACCAGGTTCCATCTTCAGCACTACTTTTACCCCTATATCAACCGTGCAGGATCAGTCCTTACTGCATTCCTATGGATTTGTTCCAACAGAGTCAGGGCAGTTTGTTCCCTTTGAGGCAGAGCTATCTAAAGAGTTCTTCCCTACAGCCTTGGCTGACATAATAACCGGCTACCCCGAAATGTACTCAGACACCACCCTGGAAGCAATTGCTGCTTCTTTAGATGCTCTAGCTTCTTCACCAATATTCCCTGGCTTAGACAACACCAAAATGGCCCAGTATCAGATGGAGAGGGAGTTTCTAGAGTTAGAGAAGCTTAAGCAGCTATGTCTTGCTGAGGAGCTGGAATGGGAAAGACAAGAAATCCAGCGTTACAGAGAACAGGAGCAACTTATGGTGCAAAGAGAACTTGAAGAACTTCAAGCACTGAAACAGCAGCTTCTTCTTCAGCAAGAAGAGGAACATCATGCACACATGGTGGCCCAACAGGAGACCTATGCTCAACAGAAAGAACAGTTGCAGCAAATCCAACAACTCCAACTCCAACTCCAGAGGCAACTTGATGAGCACTACAGCAGTACTGGTATGACAGGAAACCTTTTAGAAGCTAAATATGCAGGGGTAGGGGACAGTGGTCAGTACTGGCCTGTAAAAGACGAGTCTACGCTTCCATCTACATTAACACAAACAGAACAACACCATGAGCAGCTTAACATAGTAAAACTTCCAGCTGACCAGGATCTAGGGAAAAAAATCCTTGACAGCGGTGTACAAACAGATGATGAAGACTCTGCAGAAAAGCAACAAATGGGAAGAAAAAAGAAAACAAAGAGAAACATTGATAGCTCAGCTCAGTCTGATGATGACGATCAAGATGAGTGGGATGCCCCCACCAAAGTTCGACGTCGTTCTCGAAAGCATAGCAGTGAAGGGAAACATGGCTCTAAGGTGTCTAGCATTGCCATCCAGACAGTAGCGGAAATTTCTGTGCAGACTGACCACTCTGGAACCATCAAGAAACCCAATGTCCAAATGGACACTAAGGTAGAAATCATCAAGCACATATCAGCTCCAGAAAACTTTCACAGAGGTGGCAGTCTGAGCTGTCAGACAGACACAGACAGAAGGAACTCACCTGTTGAGGTTGGATATAGCACACAACTAACGGCAGATGTCCCCTCTAAAGCTAAAGTTCTCTACAGCCAAGTCTCTCCATTATCTCCAGAAAAGTCCTATGGAGGACAAAGAATGCTAACTGCTGACCCAACTAGATTTTCCTCTGGCCCTCGAAGTTTAAAGGCTGGCCAGAAGTCTCTGTCAGATCCTAAATCTCTTAGTCCTTCAACAGAAGACAGAATTGGAGGATACTATACAGAAGGCTATTCTGTAAGTCTATTAAAGTTGTTTTGCAAATAAGTGGGAAAACTATTCAAAATAGATATTTTCTTATATACTATATATTATCTATTTCTGTGTTGTAGGTCAGAGGTTCTTCTTCTAGCAGTGGTAAGAAAGTAAAGCGAACCCTACCAGACCCCCCTCCTGAGGACGACACGTTGGCGGGAAGATCTGGATATAGCACCAACTCTGCTCGTCGCCGTCTTGCTCGCAGCACAACAATGGCCCGAGCAAAGATTCTGCAAGATATAGACAAGGAACTTGATCTGGTGGAGAGGGAATCCTCTAAACTACGCAAGAAACAAGCTGAGCTTGATGAAGAGGAAAAGGAGATTGATGCCAAGTTGCGGTGAGTTGCTGCACGTGTATACACTGAAACAAATAACCAAGTTCTACAGACTGGGTAGTTTCAGATTTTGTTAGAAAAATAATTAAAGCAACAATCAGCAGATAAATAATTACAGAGATACCATTTAGTTAATCTGTATTAAGTTATTTGTCTTATGTTCATGTGCATGATTCCTTTTTTACCTTAATAGCTTATGGGCTAAAAGACTACCTTGACAACACTCAATGAGACCTCTCCACTCTTACACATAGTAACAGGTACAAATGTGTGAGAAAATGGAACATTGTTTGGCTATTTAAAGTGTGCTCTGATAACTGTTGGTGTTTGGAATCTCAAACATTTTTCCATTGATCTAGGTATCTGGAGATGGGTATAAACCGTCGAAAGGAGGCCTTGTTAAAGGAAAGAGAAAAGAGAGAAAGGGCATATCTCCAGGGGGTGGCGGAGGAAAGAGACTACATGTCAGACAGTGAGGTTGGCAACATAAGAGAAACTCGAGGGGAAGGCCTGGAGAGACCACGGACCGCTCCTCAGTCAGAATTTGATCAATTCATCCCCCCCCAAACTGAGGCTGATTCCCAATACAACACCCTTACAAGTCCCTATTCTCAATATGGTCAGTACGTTCCTCAGACCCAAACCACAAGCCATTACACCCAGCAGAATTTGTATCAGCAGCAGTCCCTATACCATCAACAGGTGTCTCCTTACCAAACACTAACGCTCTCCCATGCTCAAGCTCAGCCTAGCAGCTACCAACATGCTTTGCTTTTGCAACAAGGAAAGCAGCGTCAGACCACCTTGTCTGAGTTAGAGCCCAAAATTACCACCAACTATGAGGTGATACGCAACCAACCTCTGCTCATTGTTCCATCTTCTACAGAAAGTGGCTATGGGGTTGCTCACATAGGTGGCAAGTATGGCAACTTAGATTTGAGGTTAGAGGAAAGAAGTATGGCCTCTAGTCCCATGTCAAGTATTTCTGCTGATTCCTTCTATGCTGATATTGACCATCACAATGCCCGGAACTATGTGCTTATAGAGGACATAGGAGAGCTTACCAAGGCTTCAACAGGACTTGGCAGTTCTGCCATGGGTTCTGGATTTAGCCTGCCTGATAAAGAGCTATCAAAAGCAGACAGACTACTCAGGGCAGCTGAAGCCAGGCGTACAGCAGAGGTAAATATTTTATTATTGTGTCATTTCGTGTTACATCCCATCTTTATCTTTTTAGATGTTTATGTTTGATTATTTAGCTTTTTTGATCATTTGGATTTGCATTTCAACATTGACGATTGCAAATTAACTATGTGTGACAAGATTTCCCGTATTACATCTTCAGTTATTTTTCTTATTTTATCATCATCTTATTATTGTAAAAGTGAACTCAAATTATTATTTAAATGTAGGTAAAATGTATTTGACCTTCTAACTTTACCAGAAATTTTACTCCACCTTGTAAATATATTAAAAATACTTTAACTGACCCACTGTGTGTTATGTTAGGAAAAGAACATTTAGTAAGACAAGCCTACAAAAAGCATTACCTAATTGTAAAGTGGAAATGAAACAACAAAAGGTTAACATTTTTTACAACAACTTTTGTCAGGTCCCTACTAGACCAGCTGTAGAAATATATATAGTGTTTTTTGTTTTTTTTTAACCAAGGACTTCAAACTTGTCAGGTTGAAAGGCAATCAACTTGAATCAAAATCAAATTTTAAGTCATTAGATCTAAACCTTTTTTGTTGATTTGGCTGTTTGTTTAGGCATGCTGTACAGTCTCTAAATGGTTGTCTTCCAGAAGAGCTCTGTATTTATCTATATCCATCTTAACTCTCACCAGCTTTCTTTACAAGAAAAGCAACCTCGCCATTCCACTGCCAAATGTTACATACTGCCCCACTTTTTTTTTAAAAATTTTTCCAAAAAGTGAAAAACTGTCATTTTCCAACCACTTCATGGCTTATCAAATAACATTCCTCATGGAATGCATTAAAATTTATGGTTGTGACATGACAACATGTGGAAAAAGTACAAGGGGTAACAGAGATTTGCAAGGCACTATATGGTTATGGCAACATTATAAGAACTTTTGACGTAATTGAAGAAACTTCATTGATAAATGTTTTATTTGTACTTAACATTTGTCAATTCATTGACAGATCATATGTAATATATATATAAAAAGTGGTTGAAATATGTTCACACTAATATTCATTTCCTTATTTCTATACATCAGGTAGCTGAATTTTTGGGCTCATCGCGCTATGGAAAAGGAGAAGATGACTCTATGGAGGAGCCCTATGAACTGAAGTTGCTGAAGCAGCAAATCAAGCAAGAGTTTAGACGGGGAACTGAAGGGCTAGAACATTTAACAGGCCTTGGTCTTTCCCAGTATCTCTCGAGTGATAGCAGTTTTCGCCACTTCCCTAAAGGAGAGAAATATAGCATTGGAAGACTCACTCTTGAAAAGCAGGCTGCAAAGAACCTTCCCGCAGCTATGCTTTACCAGAAACAGATGAAGAACAAAAAGGCATTGCTCGACTCAAAGGCCATCACAAAATTTTCCCCAATTCAGGAGAGTAGGGACCTTGAGCCTGAATTTGGTAGCTACATGGGATCTGGAACTTCTTCTGTGTCCAGTCTAGCAGCTAGGGCTAGGTTACTTCAGGATGAAATTACGTTTGGGTTAAGGAAAAATTTGTCTGAGCAGCAAAAATATTTGGGGTCTTCTTTAGGAGCCAACCTTTCAGGTTCTCTTAACCTTGGCCAGTCCCTTAGCTTAGGGTCCACTATCAGAGGCAACATTCAGGAGGATGGCACATATCCAAGTGGCACTCGATCCCGTCCCTCTTCTCGACCCTCTTCCCGACCATCGTCTATATATGGCTTAGATCTGTCTATCAAAAGGGATCTCTCTAGTTCCTCACTCAGACTAAAGACAGAGGGGGAGGTCCTGGACGCAGCATTTGCTCCTGGAGTCTCCAGAGCAAAACCTACTAGTTTGCCTATCAGCCAAAGCCGGGGCCGTATCCCCATTGTGGCTCAGAACTCTGAGGAAGAAAGTCCTCTGAGCCCAGTGGGGCAGCCTATGGGTATGGCTAGAGCTTCTGCTGGTCCTCTGCCTCCCATTTCTGCTGACTCTAGGGATCAATTTGGGTCTAGCCATTCCTTGCCAGAAGTACAACAGCATATGAGGGAGGAATCTCGGACACGTGGCTACGATAGAGATATCGCATTCATCATGGATGATCTGCAAGGTGCCATGTCTGACAGTGAAGGTAAATGGAGTCTGAGACTGTTGCAGCAGTTCAACTGTGCGGACCTGCTTGTAATGCATGCTAATGCCGAGTGGTTTTACTGACTTTATGCGTAAACCGTCTCTTTTACAACTATCAGTGCTTCAATTAATTGTTTGTGATACTTTCCTATATTTTTCTTTGACTTGGTAAATTTAAAGTTTGCATGTTTTTTCTTTGTTTTTGTTTCTTTTATATAACTAACTCAAAAGTACATTAAACTCTCAACCTGAGTTTATGTATGTTACCATTCAATTCTGTCCAGTTTTGGTGTGATTTCATTTGCATGTTTTAAGTTCTTCACTGGTAAATTTTCCCCCAAACTCTCAAAACACAGAAATTTTAATAACTATACATGTTTTCTGTGTTAAAACCATCTTGTTTTTATGAGAGCTTAAGACTTATGAATAGTACTACAAATACATACTATACAAAATATGTTTTGAATGTTTGGTAAACAAGTCAGGTCACTACCACTTTAATGTTAAATGTAGCAGAGCAACATTTATAGTACTTTTGAATCTTAAACAATAAGTTAAGATGGAAAGTCAAACTGTTTTAACACAAATTTAGTTTAGCAGTTTCTAGTATTATTCTGTATAAATGTGATATATGCTGCAGCATATGTTAAATATTGCAAATAAATAGCACAAATATTATATTATCCATGACATATGCATGTACAATCTAACATGTAATTGCCGTGTTGTATGCAATTTGCCTCACCTATAAATCATGAATGCCTACAATATTTAAGCAGAAATTCTAGTCTGAGTTTACTTTAGTCATGGAGCTGCTTCCACAATAATCTGGAATATATCTGCAACAAATTAGTCTTCAGAACAAAATGGTCTGAACTTGGTCATCACTTCTTAGTAACTATTACATAAGTCTTCAGTGTGGCAAAATCATTTTGATATTTATATAATCTTGCCATTTTTAATGTGGTAAAATAACTCTGGCTAGTAATGTTTAATACTTCCTTCTCATTCAATGACAGAAACAGTGCAAAGTAATCTGATACACAGACTGGCTTGTACATTTGTAATAATAACTGCCTCTATGGAAAAAGCAGTAACTATTTTTACTATAGATTTTTGTGTGATTTAGTCATGTGTGTCTCATTTGTGTTGGTGTGTATATAATCTTGGATTATTTTTTTTCTGTATTTTGCATCCTTGCATGTTGTGTATTGCGTGTTTTCCATTTCCATGTTAATAAAATTTATATTTTTGGCTTGTTGTTTGTTGTGGATGTCTCGTTGAGGTGTGAGATGTCCATTTACTCTAGTGATTGAAAGCAAATATTGAAATGGACTATTCATTTCAATAAATGTGTAATTGGTAGTGTTCAAATTTATCTTATTAAAACAACTGACAAGAAGCATTATAAATAATAGTGAGTTTAGATAACTTTCTGTATTATGTAAAGTCATGAGTATTTACATTCATACACAAATGTTACAGAAACCTAAGTGGTTCACCATAAACACTTTTTAAAGACGGTAGTACTTACCATGGAATTATATTAAAGTGTATATCTGCCTTTATTACAGTGCTAAGTGAGTCCATGCTGGTTTTAAGCAGAGGTGATGCCAGAATCTTTCATGAAAGTGGTAGAGTATCCTACAGCAACTGAGAGACCAGTTATTATATTTTTAAATAACAATAAATATTACAAAAGCTCTTTGTTTGAATGCCCAAAAAATATATTTTGTACATGTTTCTGCCTGGAATCATCCTTCAGGCAAGCAATATCACGTAGTGTCTTGGAAAAGTATTTTTTTACATTTTGTCATGATTTTATCATAGAATTCACCACAGAGTAGCACAATAGTTGAGAAAGAATTGAAGTGTGGGAGAAATGACCGTTTTCAATATTTATTTTATTTTTTTACAAAGAAACATCTGAAAAGTGTGGCACACATTTATATTCAACTGCCTTTAGTCTAATACGACAAAATAAAACACCACCAAGGCCATTTTTAGGTAGATCATGAGCAGTATAGTCTGATGCTGGTTAGAAAGGGGAGACAGAGAGACTTATGCAGAGTGTCAATTATGCCAGAACTGCCACTGACTGCAAACCTACCAAAACATGTATGTCCACCTAAACATATTGTGGCTGCTTCCTTCCTCCCAGCAGCTGTAAGTCTATAACCACCACTCCTCCCAACAAACTCAGTAAGTTCTTTACATGGTTGCTGTTATTTTCAGTTTAAAATATTCTTGTAAGTAATCTGTAATTGTTGCACACAAGTACACAAAGCAGTTTGTATTTATTTATTTATTTATTATCTTTTTTACCCTGTTGCACATTTCTTAGTATCTAAATGTGATATATTTGTAACTGAGTAATTTAAAAAAGAATGGCAATTATACAAGAAGTCAACTCTGAAGGAACTGAAAAGAAACACTGTGGAAGGACAAACTGTTGTCTAAAAGTTAGGAACTCCACAAATCTGCCCTTACTAAAGAGTGTCAAGGAAAAATCTTTTGTTGAGAAAAAGTCACAACAAATCCAGCTTAAGATTTTCAACAGTTCGATATACAAGGGTATTTCAGGAGGGTTTGCTTTACTTGCTTATCACTCTGATCAGATGAGACCAAAATTGAAAGTTTTGGCTATATATGCCAGAAAACAAACACTGCACATCACCCTGAACATACCATGCCCGAAGTGAAAGATGTTGGTAGCATCACGTTGTGGGAATGTTTTTTTTTTTTTTTTTTTTTTTTTCACCAGAATAGTAAAGTCAGATTAGATGGATGGAGCAAAACTGGGCAATCCAGGAAAAAATAATTAAATCTACGGGCTTTAGAAGACCTGGGAAATTGCAGAAATTCAAATTCCAACAACACAACAACCCTAAGCAAAGATTTTTAATATGCACAACGTAAGACATACAGCTGACTTACCTTTGGTATTACATCTTAACTCCATGGACTAAATACAAGTACAAATGCATGCCACACTTTCTATTTTTATTTATTTCTTTTTTTTTAGTGACAATTGTTCTTTTCACTTAAGACTCATTTAAAATCCCTTCTTCCTAGAATACAATGAAATTTGTGGATGAAACATGACAAAATGTAGAGAATTTCAAGGGGCTTCAATACTTTGACAAGACACTGTAGTAGGAGAAATTTCAAGCATGTGTCTTCCTGGTTAATGCTTTCAGTGTATGTGATTCCCTATACTCTCAGTATAAAACCTTAGCAAACATTTGTGAGATAAGAAAGCATATTTTGAGAAAAAATTCTGAAAAAAAACATATAACTTTGTACCCCAGCCGGAGGCCCAAACTGGAATATAGAAGGTGAGACAGCATTTTAATTTCATGTAGTTGCATAGAGAATTGTGACTTCATGCTGCACATCATAACTCTGAATGGTCCACTTCTCTGGCTGATTCTGTAAACATACCAGACTCATGCTGGAATGAACCACCCTCTCACTAGTATATAGTGCATATCATTTAGCATACCCGTAGTATCTGACATGTTAGTTTTATTTTGGAATGAACCATGGTGAATTAAGATTTTTTTTCAGGAATGTCTGCTCTGTGGTTCTGTAACCATTCTGACTCATTTCTAGTATTCATGCTCATGCACAAAAAAAGGCAAAATCATGCGTATATATGTTCACCAGTGTCCACAAGAACTATGTTGAAAGTGCTACCCACTGCTTTTTTCTCCAAGACATACAGCAGTTCATTTGCAGTCATCATTATTGGTGCACCTTATTTGTAGAATTGAATCTATGATCATATCCTGTTTAACCAACCTATATTTATTTTTCTACACATATAATTAAGATTTTTCTGAATTGCAAAATCTTGATTGTAAAACCTGCAAAATCTCCCAATAATTCCTTAAGCTTAAGATGTATTAGGCTTCTGTTGGATGGGTTTTGGGGAGATTTAGAGAGAATTCCCCTCAGAGAGTTTGTCAGGATTATGTCAACATAGTACTGAAATGTCATAGTTACACGGATTTACATTCTAAACCCAGCACTTTGAATAAAATGTATCAAATCATCAAATGCTTCCATTAGAAACGGTTTGTGTTTTAGAAAATATTCATCTATTAATTGATTTAAAAAAAATCAGTCTTGGACAAGCTATTGATTGAAATATCAGTTTTCAAAAATAAGAATATTGAGATCAGAGGTATTGCAAGGCATAATAAACGTGTTGTTAAAAACAGATTTCCCTTATATATTGTTTGATGAACATTTTGTATTGAATAAGAGAGTTTTTACAGTTACTTTCCTTTTACTTATCTAGAGGATACATATCTGAGATCTTAATGCATTTTAGCAAATGAGGCGTTCAAACAATTTATTTAAAATTGGAAAAAAGAAAAGAAAAAAAAAGATTGCTGGGTTAAGATTCATCCAGCTATAGGGGAATTTGTCATCAGCTGTGAAGTTGATTGCCATTAGCTGTGAATTTGATTGTGTAATATTTTGAACAATTTTCTCTCCTTGTTCAGCCTACCACTTGAGGAGAGAGGACACAGATTGGTTTGATAAGCCAAGAGAAGGGCAGCCTCAGAGTGGATACATGTCAGACAGGAGACAGGTGCGGCCTCAGCATCAGTTTCCTATGTAAAATTCTCCAGAATTGTTTGAGAAGTCTTGTAATACTTTTTTTTTCTTTTTTTTCAATAAAATTCTTAAATTATTTCTTTAGATGAAATTGGTTCCTTACACCTTCCCTCACACTCGTGTGAAGCTTAAGAGAGACATGACAGACACCAGCGTCTCAGGTAAAGCACAAACACATGGACACTGTGAAATGGTCAATGGGTTTTATGCTTCAGATTTTTATGATTACAATCTATTTTCTGCCTCAGGCAATGGACTTGGGGTCCGAGTCGTGGGTGGCAAGGAGATTCCAGGCAGTCGTGGTGAGATTGGAACCTACATTGCTAAGGTTATTCCTGGAGGCATGGCGGAACAAACAGGGAAAATTGTAGAGGGTAAGTGGATAATGAAAAGGAATCTTAAGGCAAGAGTAGGTCAACATTAAGATAAGGGAAATTATAGAGCTTACCAATGCATGACAACGTCATCGGAGTCAAGTATTGCCCAAGTTATGCATGCAAACTGTAGGAAGTTACCTAAACCCTCCAAAGAAGCGTAAATAATGTTTAACTGTTTCAGTTTAACAGTTTGCCTTAACATTCATTAACTGTACATATTTATTTAGTTTAGAGTTGTGAATGCATTTCTCTGAAATCTGATGATTATATTTTTCAGCAGGCAAAGTAGAGTAAAAGAGTTAGTACATGTGTAAGACAATTATCCTTAATGTATGTGGTGCACTTTGTAAAATTGCATATTCATAACTTAAATGTTCTAATTTGAATTATTTAGCCTGCCATGAGAGAAAAAAATGGGGGTTCAATTTTTATAATCATCACTCTGTCACAGTTTTAAAAGAAATAGTGAATTAGCAAGCTAAACATTTAGCGTATAAGCTACGTATTTATTTTACAAATTAAATATTTAGATTGGTGCTAAATATTTAACATACAAATTCACTGCTGTCATAGGAGAGGCACATAAAGATTATGTGTCTTTCTGTGGCAGGCTGTGCATTGGGAGCTGGGCCTTCAGAGGGACTTTACCAATGTACAATGTAGTAAAGCTACTCTTATATCTATTTTTCCAAAAATTTTATTAAAGTCAACATTACCAGTACTGTCCCTGAACACAGAAAACAACAAAATTAACCCACACTTTTTTCACAACAATGGCAGACCTATGTGTTCTGTCTGTGCAGCTCCACCTCTTCAGATTATCTGGTGTCTTAAAGTATCATCTTAGTAAATAAGCATAATTTGCATGTGCCAGATCATATGTGCACCTCTGTGCTTATTATATAAATTATGAACTTATAAAAACACTTAAGGAGTGGTAATCAGGATATATATATTGTTAATGGAAAATTATTCCTTATTTTCAAAGATCTTTAATGTCAGGAGGTAAAACAACTGCTATGTAACCTGGTTCTATTGTGGATAATTGATATTTGCCTTATCTAACACATATTGTCTGAAATGTAAGATGTAACTCTTTTTGTAATGGAAATTAGTTTTTATTTTTCGTTTTGTTTATTATTATAATATTACCATTTAAATTTAAAACACCATTTCTACTGTGGACTCGATTCTGTTTCCATTAGGCATACTTCTTGGGTTGACTTGATAGATATTTTCACTCATCTCTAGCTTTGTTGTTGCTCGGTTTGTCATGAGAAAGTCTGCCATGTCTAATTAAAATGTGGAAAACTCCTCCCCCACATTAGTGGGCTGTGTTAGTCATTAAACTATATTTAGCTTCAGAAATACACAAAGGGCAGCACTGAGAAATACTCACACTGTAAATGAACCTGTAAATTGCTACTTCATTTGTTCTTAAAATCCCTATACATTACAATAATTGATTTTCTGAAGATGACAAATCAAACAGGGGTAACAGTGAAGATTAACTGCCATGTAAAGTGAGTAACAATGTCATATAGGTCCAGTGCCAAATTTTGGAGAGAAAACCTGGCTATTAGTATTGGTGGGAATAGTGACAATGCTATGATTCATTAACATATTTTTTCATACAGATAAAATGACAATAGCATATTTCCTCTCAACAGGACAGAGTAATTGTGTTTCTTTTAAACTGGCTATGTTACTTACAGTTAGTGATGTGATTCACATGGATTTTATTATCTTGGTCTCTTTTAGGTTCAAATGTGTATTGTTTCTAAATACTAATTTCATAACGGTAAATGGACTGAATTTATATAGCGCTTTTCCAATTATTTTGAGTCATATTCACCCATTTGCACTCACACCATTTATACATGTATAGGCAGTTTGGGGTTAAGTGTCATCGACGTGTGGCAGGAGGAAGCTGGAATCAAACCAACAATCTTCCGATCACAAGACGATTACTCTACCCTGAGAGCCACAGTCGCTCTGTAATTCCACTGCATGTAACTGTAATTTATTTTTTAAATAAAAATTAAATGATAAAAAAAAAAAAAAAAAAGTAAGACTACTAAACTTTATTTTTTCACATCTGTCCTCTGATTCTAAAATGTTGCATAAAGGACACAAATGTCAATTTTTTTGGTAGATTGCAGTGAAAACGGAACTTTCTGGACCAAAATATTGTTAATTTATACATTGGGAAATAAAGCCTGAATGAATAAAAAGTCTGGAAAGTGAAAAGCATGCTTTTGTTTTTAACCTGACTTCATCTTGTTGCAGGGATGCAGGTGTTGGAATGGAATGGAGTTCCGCTAACAGGGAAGACTTATGAAGAAGTGCAGTGCATTATGGGCAAGGCTGGTGCAGAGGCGGAGCTCTGTGTGAGACTGTGAGTAACATCTGTCAATGTTTATCTCCCAGTCTCTCAGGTACTCTCACATATTTTGTTGCAATAAGGCAACATAGCACCTTTGATCAGAATCCCTCCACCCCTCTGTTCATCTTATTTATTCATCACCTCTTCATCTGTCAGATTTTTAATGTGTGACTTATTGCTTCTAAGGCACGCAATTTATAATTCCATAATTTATTCTCTCTGAATCCAAGCAGTGACCTTAATATGCTGTCTGACCCTGAGCACCCACAGGCCCTGGATCACCATATCCAACTCAAGGCTGGTACGCATTAAAGATTTATTGATATGTCTGAATATGTTCACCTAAGCTACATGAATACAGCATGGAGTATGGTGCATATTTCTCTCAGCAGGAGGTCAGCGATCTCCTGGTGTGGATCCTAAACAGTTAGCTGCAGAGCTCCAAAAGGTATCCCAACAGCAAACTCCTGACATAGCAGGAACAGGGCCTGGGGGCTTCGGAGTCCTGTCTGCGTTGGAACGCTCGGCCCTCCTCCACTCGGGCCCTGGGTCAGCAGCCTCCAGTGGGGTTCCAAGCCCTGGGCAACCGGGATCCCCTGCCATCAACAAGAAACAACGCCACAAGGTAGCTCACAACCTAAAAGGCTGCTCATAGCAGCAGTTAAATAACCGAAAGTGGCACACACCAAAGAACTGCCACCTTTGGCTGAAATGACTGCCAATGAGTGCAAGCCTGATGTTCGCTATATCTGGAAATGTGTCTTTCACATTCTTTAGAGAGCTGCTTTATAAAGCCTCATTCGAAGGTTTGTGAGCATGAACAGACAGCTTAAGGTCACACCACAGGCATCTCAATCAGATTTAAGTTCAGACTAACGCCAATACCTCTCTTACAGCTTTTTAGGTCAAATATGAGGCAAGCCGATTTGTTTTGGTATGGTTAACATTGGTTGCTGCTTTTAAATATTTCTTATTGTTGAGCATTGAGTCTGGTGAGGTGGTGATGACTTTCCTTTATAGGCCAAGTCAAAATGTGTGTGTTTGTTTACTAAATCACAAGCAAGTAACCTTATTATTCCCTATTTCTTTTGTGTTTTTTAGCCAACAGAGGTGATGAAAGCACCTCATCCCATTACTGGAGAAATTCAGGTAGGAAATTTAGATTTTTATTTAGGTCAGCAATCTAAGATCAAACAAACAAAGGAATACTGATCCGCCAGTGTGATCCACTCATTTCCCTCTGCTTTGCCCAACAGCTCCAGATTAACTATGACAGAAATCTGGGAAACTTGATCGTACATGTTCTGCAGGCAAGAAACTTGGCCCCCCGAGACAATGACGGTTACTCTGACCCTTTTGTGAAGGTCTACCTTTTACCAGGGAGAGGGTGAGCTCTAAAAAGGGCTTCAGTTTGGACTGAGGTCTTGTCTGTGTTTGCCTATTTGATTTCAAGTCTGTCTTATTTTCTCTTCCCCCAGTTTTTTATGACTTTGTAAGTGTTCTGTATAACACTGACTAACCCCTTGAGTTTGTCTGGGAGAAGGACATGATGATATGAGGCAGTCTTTTGCCCTGCATTATTGATTATTTGGATTTTATATTTTACAGAATTACCCAAAATATTATATTTAGATCTTTGCCAGAACAGCTATTATAGGTGCTTGCATCAGCATTTGTATCCCTTGAACTTTTTAACATTTTGTCTTTTTACAACCACAAACATCTCAATGTATTTTATTAGGAATTTATGTAATAGAGCTTTGCAAAGTTGCAAATAATTATGGATTTAAAGAAAAATATATAGTGACAATGCCACTTTAAAGATTCTGATGAAAATTAAGCTGTACAATCATATGGGATTTTAATGTGTAATATTTAATATCAGGATAAATCTTCTATGTTCATTCAAAACAATACTGAAGAAATGGCTAAGGGGGTAAGTCTACAGAAATCTAAAGGTCAGGTGGGATACTGGCCTCCTGACTTAAACTCATGGGTGTCTCAATGTCCTGTGTTGCATTGTGTTTAAGATTCAAAGGATTGTGCCATGTAGGTTGTTGTATGCTGACATGACGTCATTATTCTGGTGAGAAAAGTCATACAGACATAGCTGTATAGAAACTTGAAGTTGCTGGTTTTGGATCTGCCTGCAGTTTTACCAATAGCACATTAAGTGAACAAAGTAATTCAGTCCGTGTTGGCTACTCCTCCAAATATTGAATTAACATTAACAGTTTGGCACTTTTCTCTTCCCAGTGTAAGGTGGTTGCTTACAAAGAGCAATTTCCGGAAAGTGTCATAGTCCAACTGGCATCAAAGGCACATGTTAGCAATTGGGTAAAACTTAATATCTCAACTCAGTGCACCCCTCCAGGAAGCAAATGTGTTCACAATAGCTGAAAGCCCAGACCATAGGCCCAGACCCTCTGTATGAATAAATAAATATGTCTGGAAAAGTGGCTAGCTTTTACTAGGCTAGTCTGAAACTAATATCGCTGCAGGCACACGCGCAGTGCTGTTCTAAATTTAGCATTTTGACGTAATTTAAGATCAGCGCCATTATGTGTGACAGGGACGTGTCATGATTGAAAAGAAAAAAAAAATAAATAAATAAATTTTCTGCCCACATTAACAATAACATATTACTGCTTCCGTTGTTTCTAATGCTTCACGAAATAATCCATTCCACTTGACTGTTAGGAAAATACTCATCACTAAAACAGCACTCTGGATTTTCCTGGTTACCTACAGCGCCTCACTGCACTGCAAGTCCAGTGCCAACAAGGTTATCGCTTGTGCAGGCGGCTGAAAACTGGAAAAGGTGAAGTCAGTCACATATACAATTCAGTCACAATGTCTAGCCTCTGTCATGAGGTAATAGAAATTTCTGGTTTATTTGTGCTAGTGGTTCAGTTGAAGGAGCTGCGATTGAACTGCAGACGTGACTAAGGCATATTTTTTATCTTTGCTGGAAAGAAATTGAACATTTATGTGTTAGTTACTATTGTGTGTTGATCTGTCACATAAAATCTTAATACAATGCATCATTTCTAACTGTTACATGGCTTGTTGAAAAGTTCAAAGGTGCCAAAACTGTCTCTCCTAATTAATCTAATTTGACTTAGTCATTACTTTTTTTCTACTTTTTTTTTTTTTTTACATTAATATTTCCACAGTTTCTATCTTACATCTGTTCCTCTCTCTTCCCAGGAGAGTGTGAATAACAAGAAAGAATCAATAAGGCTTTTAGCTGCTGTCTAACAATATCTGTTCTTAGATAATGGCCCCATCAGGTCTGTTTATGAGTTTAAGCTCTCTCTTGACCTACAGGCAACATAAGTTAAAAAGGAGAGCTCATTTAAAACACTTTTGCTCCTCGACCTCTTTGGGTTGAGGAGCATTTTAAAATCCATTTGTCTGACATAAGCAGAACAGAGCACATTCAGGGTACTTCACTGGCAATATTCATTCATCGTCAGGGTTTTTCGACTCTTTTCTAACATATATCATTTGGACACAAAACAAGTGATGCATAATGCAGCAAATATTGATTGCCTCAGCTCTCTATCCTTTACTGCTTTTTCTTTGTGCACTCTGGGCTTCTCTGACTGTTATTCGTATTTTTTGCCTTTCTTGTTTGTGATATCTGCCCTCCTCTTCCTCTTCTGGACTCCCTCAGCCAAGTCATGGTTGTCCAGAATGCAAGGTAGTGTGGTGCTGATCTTTTCTTTTCAGTTGATATATTTTGTTCTTTTGGGAATGTTTTCTAGTGGTTTTCCATCCTTCTGTTGTGGCCTCTGTTGTTTGTCCAGTTATATTCTTTATTTCACTCTGTTTGACAACACTCATACCACTGCATTCTCCGTCAACTTCATGCTTCTAGCTTTCAAAACTCCTAAATTCTTATCTTTGACATTTTTCTTCCATAAAAGCATCTCAGTCTAAATAAACAACGCTTAAATAACAACTCTGTTTGTTTATGAAGTCACACTGAGTATTGACCATTGCACCAGCATTTACAAATCTAATTCATAATTCAAGTATATTGGTTCTAGTAAATATATGCCAGGGACCGAGCTGGGAAA